>NC_056540.1:7993000-8342000 GCF_910596095.1 Thunnus maccoyii | reverse complement strand
ATTGATCAAGTCTATGTTTGGAAGAAGGTGAGCAAATCTTTTCAGGTTGAAAGGTAGCCGCAGATGTTTTATTAAAACAATCATTTACATTCACATGACTGTCATGCACAGTTTCAGGTGTCTCAGGAGCAGCTGTGTTGTTGGCGTCTGGAGAATCCTTACATATGATGAGATGGGAAATGGCAGATGGTAAATGTTAAAACACACATTTGTCCTGACAATACTGTGGTTTATGTCACTATGATTAAAGTCACATACTAAATATGAATGATGCAATCAAAATATGCAAAGTTATTTGTTATCAGTATGATTAACGGAGAGCAGAGTAACTTCAATCTGTCTTTCTGCTCATAACCCAGGCTTGTCCATTAACCCTTTGTTACATGTTACAGCTTCTAGTTTCCAATAGAAGGATTACCTATAAACAGCAGTAACACCAAGGGAGCAATACAAATGCAGATTCAGACAGGCAGAGCATTGACTGATGTGCTTTCAGTCTGTGGGGCAGCAGCTCAATAATGATCTGGTCAATCAGAAGAAAAAAAACAGATAATTGAATTATTTTCCTTATCAAATGACTATGAAACAAATAGATGCATCTAAAAATAGTCACTAATTCTTGTTTACACACACACATACACACATGCACACACACACTGTCCTCTGCTGGAGAAACACAGTTACTCACTCCACAGAGATTTGGAAAGAGATGTAAAAAAAAAAGTGTGGCAGCATACAAGAGCATTTCCATCACCAGGGTTGATTTTCTGCTCCGACAGCTCAAAGCAGTGCTGTCACACACAGCTCAGTTTGCTGCGTTCGTCATCATGACGAGCAGCTTAACATAATATCAAGTATGCTACCTTTGATATGATCCCCGCATGAGAGTATAGCACCAGGTGGTTCTAGGTTTGTATGACATTTTTGGGGAAGAAAATACCTGAGCCAGACATACAGTGTGTTGTTGTCAGTTGCATGTCAGCGTGAGTTGATTCACCAGGCAATGCTGGAAATGCTAAACCATTCTCAGGCCTGTTACCTCGGCAACAAGCCATGCATGGCAGAAGAAAGATGTTGTGAGAGAAAAAAAGATGAGGAGCCCATCGAGGGGCTCTGACACTCTTAAAGTGATATGTCACCCTCAAAAATCCTTTGTTGAACTGCGCTGGCTTCATACACGTTACACACTCAGAGCTACATGGTAATATAGAACCAGCTGCTCTCCTGCACAGCTGACATGAAGCACTGTGTTCACGCTGCGTTCATGATGGCAAATATATGTTCATAAACCACCATCAGGTCACTGAGATGCTGCTGTGCTCCATTTAAGGTTCAACATGCCAAATAAATATTAATATTTTGAGTGTAACGGTACTGCGCCTGTGCCTGAAACAGGAAATCATTTACTAATACGCCTCTCTCAGTGTCTTCAAATTTTATTAGACTGGGTGGATCAAACTCTGAAAACACAATGATTTACTTCAGGCATTTACACTCAGAATTTTTTTATTAATTTTTTAAAATATACAGCATCACATGATCTTGCAGTACCTATTGTGGCCACTACACCAAAATTGCCTCACAAAACCAGAAGTGAAACAACTAAATGGTATGCAGCCATTATTGATGTGATTAGTTACACCTGTGTGTGACAAGTCAGAATGACATATATTCATTTATAAATGGTTAAGGAGGTTTTTATATAACATTGTCTATATAGCTGGCACTATAGAGTGTAATGTTTTCCTTTGGAATACAGCTTTTACAGTAAGTTATACATGTTTACTGTACTTCTGTGTTTAGAGTAAAGATTTCTTGCTATAGACCCTCTTCACAGCAGACGTTTGACTTGTGAGAGCAGAAAAAGACACAGGTGGAATTAATAACATTCATGATGGCTGTGTTGCATTTAGATGAGCCAGTTCCACTCACTGACATGTCTTACTAAGACAATTAATTGACTGATTAACACCTGTGTTTTTCCTGCTTTGATAAGTCAAATTGTTGAAGGAAAAGTACATCACATTCAGTTAAAGACACAAATAGAAATGGAGTGCATATTTTGAGTGTGAAAACTCTTTTTGAAGAATATATTGAGGAATCGGCAAGAAAAACATTGTGTAGCTGAATCAGTTTATGGAGAAACTCCATCACAGAATAATCTGTGTAAGCATCAAATGAGTATTAAAACAAATGTGCAGTAAAAATAAGTTTGTAGGTTAGATAAAGACTGTAAAACTTGGAAAAACAAAAACAAGTTATATTCATTTGTCATAACAACGATAAAAAACCTTTCAGAACCAGGGTGTAAAATTAACAAAATGTGAGACAGAATATAAAAACAGCAAGACAAAAAACAAAACACCTAAAGTGTAATGAGTTCTGCATCTAGCAGAGAAAAAGAATAAAACAAATGTGAGATAACTGGCTTTATATGTGTGTCCTTACATGAACTAGCTGTGTGTTGAATGCTGTGTGAGAAGCTGTTGTTCATTCTGTGAGTGTCGGACTTTTGCTTTTACTTTAAATGACAACAGCCAAGAGGACATTTAATTTCAAATCCATAATCACAGCTGATATAACAATGAAATCAAAATTAATTTTGTTGCGTGTACCTATAATTAGGATTTTGTTCTAACCCAAACATTCCCAGCACATTAAAGGAAACGATGTATTTTCCATTTTGTTCCATTTTGAACATGATAAAAGGAGGACTGGGGTCACAGCCACAGCTACCGTGCATCAGCAGACCACAACAGTGCCACCTACAGAAACTTCATCAGCAGAAATGTGAGCACGCTTCAGTGTTTGATTGACAGGTGCGGTGCAGAAACACCTCTGAGCCCCAAGCAACACAGATGGAGACAAATAAGTTCATGTGGAGTTCATGTTATCGGCTGCCAGATGATCTCACAGATAAAAAATGCTACGGCTATATTCTCTGCATCCTATTGTTTCTGCCTCTTCTTGTATCTTATATAACTTAATAGATGAATCACAGGCACACTATCTTATAAAAATTAAAAAGGTCACTTTCATGACCTTGCCAATGCTATTTATGTATCAGGAGTTTTCTGCACTCACTGTTGCTAATTTCCCTCAGGTTACCAAGGAAACTAAAACGAGTGCAGTTCAACAGTCCTCCGTGTTTTGCTGGTCATACTGCATCTGCCATCTTCAGCTCCAGAGTTTCTACAATAATTCCCTTTTTATCCATGGCTAAATTTAACCGCTGAGTGTGTGTACAAACAGCAGAGAGATAAACCAAGAGCTCTACAGCCTGCTGGGAAACATCTCAGTATCACATAAAAACAGGAATAATTCCTTTATAAGGAAAACTGATGTTTTAGATTTGGGACCAATATGTAGGAGGGCAGTTTTATATTTGTCATCAGTCATTAAATAATACAAAGCTGATAGAGCAGTATTGTTTGGTTTGAATGAAAGAATAATGTGTGTACTGCACTTTACTTGATGAATAGTATGAAAATAGAGGGTGGCCCGTATGTCTTGTAGTCTATATCACAGTACAGTACAGAGAAACTGATTGACATAAAGTATACTGAAGAAAAAATCCTGAAATTCATGAATTAATTTCTGAAAATGGTTCAATTTCTCTTCCTCTGATTTTAACATCCTGATTCAGAAGCTTTCAGTAAATTTTACTAACTTAATTTTTACTAAATCTAGGACTAACATCACTAACACTGAGGACACTGAAGTCATCTCCTGTATTTTTTTCTGTGAATGTTGTTGTTTGTTGTGGAATTTATATTCCACAGTAATAATCTCAGACATGGTGAGTATTTTACAGGTTGATCCCAGTTTTTTTTTCTTTATATATATATATACTCAATATACTTAACCATACCTATATAAAATAAGAAAGATTATTTGTGTCTTATATGTCATTATTGTTGTTGTTGTTTTGTTTTGTTTTTACAAAAAAAAGTTCAAATCCTGCTACTATGTACACGACTTAAATATGTTTTGAGGTGAGCACAGAGAAACTTTCCACTTTCAGCAGATAAATGTGAAAACAGCCTTCTAGTGTCAAACTGCACAGACATCATTCTGCATAGTGAAGCTCAAACATCCAACTGAAGGAACAAGAAGAAAAACACATGTTTTGAGTGGAGGAGGACTTTAATTTTGATTACTTAACAGAAAATAAATCAGAAAAGAACTACAGGCCTTGGTATTGGTGCCTATATGATGTCTTATTTTAGGGGAATATAAACATGTTTTCACTCTTTTCATCATTTACCAAAATAAATCAAACTGCCCGATGGACTGAACAGAGTGTAATGTGCTGTTTACTGTTACTGCTGTACATTACAAACAGCCACTAGGTGGCACTGAAAGTTTAAATAATTTGTTATCTGCTCCTGTGTCAGTGAGTACAGAGAGTTCCTTGAGATATATTTTGTGAGCATCTTAAAGATCCCCTCCAGACATGTTTTAAGATGCATATAAAATATTCTACTTTGAATAATAATTTGTGTCAGATATAGTTTGTCCACAAAAAAGTTAAAATCCTTAAAATGACATTGCCTCCTTCTTCCTCATTAAAAAGTCCAGAATCTATAAATATGCAAATAGGTTTCATTTCAGAAGTTTAACAGCTGGACAAGACGTCTCCTACTTTAATGTAAAGAAGAACATATTTTTGAGTGGAGGAGGACTTTAAATGTTTTCTTTAAACTCTTCCTCTCACCTCTGACCAAATGGTCACAAGGATTCTTGTTGGATGAGATTGATGTTTCACCAGATGCCACTAATATAATTTATAATTCACTCATATGTTTTTTCTTACAGAAATGGAGCAGTGATTAAACTTCTGACATGTTATATAATCCAGATGGACCGATGACATCCTGTTATTTACATTTTTTCCTCCTCTGTGTAACTTTTCACAGCGCTCTCTGTGTGCTGTATTATTGTTTTACTCTCACTGGTACAATGAAAACAATTATTACTGCCTTGTAAATGTAAATGTGCATTTGTTGTTCCTTCATCATAATAAAATATTCAAGCAAAACAGTATAAAATGGAAGCATTTGTTATATTTTATATATATTTTAGACTTTACTGTATAATGCAGATTTACTGTCTTTTTAGAATAGTAAAAGAAAACAATAACCATGAATATTTTTAATTAAAGTCTGTTTTTTGACAGTGAGTGATATCTCCATTATTTCACAATTGCATCTTAGGGGGCTTAATCAGTTATTGTCTTTATGAGCAGCATCAGTTCCTCTCAACTGCAAACACATGTGTATCTGCATAAAGACTTTTTGTTATTGTTTAGTTAACGGTGTTAAAGTTAGTCACATGAGGAAAGTTTAGTTTCTATCAGTTTAGTTTCTATACGTGTGATGGAGGAGACAACAGCTGCATATTTTATTATGTATATGTGCTCCGATTAAAATCACTTGACTTACAAACTACAAACAAAAAACACTTAATAAATCAAAACCAAAATTGTCTATTTGGTTTTCTCATGTAGATAAAATTTAAAACTGCAGAAGTTATAGACCCTCTGGTATTTGAGATGGACAGATGAGGACTTTAAATTGAATCTAATAATTAAAATGATCACAGGAGGCATATATTAAAGCTAGGAAGGATTCATTTCTCGACATTTTTTTCTTTTTTTTTGTTAGCAGATTGCCAACAGTAGTCACCAGCCATGGCCTGTGACACAAAACTGGCAACCTAACTTTTTCCAGCCTTTACATGGGGGAAAGGGTAAGTGGAGCGTTAAGTTTAATATACATAATGTCTTTCCATATTTACATGTTGTTCAGTCCTGCTGATATTGTTTGCTGAGCTCATATGTTATCTGTGTCGTAGTGATTAGCTGTCAGTTGATTTAGAAGTTATTAGAAGGTTATGCTTTCAATGATGCTGAAGTTGGCTTGTATTCAGAAGTTACAGCGGAAATTAGTTGAAGTAAATGACTCTGAATCTCTGTCATTGTAATAGTAGTAGCAGTTTAGAGGGAAAAATCACTATTTGGTGGAGCTGTTAACAACTCAAAGACATCTGAAATGTGACCCTGACTACACACTGCTTTTTGTAAGATGTCAGAAAGGTTGGAAACCACTGGTTTCATCTTGCTTGTTGTTGCTTGTAAAGCATGCACATTATCCATTGTGTCAAATCTTCATCTGAAAAGTAACTAAAGCTGTCAAATAAATGTGGTGGAGTAGAAAGTACAATATTTCCCTCTGAAATGTAGTGGAGTGGAAGTATAAAGTAGCATCAAATGGAAATACTCAAGTAAACTACAAGTACCTCAAAATTGTACTAGTACTTGAGTAACTGTACTTAGTTACTTTTCATCACTGATGCCTTTCACACTAAGACCACTTGAGTCAGGCAATCATTTTAAAAAAATGTTTCTTCCTGTCAACTCAGTCAACATCTGCACTTGTTGCTCCCTATGTGAGCTTATCAGATTAGTTCTCTATCTAGCCAGTAATGCTTTTAGCTAAATGCAGCAAGCATCTTATGTGACGGTTGTTCTTGGCAAGCGAATAGTTTAATGTAATCATTATATCATGACATGGAGCTTCCAGCAGTCAACCCACCATCACCAGCACATTTACAGACATTAGAGCTAAGACAGTTCTGCTGAGACAGTTTTGAATAATGGAGGTTGAAGATTTATATTGTTGAAATTCACCTGCTTCATTTTTGTCAGGCCAATTCATTTCTTCAGTTTTCAATTTTGATGTGATATTATCTAAGGTGTCAACTTCAAAGCTGCATTAATTAATATCTTATATAAACAATGAGTCAAATGACTGTGCGTAATGTGACCAAGGTCACTTGTAGTGATAAACTTACAGAAAATTATTACTCGACTTGATAGTTCGCCTCAGCTCTATGGATTGTTTTTTCAGCTCATTGTCTTGGTTTGGCAGCTTTACTGTTTTGGTTCAGTCTCACTGCTCTCATCAGTCTCATTTCATACAGGAGGTAATTGTTTTAATCACTGAAAGCTCTGATAATCTCACCCTGATAATCAGACTGAATTGCCATTTTGTTTCACTTAATTCATTATTCCAATTTGAATTGCTGAATATGAATGCTAATGTTATTCTCTGTCTGCTGGATGTGTAAATAGGAGACTGTTTGCTAACATGTTTCTTTATAAGGTGATGGTATCTCAATGCTGTATTTACAGGTTGTTCCACTGCCCTCCAGTGGCACAAAATAATAATAAACTGGTTAGTCTTTAAGAGCAAATAAGCTTGTTGCTCACCTGGTAAATGTCCACCAGTATAACTGTGCTCTTGGCTAATTACCAACTTTAATACAAGTGGAAACCTTTCTCATCTTGCTTGTGTCACATGTATCTCACACAGTACTTTTGTTGCCAGTTTACTAAACAAAGTCATGTACACCAAGCAGCAGGAATGTGTCTAACATGTTTAATGTTGTTTCTTCAAAACAGTGCATTGGGTAAGGACTAACAAAGGAAACATTAGTTCAAAAAATATGTTTTTTTATCAGCATAGTGACTGTAACAACTTGAGATGACAAACAAGTTAAAGTTGGGATAATATACAGTACCATAGTTTGTCACTGCGGCATCAATACTAAGTACACAAGTCCATTTCATTCAGGCAATGCTGCAGAAAATCATCTGCAAACTGGTGCATTTAAAGGAGCAAAATGGTTCCTTCCTTTTGTTAAAATATTACAACTGGAGGGTGTGTTACTTTTTGATTATGAGTTGAATTAATTAAAATATTTATCTTAAGCTCTTACATAATGGAAAAGCACTGTAATGAGTCCTTTGGTGCAGCATTAGTTTATGTAAAGAAGCAATTTAAAGTTGTGTACACATGTCATGTTCTATGCTTTCATTAACATTATTGCTGTCTGTGTGTGGCTTATCTAATAGTCTAAATATTGCTTCAAGTGGTGCTCCTACTATTGAGTATTATTGTTATTATCATAGAGGGTTTCATCAAGATCATGTCTGTAGAAATCATTGTTCCATATCATCGGTGCACAAAAGGTGACGACTTTTAGGCTCTTCAGTTTCTGTAAATGTTGTGACACAACAAACAGTGGGTGGCATCCCTTCCTTCTTCACCAGGAAGATTAATAACCCCCAAAATGACTTGCACTTGTGCTAGAAAGTATAATACAAATTAGAATGTATTATCCTCTTAACTACCAAGGGCCTACACACTAATTATCTTGGCCTATGGCATTCCAAAAACTGGGTTAAGTGAGGTCTTATTACACATGAAACCACTCGCATACACAGGCTGCATGAGAAATGTGCTATTGAAAAAAGACTGTGGTGAATTTAAATCTTTTCACATGTGACAAATAGTGTCAGACAAAAATGAGCATTGATAAAACAATGGGAAAATATCAGTCATTACACAATCTGTAAGCAAAATGTATGATCAAGATATACCCGAGCTGCCATGGAGATACTCCTAGCAGGTTTTCAGACACCAGCGATGGGAGCTCAGGGTTCAGTGTCTAGCAAGCAATAACCAAATTCCAGAAATAAAGTTGAGGCCCATTTATGTGAGTTTTTGTTGCTAAAGCATCCCTATAATCCCTGAAGGAAACCCATCTATGAAGATAGATGAGTGATAATAATACCTACGTTGTCACTGTGCTAACCTCTAGAGAGTGACATGCTCATAAAATTAAACTGTTCCTCATTTTGCTGGACCCTGGATCCCCCACTCTCAGAGCATGAACATTTTTTAACACACAAAAAAGCCATTGATACATATTTTAATGTAGAATCAAAAAAATATAACATAAAATTAGCAGCAGAACCATGTCTGAAGAAAATAACACAAGTTTACTCCCTCTAGTGGTTCATCTAACCCAAGATGTAATAAATCAAAAATCAAAAGACCTGAATTTATTGGTAGCTGCATAAATTTCGTCTCTCAGGTTGTTACATTCTTCTGTGGTCATGAAAAAAGCTTATTTTATTTGCAGGTAGTTAATGTTTTCTAATTCTACTGGATTAGTACTATTACTATTGGGCTACTAATTAACCCAGTTTATATTACAGCTCGCCACTATGTTAATTGTACTGAACAGTTATCACTTACAGTGCAGGATTTCAGGATATATGCCACTGTATATAAAATACACGTTTCAAAGTCACCCTGTTATAAGGGTGAGGTTTTATTCTTTGCTTGTGAAACAAGATGATTCAGAACACTTTTCTTTCTTGTCCTTAAATCCCATATAAAGATAATTTAAATTGGCTTTGCTTTGTCAGCAGGAAAACAAGCCTTTGAATCTCCATTAAATGTCGTTTCAGTGGTCTGTTTTGAAATGTTGTAATTTAGTTCATACAAAGCAAAGGAGGTCAGGTCTCCTACTGGCAGTTAGAATCCTCAAATTTTATGTTTCATTTCTTTTTTCACTGTTATATATATTTGTTTGCTTTCCAGTGGACTCAACCATATGCAAAAGTGTCTTGAGTTTACACTCTACATTGTACATATTAATCTTGTAATTACTGTAAATCTAATTTCTAACTCCGACCTGACTTTAATAGTTCTGGTAGCCAGTCAACTTTACAAGAAAAGCAGATGCAAAGTGAAATTCACATCATTCTGTTAAATAATAAACCTGAATGGCTACCAGCAGGAAGCTGTCCTTGCTCCAACATTCAACTCCTGCCAGTTCAAAATGAATGGAAGAACACATCCTCATGATAAAAAGAGCGGTCAGTTGAGCCACTAGAGGGAGCATTACGCCATGTTTTACATCAAAAGTGCTCTAAACCCACAATGAATGCCCCATTTTACCCAGCCATCTGCACTTTCTGGTGTTTGAAAAAGCTATTTTGATGCTGCTTGAACTATTTAAACAGCTGAAGTGACAATGATTAATGAGCGCTTGATCTCAGGATGCTGGTGAACTTTCCACAAACCTGCACTGTGTCAGCTTTCAAAATGGCAAAGTGAGCGTGTGGAGCATCTTTAACTATCTGTCTGTCATCTAGAACAACATGTTTGGAAAAAAAAAAGAAAAAGAAAACCCACAACCTGGCGTTGGCAGCTCCATCAATCATGCACACATTTAGAGCAGGAAAAGCATCACATAAACACTGAACATCAATCTGTTGTTGACAAGGTTCTCATTAGTACATGGATGTTCTGTGTTTTTATGATGAGATCTATTTTGTACAATGTTGTGAGAGACAGACAGAGCAGGAGAAAGTGAGAGAGGAGAGACCAACAGGGAGGTAATAAGGGCAAAATCAATTTCACACATGACTGCGTTTAGGAGAGGTGAGTGGCGGCGGGCATCTTGATCTGTCCATCAGCCTGCGTGCCTCTTGCTGCTGTGGCAGCATCATAACTCCTGTTAGACTAACCGATCAACAAGGGCCATAAGTACATGGATGATATGGCTATTAGACCGAGAAACTAGGCACCCACTACATCATGAATCTCCACCGTATCCGTATGACATCTCTGTCTGCAGAGGCACACAGAGGGGCTGAACTCATCCACTGACTGTTTAACCTTCAACTTCTAAACAGTCTCCACTGGATAAAGCAGATGGAAATAAGACCATGAGGAAATATATTCTATTAGTCGAGCATGATTAAATGAGTCCACTATCAAAATATAGTCTTGTATATATCTTGTAAATTAGGAGTCTAAATATTTGCAAAAACTGTAATTTTGTGATGGTCCTCTTTGTACTTACATACAGCAAGTAATTACTGAAAATCTTACTCTGTCCAGATAAAGCTTGACTCAATGACAACCGTTTAACATCTACAGGCAGTAAGAAGACAGAACAGTAAGAGAGCAACAAGAGACAGTACATTATGTCGTATGATATCTTGGCAATGACATTCTTCACAGATTCACAGATTAAAAGTTACTACAAGGAACATTCATTTTGTGTTTTTTGACAGCCCCTGTGGACAAAAGTGGTACTTTCCCGGCATGAAGACTGCATTTCCCATGAGCACCACTGCCGTGTGTAGTAAAGATCTTGATCTGGCTAGTGCGTTTTGGAAGTGAATGAAAGAAAAACGCAACTTATTTTTAATACTATTTTTATTTTTAAACACAGCTGTTTGCAGGATGTATAGCAATGAGGTAATGTGTCTATTTGTGGCTATGTAAGATTAATAATTGTAATATGACGATAATGAAACAACGTAAACTTTGTGTTAGTACCGTTCATACACCCTGGTTACATGTAAGGCTTAAAATCTGGCAATGCATTACCTTCCTGCAGGGTTGTGCGGAGGTGTGGGCGTCTTTATTTGTGTATTAGAATGTAACTGCTGTGAAACAATCAGAAAATAACGTCTTATTTCTCTGATTCACTGCTTTGTTCTCACTACACCACCGCTCGCTCACTTCGTTCACTCTCTAGCTTGCTCGACCACCACCGCTCTCTCTCTCATGCTCTCAGCTCACTCGTACTCTCTCTCTTTTTCTCTCGTCTTTTTTTAAATGAATTGGGAAACCGACAAAGTCTAACTTTACTGTTAACGTTATCAAACAAAGAGAAATGTCCTCCCTTGTCCAAACTTTATACTCCCTCATTTACAGTGCTACATGTAATGTAAATGTAAGCTTGTCTGGTCTGTGTGCCGTAGATCGTTTCGTCTGATTTCGCAGGGAATCTGATCCAGCAGCAGGCATTTAGAATAACTATATAGAAATAGCCAGTCTTCTTGCTGATGGTCTTGTTTGTTTATGTCGGTCAAATAGAGGCATCAGTATTAAATTGAGACTGTTTCAAAACCAGTTAAAAGTTCCTTGTAGTTGCTTTAAATGATCAGATATGTCTTTCTCTCTGGGGGTCACCAGAGTGCGAAAACACACAAGATCCTGATCCTGATCATCAGTGTTGTGACTGAAATCTTTTCTGGGCTGTTTTTGCATTAGTATGAAGAAAAAACTGAAAGTTGGACTCACAGCAGAAAGGCGTCTGACTATATGTTACGGTTGATATTTATTTGTTTTTTGTGGCCACGGACATCACGGGATTTCAATCAAGGAATAGTTTGACATTTTGGGTAAAACAGTTATTCACTTTCAAGCCAAGAGTTAGCTAGGAAGACTGATACCACTCTCATGTTTGTATGCTAAATTTAAAGCTACAGACAGCAGCTGGTTAGCGTAGCTTAGCATAAAGACCGGAAACAAAGAAATAGCTTGCTATACCATAACCGTCACCGTTAAACAAATAATATATAACTTGTTAATGAGTGAGCTTTACAGGAACTGGTGCACTGATTTTGTTACCTTCGGACAGAGCCAGGCTAGCTGTTTCCCCATGTTTACTGTCTTTATGCTAAGCTTGCTAAGGTAAGCTTACAGTCTCCTTGCTGTAGCTTATCGTACAGACATGAGAGTAACATTGATTTTCTTATCTAACTCTTGGCAAATAAGTAAATACATGTATTTCCCAACATGTTGAATTATCAATTTAACATGACCTAAACAGAAGCAGGGCTGGACACAGTGCTGCACTCAGGAAGTTTTCTTGCTGGTAACACGGTGTAGCTACAATAAATCACATTAATTATAGCTGCTGATTGAGTGACTGACAGCTGAGTATAAGCTAACTCTGGGGTTACCTGACAAAAGAAAGAAAACAGTTGGCGGGGTGTTCTACTTTCTTCTTTCTTAGGCTTTGACAAAACTTTTCTTCGTTCAACCTTCATATGTGTCCAGTGTGATCGGGCTCTCTGCAGCTTTAAAGGTATACTATGCAGGATTTGTTGGTTGGTTTTTGTAAATACGCAGTATTCAAAGTTGGCCCCTCCTCCCCAGCTCAACGAGTGAGAGAGAGAGACAGAGAAAGAGAGAGAGTGCAGAGGTGGTCAACGGAGCCAGAGAGTGAATGAAGAGAGTGAGCAGTGCTGGCGAGAACAAAACCATGAATCAGAGAATTAAAACATTATTTTCTGATTGTTTCATGGTGGTTACATTCTAATGCACAAATAAATACGCCTGCACCTCCTTACAACCCTGCAGGAAGGTGTCACATTGTCGGATTTTGTGTGAATGAAGCTTCATCCTGTCTGCTGTGGCCTCTCTGCTCTGCGTGTGTGTAGCTCAGCCTTCGGTCAAGCAGACACACAGACCTGCAGCTCTTTATACATCCATGACACAGAGACAGAGAGCAGAGTGGAGCAGAGGAGAGAGACGGCGACAGCGATGTAACCTGGTCACTACGCTACGAGTCCCAACCTCACACCCTGCACACTATTATTGGTTGGGGGCTACACACCCACTGCACAAAGGTTGACGCCCAGAAGCATCCCAAACATAGCAAAATAATAAGAAAAGAAAATACAGGCAGAGGGCAGAGTGTCTGTAGATACATACACCACCACACACTTCTAGTGGGTCATAAGTGATGATTGAGAAGGATTACTTTTGTATGAGACTATACATTGTTTTTTTTTTTAGGAAAATCCTGCATAGTACATCTTTAATATACAACTTTGTTCAGGCTCTGCTCCATAAACCTCACCCAGTCACACATGAGAGATGATTTCCCAGGTCCATCACCATGAAATGCTGTGAAATAATGTATAATGTGTTAAAACTGAAATGGTAGAGAAACACCTAAAGCAGGTTTATTCTCAGTCACATCTGCTAGAGAGACATAGACATAAAAAGGTGGATGACAGCCGTTCGCTTCTTTCATTGTACATGCCACAATGTCCCTAAACAAACAACCAAGTCACTATTGTATTGCTGCAGTGGTCTACTGACAAATAGCTTTCTTGCTGTTGCCTCTATTTGTTCATGCTATGACTGTGTTTTAATCACTTTTACAATCTTTGTCTACTATTTGGCAACCCATTATGTCAGGAAAGAAGCTTAAATCCTACTGTTACATGAATTAATAACTTGTCTTTACTACTTTCTGCCCGACTGATCCCCAAATTTTATCTTCAGTGTTAGTATTTCCAGATTTAGTTAATCCATCCAAAGAAAGATGCTTTGCTAGTAGGTACTGTACATGAGAGGCTTTTCAGCGCTGATCAAGTCCTGGCCAAAGCTCCACTCAGCCCGATTTGGGGACTTTCATTCTAATCAAAATTTATCTATTCCATTTTAATTTGACCATCTTTTGGCCAGTATTCAGGGTTATTTGAAACAAATGGCTGTTTCTAAACTGAAAGTCCCTGGAAACCATAACCAGAGTCCCTTTTTATTATCAGATAATTTAACTTTGCATCATCTAGCCTTCGTGGAGCCCAGCAGGCACCAAAGCAACAAGTCTGGATATTAAAATGGAAGTACACTGTAATCATTAAATATAAATCTGTTAATCCTAATAAATGTATATATTTACATAGCGTTAATACAGTTCATTTCAGGATGGTGGTACACACATCCGAACATCTTGCCAGGTGCTGGGTACAAAAATAGGAAAATGAAAAAATCTCATGCTTCATCTTGACTGTAGGCCAAAAGGGACCATGAGGCAGTTGAAGCCAATGAAGACCTTTACAGTCTGTCGTAGCATGATAGAAAGAGGACAGTAGCATATTCCAGTGTGCAGGTGTTTTCTTTCTTATGTTGAGTCAGATATTTCTAATTTGGTTGATTGGTTCCCATGCTTGTTGTTCGAGGACCTCAAGAAAAAAATAAATGTATTCTGAGTGTGTTCTCCGGGATATGGAAGTGCTTTGCAGTCACAGTTTGTTTATTTGCTTGGCAAGAACAGTTTCCTTATATTGTTTGCAAAGTCCCATAATCCTCGTTTGCTTCCCATCTGTTAAAAGAAATGATTCATCCCTCTTGTTGTCAATGCAAAGTCTAGCCACCTTTAGCCACCATTGTGTCCTTTGATAAGTAAACTACCCAGTAGACCATGTTAAATGCCCCGAAGGACACTGGGAACAGGATCCGTGCGTATTTGTCAATTTTACTGGTTCCACCCATACCAGCAGTGGTGGGCTGGGAGCACGGCGTCTGCTTTAGCTCCAGTTTGTTCCCCATCATCTGGATGCGCTCCAGCTTGGGCCCCAGCAGATGCTGCAGAGACGAGGAGTTGGTGTTCTGCTTGCACGGCGTCCCTGCCATCACGTCTGGCGTGGAAGCTGCAGCCTGGGGCGTGCTTTTCACCAGCTGCGCAGAGGAAGAGGCCACGCTGAGCAGGCTCTCAGACTTGGGGCTGGAGCGTGAGAGTGTGGAGGAGCTGCCGTTGGCTCCGCTGGCTAAAGGTCGCAGCGGTCTCGCTCTTCCTACTCCTGAAATGTTGGTGGTGGACTGGGCTCTCTGGTGACTACTCGACTCTTGGTGGGGAATATAATTCATCCGTTTTCTCAGGTTGCCATTGCTATCAGGATTTTGCTATGAAACAGAAAAAAACAATAATGACATATCTATAAGAGCTGCACTGATATAGAAGTTAACCAATATTGGTATTTTCTGAAAAACATTAAGGAGGTGCTTTAGCTCAGCATGAATGTTGTATAGTATAGCGTGATCAATAAAGGGACCAACACATATTATTGGCCATGTTAGCAACTCAAAGTCATATTGGTTGTTGGCTCCAGGGTCTGACGATAGAGGTATCCTGTAGCTTGTAAGAACCCTTTGAGGGAAATTTGTGATTTTGACTGAATAAATTTGACTTAATTTGACTATGTGGGCTGATAAGTAACAAGAAACTGACCATTTGCTGTTGGGGATAGAAGTTTGTACAAAGAGTTTGGAGGGTCAAGTCTGTTTTTAGCCTTTCCAAAATGTCAAATGTGAAAAATAAAAAGACAAGAGTGAAAGTGTATGGAATGGATTATAATGTTGTGCTTGTCTGCTCCAACATAAGCTGGAAATGTTAACTGCGTAATTAGCTAACTACGTAAGTATTAACCTGACCCAGCATTACCCTCAAGGCCAAGTAATAGCATATCATTGGCTAACAACATTTTGTGAGGTTATAAGTCAAGTCACGTTTTTTTGAAAAATTCTTGTTCAGTAGGAGTATTTCCCAGCGGTGTGGAAGCTGGTCCTAGATGCTATACCATATTAGAATTTAAGCTAACGTTTGTGGCTCTCTCGTGCTTTTTCTTGGACCCATCAAGGACCCGTTGTTCCAAAAAAATTACAAATTACAAAAGGTAAAGCTGCCACCATTATCATTGTAAATGTGCTGTTTGAGAATGTAAAGGTTGACAGGTGTATCAACAGTAAGTAAGGCGGGCGGGGGGTTAGAAAACTGTCAGTTGCAGTACAGGAATGCCAAATATATGTTTCAGGTCATTTAGAAACTGTGTCACCATTACATAGTTACTGTAATCCACCAGAGAGCACTGACAAGGTTATTCAATGTGAAATCCGATGCAGTATATCTTCACAACTCTTTAATGACCAAATCTGAAGAATTCTTATCATAAATAGTTGGTTTTTATTATGTGTTTAGGTTTTTTAAATGGTCTATATCAGATTTTCAAACTCTAAAATATTGATATTGATATCAGCCTCAAATCTCCAATATCACACTGGCTCTATTTTATAATGATGCCATTTTACTCTGTCATAATGAGCTGCCGACCGGACTGAGAAAGTTTAATTACTACATGTTTCAGTGGAGGGTTTAAGGGTCACTGTTTTGTTAAATATGTGTCTCAAAAAACCCACATTTGGGAAAAAACAATATGGGAATCTACAGATGAGTGGTGTGAATATAAAGTTCTTATTCCTCCTGTGTGCTCCCTTTTCAAGCCATTTGCAGGCGAGGTAGAGCTCACTTGCTTTTCCTCTCTGAGAAGCGGGCCGGGCAACATAAACCTTGTCATATTGATCTGATTACAGTCCCCCTGACACAGATGGCCTTCATCTGGAAGCAGACGATAGAGTGTGTGCAATACAGATGTCACTTACCAAGGATTTCACTCATTGCACACAAGCTTAAGACAGAAAGTAGGTAGCACTGCATCGGGGCGGTAATGCAGTGTAGCGTCAAAGGAGCTTATCCTTTGAGAGTTGATGTTTTCAAGCAGGGAGAGTGTGATGCTGGTACTAAGGCATTTGCAGGAATAATCCACCCCCCCTGAAACTGAAAGGATCCAGTGTTATTGTGTCCCATGTGCAGCAGAGGAGGTGTGTGCATGCGTGTGTGTGGATAGCGGAGTTTGTTTTTTATCATGGAAGAGGTAAAAGGCAAGAAGTTGGAACCATCAACACACCCTGACCCTCGTGCCAAAGCCCTTTGGTAGCGCCAACAGGACCTGCTCTCGAGGAAAAGAGTATTAATTTTTTCCCCCAGTACCAGAGCCTTTCTGAAACCTATACAGATGTACCCGGGCTGCGTTGCCTTGGCAACCTACTAATCCACTGAAGTGCCGTTGTCACCATACTGCATTCAGGCATGATTACGCCACACTGGGATTTGGACTGGAGGGGACAACTTAAAGTAGTTAGTGTAAAACTGACATATGCATTGCTGGGTTATGTCAGCTTCAATGATGAGTTAACAGTAGACCTATCTATTTAATTTGATGTCCTTAGAAGAAGATATAGTTGGGGAAATATGCACGTCTCCCATTTTATCACAGCCATCCCGTGAGAAGTGTTTATACAGTTCCATAAATACCTCCATATTCCTTCAATCACATGAGCAGCGGCTTGTAACACATTCATCTTATCTGACTAAGAGCTCTAAAATAGCTTCATGGCATATTCATGAATACTGATTCAATCCATATGTCAGCTTCCATGGTGTTAATGTAATTTGTTTCAACTGCTGATACAGAAATAGGAGATCATTTTAAAACAGTTTCCACAGCAAACACCACAACTGAGAAAAACACCTCGTGATGAGCTCTATGTGTAGTGAAGCTGGTTTTAAACCTTTTTTTGTCTCACTTTCACATTTTCTTTTACTTCTGTGAACCAGAGTCAATGAATTTGCTGAACAAACGTAGATTTTGTCTGGGCTAATCCGGTGGTAACATGTACGGAATATTTTAAGTGTCTAAATTTATTCGCCACTTCATTTACCACATTTAACAAGTAGTTGTTTCAACATGCCAAACTGTGGTTGACGGAGCAATCATCTGTGTAATCAGGTGAAAGCAAGAGTTAGATTCCTTGTTATAAACTTTCATACAGGTAGTGGCTGAACCAGTACAATTGACAGATGACAAGCTAAATACATTATATGTGGGTAAAATAAAAAAGCTAAAACATTCTGAATGATCATAAGCATTTGACTATATCACT
This sequence comes from Thunnus maccoyii, assembly GCF_910596095.1. Taxonomy (NCBI): domain Eukaryota; kingdom Metazoa; phylum Chordata; class Actinopteri; order Scombriformes; family Scombridae; genus Thunnus; species Thunnus maccoyii. Next base: position 8,323,767 of record NC_056540.1, on the reverse strand, counting down.
GTATCATTTATTATAGTCTGATGCCTTGTTGGTGTGGAACCACCTAAGCTACGTATTCTGATTTAAGTCTGGGCTTTATGTGTAACAATATAGTATTTCCTGATCAGGAAGCATTTGTTGTGCTAAAAATTATTTAATTTTAATTATTATTATTTTATAATGTCAACATGTTCATGTCAGACATAAGCAGGTTCTAGTATAATATGGGAGTCCAAACTCACATCCTGGGATCAGATTACTCCTGTTTTCCCTACATTTCAGGTCCTCTCAGCTCTTATGAACAAGAACACAGCTGACAATCCTCAGGCAGGCGCACTCCTGGTCCTGGACATTCAAAAGTTTAGGCTAAAGGCCAGATACAGTAAGCACATAATAAGGGACATGCTGTGTAAGTCCTTGAAGTAAGGTACTATCAGATTATTTGCCACGGCCACTTTGAGGGAAAGAAAAATCACCTGCAGCACTTCTTCAGCGTCCTTGACCTTGACAGGTGTAGTTTGGGGCACAGGGGGACATTTGGCTGGCTTCTTTTTGGCCCGCTCGATCTGTGCGTTAGTGAAGTAGTTAACAGCAGCGAACTCGATGAGGGCGGAGAAGACGAAGGCGAAGCAGACAGCAATGAACCAGTCCATCGCAGTGGCATATGAGACCTTGGGAAGGGAGTGGCGAGCACTGATACTGAGTGTTGTCATGGTCAGGACAGTGGTGATGCCTTCAATGGATAAAAAAAGAACAATATTAACCAAAGTGAGAGCAAAGACAAGATTTTTCATATCTGTGTTAGAGGTCAATGGAGTTCTCCTTGAGTCAAAATTCTAATGAGATGATTTACAATTAAGACAGAGTCATCATTTCTAAAACTGAACTCACCTGGATTTGACTGACAGTAAATCTGCTCTATAAATATTTTGTCTGTCTGTGGAAACTGCAGTTTTCCCCAGAGATCTGCAGTTATTGCATCTATCATCATCTCATTGTAGATGAGAATAAAAAATCATGAACAGGATTTTCTTCATGTCATTGCTAAACAAATGGTGATGAAGATCATTTGCACAGTGTTCAATAGTCCATGTACATTATGTTGCTCTCGTCAGCATATTTCATTAACTGAATGCAGAGGAATAATGATCCAGATATATTTGGCTCTCTGAAACTGAAACACCTGATTTAATTGATTTTTTTGGGCCACGTGGGACAGTGCAACAAGCTGTCAAGTCCAACAGTTGGATAACAGTTAGTTGGATTTCCATCCACATGTTTTTTATGTGCATTTTCAATATGCACATAAAAAACCTGGGTGGAAAAAAGTTTTTATGCTTGACTGAGGTGGAAAAGTTAGGGTAATGATAAAAGCAAAATCTGACAAAGTGCAATGGAAATAGACTTGGCGAATAAATCATGACGTGCATGAAGGATGTGACTTCAACGACCACTGAAGTTTCCACTCCTCTGAAGAGACTAAAAATAGTGGCAGAGGAAAACATCAGATCTGTGTGGAGCGATGAGGAGACTGTAATACTCTGCAAATTAACACATGAAACAAACATAGATGCCATTTTTTCATCATTTTTTCTACACTGTCTTTAAGAACTTGAGGTTTGACTGGCACCAGTAGGTGATTTGAGGGGGATGAGGGTCGATGCCATCCCCCTTGTTAGCAAAATGACCAAAAAGCACCCCCCTTAACCTGCCATCCCCCCTCTCCATCCTCTAGTAGCAGAGAGAGTGCAGGGGCAGAGGGGTTGTTTAGTTGAATATTAGTCTGGTCTGCCTGACTCATTGATCCTTTATCTGACTGAGGTTTGTGCAAGTTAGAATCTATGGCTCCAACCATGGCTCTGAAATATCAGTAGCTTAACTGTGCTGTGTACTGATAAATCCATGGCACTGTCCGTAGTGCTGAAGTAGCAGACACATTGGTAATTGCCTTTTTGTCTCAGTCCTGCCCTTGTGTCAGTTTCATCTTGGATTTATAATATTCTCTAAACTATGTACTATAAATACTCAATTCTATACTATATTATAGACAGGTGAAAAATTCAAGGAAAAACCAACATAAAGTGTCTTAGTAAGGTGTTGGGCCACCATGTGCCACCAGAACAGCTTCAGTGCACCTTGACATTGATTCTACAAGTCTCTGAACTCTACTGGAAGGATGAACACCATTCTTCCAAAAGATATTCCCTCATTAGGTGTTTTGATGATGGTGGTGGAGTGCGCTGTGTAACAAATTGGTCCAAAATCTCCCATAGGTGTTCAGTTGGGTTGAGAGCTGGTGATTGCAAAGGTCATAACCTATGATTCACATCATTTTCATACTCGTCAAACCATTGTGACCCCTTGTCATCCTGGAAGAGACCACTCCCATCAGGATAGAAATGATTCATCATAGGATAAAGGTGATCACTCAGAACAGCTTTGTATTGATTTGCTGTGATGCTGTGATGCTTCCCTCTAAGGGGACAAGTGGACCCAAACTATGCCAGCAAAATGCTCCCCACAGTATAACAGAGCCACCAGGTCCCCTCACTGTAGGGGTCAAGCATTCAGAACTGTACTGGTTTTCCTTTAATTTATCACCCCTCTGTAGCTTATATACTCTATATAATAGTGTCACCTTCATAATTAAAGTGACAAGTAGCTACATGTAGTCACGGAGGAGCGAGGGGATCATAGAGACACACTGCTGTCTGTAGCATTCCTATAATATTCCTATAACATATCTTTGATCATTCAGTAGCATTTGTGCTGCTGAAAAAACACCCCCAGACCAAGCAACCTTGTAACAAATTATTTCAGGGGAGACATGACAACAGATATAGTTTTTACTATAGATGTTTGGTGTAACCTGGGAGTGGAGCAGGTAATGTGACTGAGGAAATTAACCTGCACTGACCGCACCGCACTCAGCTGCACAGTTATATAATTCAAAGTAAAGTTTATACTGTCAAAATTACGGTGTGTTTTGAAAAATAAGCATTATTAAAATGCTTAATGTCCTCCAGTAAAAAAATAGGCCTACACAAAATATGTATTTAGCCTAATGGCATTTTAATTGAAATTATAATCGCAATTATAATATCAAGAATTAAACTAGGCCTATATGATAACTCTGGAGTCCTAGGGTTAGGGTAACCTCAAAACTAAGCCTCCCCCCGTTAAAAATTATCAAATCATCTACTGACTGGCACTCTTTAAATTACATCATCTTGTTGCACCTACTTCTTCTGCAATAGTTTAATGGCACAAGACAAGATTAGCGCCACAAGCTGTTCGACAAACCAACTCCTATAACAGTAGTGGATTGAAACACGTATTAATTTGCATTTTCTTTTGCTGATTTTCTGGAAATGTGGTTAAATTTTGTTCTACATTTGGATGGACACTTGGCTATTGTCATGTTATCCCTTTATAAAATTGTTATGGCTAATGTGGTAGCAAACAGTCACCTATTTACACATCCAGAAGTGATGGATTAACATTAGAATTTATTTGGAGTTGGGCTTTTTGCCACTTGGCAAATATAAGTCAAATATTCACTCTCCTTTTGGTCTCCACCAACACAGTAGACAAATATCTGGTTCTTAAGCAACTAAATGTTCCACTATGTTCATCAGCTAGTAACTTTGTCTGTCACTGTTTGGTTCTGGGCATGTAGTTTACAGAAAAATAGCTGCTGGGTGCAGCTGGTACAAGATCTTGATGAGAGCAGTGAGAGTCAATCAAAACAGTAAAGCTGCAGACCGTAAAACCAAAACAGTGAGCTGAAAGATGCTATAAAGCTCTGTGGTGCTGCGGGTAACTCAATTTTTGATGATAATCACTATGAGGTAACCTTTCACATCATACATCATGTCTATGTAATTTTTCCAATTGTTGATACAAAATATGAATTGGTGCAGCTTCAAATCATTCTATCCGTCTGTCTATGAACAAAAATCTTCCTCATGATAAAAAAATAAGGGTCAACTAGGCTAATTAGCTAACTTGTACCAGTCATTGTTATATTTACTTTTTATGCAGTGCAAGATTGTTAGGTTCATAACATTACTGCAGCTACCTTCCATTTTTCTTCTTGCCTTTTCTACTGGGATTCACTCAAGCATACTTTAGTGAGGAAAAAATACTCCTCCCATTTAGTTTTATGTGTTTAATTCAACCAATGGGATTATTTCTGCCTGCAGGCAAACTCTACCTCCAAATAATGTTTGTATAACTAAAAGTCTGATCTGTATCAAAAGATGTTATGCCACTCAGAGCATACAGTAGCCAACAGTATATGTCCTGCTCCACAGCAGCAACAAAAGAGACTGTGTAACACAAACCTAAAGGACACAATGAATGGGTCTATCCCTGGACTGAATGTCACATGTTCCTCCTTCACTCTCACTGCACCAAGAGAGCTACCATAAAAATAAAACAAGACACCAATGTGGCCTGTACGCAAGGTGATGCATGGCTCCTACAATAACAGAAGGTTACATTATAAGCCTGTAGCTTTTGTCCTTGGTATTATTAACCAATAGCAATAATGTGATTTGGAGAAAATCCCCTTTACGTTGGAGATCTGGAACAATGTGTCCTGCAGAGTCCTTGCCCAACATAAATTTATCCCCTGCGCCTGGACGTGACCGCCATATAATTACCTGTCAATCAAAAGCCACTGGGTGACATTGATAGGTGAAGTGTGGCTTGAGGCCACAGACTGAGGATATTAACCTCTAATATCAGGCCGTTCTGAAAATAAGCAGAAACCGAAATGGTTGATGGATATACTGCATATGTGAAAGCTTTTGTTTTGTTTTTCCAACTATCTGTAACTAGTGGTGGTGTATGTGTTTAAAGAGTGCTGTGCAATACATATCAATATCAATCAATCAGAGAAATACCAGAATAATAAATAATTAAATACTAAAATAATTGAATACCAGAATTTTTAACCAGACATGAACATGAACCAGACAACATTTCTCCTAATGTTTGTTGGTTAAAGGACCAGTGTAGAATTTGGCATCTAGCGGTGAGGTTGCAGATTGCAACAAACTGAATACCCCTCCCCTCATCCTCCTCTTCCAAGCGTATAGGAGAACCTACAGTGGCTGCTAAACTCACAAAAAACATGAAAAGCCCTCTCTAGAGCCAGTGGGTGGTTTGTCCATTCTGGGCTACTGTAGAAACATGGTGGTACAACATGGCGGCCTCTGTGGAAGGAGACCCGCTCCCTATGTAGATATAAAGGGCTCATTCTAAGGTAACAAAAACACAACAATACTTATTTTAAGGTGATTATACACTAATGAAAAAATATACTTATGAATATCATAGTCAATTTCTGCCATGTCTGTTCTGTTAGATGCCATTAAATTCTACAAACTGCACCTTTAAGTATGGCGATGCAGCCAGAAGGCGATAAGCCAAGCTTAGCATAAAGACAGGAAGTAGGGGGTAGAAGCTAGTTTGTCTCTCTCAAAAATGAGAAAATATACCTATCAGCACCTCAAGACAACAGTTTATTAGCATGCTTACTCTGTTCAGAGTGTATCAGGCTACAGTGCTAGCTGCTTGGCAACATCACTGTGATGACAAGACTCCAGGAAGTCACTGGGTTTAGCTCATTGGTGTATTGTTTCAGTCACAGGTTGTCATTTCTAATTTTCGATTGGTTGCTAAGTTTCAAGAAGGTGGGTCTTATCTAATTTTAGCCGGTCAGGGTCTATTCGTTGTTGATTTAAATGAAGAGGACACTGGGCCCGGCCACAACCACCCAGTCGAGTAAGTGACACTGCCAGGGATGAGTGGAGTAATTGGCAAAAGGCTAGTTGAGCTCACTGGGGTTCCTACATCCTTTCTTGTTATTGGCAATCAAGGTATTCAGTATATGTTGTGGTGTGTTAGCAGCTGGTACAGCCGAAAGGCTTAATGGTAATTAAATTCCCTAGACCTAACAACAAAATATGCTCACCGGCCACTTTAGGAACACCTGTGCAATATAATGCAATCCAATACAACAGTTCTGCCATAAATTCTACTTCTATGAAGCTTAAACGTTTTTGTTACCATTGTCAGAAAGGTGATAATTCTACTTTATGTTCATTATTGAGGTTGTAGTGGGTGGTGGTGGTGTGCTTGAGTGCATTATATTGAAAAGTGATGCTAATATTTTACCCCCCTCAGGTATGTTAATGGAGTGGACAAAATATTAGGAACACCATTCAATATAATGCACTCCAGTACACCACCCCCACCCACTAGAACCCCAATAATGAACATAAAGCAGAATTATCACCTTTCTGACAATGGTAACAAAAACTGAAAATGTATAAACTTCGTAAATGTACAATGGCAGAGCTGTTGTATTGGATTAATTAGATTGCACAGGTGAGTGTATTTTGCTAATACTACCTGTGCTGAGACAGCACTGCCACTCAGCCTTGCTGCCAATTGCCAAAGCTATTCTTATGAGTGTGATGTCATCGCAATGTAAAGTCTGTGGGTAAGTGTTAGTAGTAAGAAGTGTACATGCTGTGGACATTACTTTTTCATTCCTTTGTAAGAATTTTTTTGGAGACTATTTAGTCCAGTATCCACTTCTTGTAACATATCCATGACCCAGCTGTGCGTTAACGTCATGTAAAACCACACACTGCCGTTTTCGTATGAATTAAACAAACAGAAACAGCATGTTAATAAGTGAGCTTCAAATGTGGATTTATTTATAGTCTTTATGCTAAACTCAGCTTATCACCTCCTGGCTCTAGCACTGTAGAGGTATTGATCTTCTAATCTCACTCTCGGAAGACTGCAAATGAGAGGATTTCCCAAAATGTCAAACTATTCCTTTAAAGTGCTGTCATGCGTCTGTTCTACGGGCAACCCATGTGGGAATCAAACCCCCAACCCTCTCTCACTCCAGTCAAGTAAACAACAATTGTGTTAAATGTTACAGGCATAATGAATCACTCACACTTAAAAGTGGACTTTTTACTCTGACCCTTCTTTCTGAAGCCAAGCCAAGCTCCAACTCCTGATCCTCCCTACGCTCCTGTTTGTCTTCCTGACAAACTGCGTCTTCCACGCTCATAACAGGAAGCTGTGGTTGAGTCACCGAGGCAGGAAGTCAAAACAGAGTGTAGTTGCAGGGCAGAAGAGGAGAAATCTAAACGCCAACCACCCCATCCTCACCCACCACAGCCACGCACGCACATTGAAACGCGGCGGATTCAAACAGCAGAAATTCTCTGCCTCAGAGGACTGGTACAACAATAGTTGTGCTGCTGTGACGCCTGTGCCGTGCTGGACAGGTCGGGGCAGGGAGGCGAGGGCAGTGCAGCTGGCCTGTCATTGCAGAAGAGCAGCAATGATCCTCAGATGCTTTATTACATGTGCAGCATGGAGCAGCATTTCTACTGAGGGTCAAACTGTGTTTTTCAGCTCAGCGAAGAGTCAACACTCAGGCATGCAGCCTGTGTCATCAACAGCAAAACCACAAGATACATTAGTTGTTTGGTCACCATTACATGATTCAGTATGTTGTCCCAGTTTGACTGAAAGCTACTGCCAGACAACAACATGACTGTTATTATAATCAAGCACCATCATGAAAAAAGTCAACTTATTTTGTCATCGCTGATACTTATATTATTTTGAATATTCTTCAAGGTACCACTTTTTAATAAGGACAAGTTCATAAACAGTTTATAAGTTGTAACTAATAATTTTTGAATGTTTAATAAATTATTTACTATGATTTATAGATCAGTTATAGGCCATCAGTAAGAACACATTTTGGGTTGCTTTATTGTGAAAATAACCCTCTGGCTGGTGTTTATCCTTTCTTTTTGTAAAATGCTGTTATAAATGTTAGTAAGCTATAGTTAAATGTTTAATAAGTTGTTAATAGAGTTGTATTTTGATCCTCTGCAGCCTTTTTCCAGAAAGTACAGTAAGTGATTATATCCAATGAGTCAAAGATATTTTTCACAGCCTGGCAACCCAAAAGTTCTTATTGGCTTATTACTCTTTTATAAAGTATAAGTACATAATCATTAACCATTAAAAAGCCACAAGTTACAATTTATAAACGCTTTATAAAGGATGCTTTATAAAAAGTGGTACATTTTCACTAAACTAAGTATGTCAGAAGATAAATGTTCTATGATGCAGCGATAGTGAGCCCGAGAAGAATTTCCTTAAGGGGACAATAAAGTATATCTTATCTTATCTGATCTTAACCAGAAACTAATTTAAAAGCTACAAGCAAAACTAATAATATTAAATAAATGATACTTTCATTTTGCAACACAACAGAATTCTGGCATCATGAGTGGTCAAAATGTCACTTTAGCTGTTATTGGACTCATTAATCACTGCTGACACTTGTGTTTTTGTGTTCACTCTCATCACTCATGGCGATAAGGGAGAATTACCTCTTGAAAATGATGCTCCACAATAACATAATCAGAACTACTTTCAAAATGGAGGACAAGTATCAGTGCCATTACCAGTGAATGACTTTCCACCAACACAAGTGGAGGCATCTGGCTGACAAACCACCAGAGTGAGACTTCATGTTTCATAATAAAACAACAAAGCCCAGCGACTGGTCTAGTTTTAGCAGCTGTCTGTCTCATATCGACAGACACTAATAAGTTTATTTTAAGACCCCAAACATCGTACCAGGAGAGGCGAGAGCGCAAGTGGGTCACAGGCCAAAAACTAAAAGTAACTGTAAAGTAGAATTATGAATAATGGAACAATTTGTCAAAATGTGATAAAATGGCACCAAAAAAACATACAGTGACAGAAAAAAATCCACATCCTTCATAAGTGATGTAACATTTGCTGCTGATTTTAACTGTAATTAACAATGTAACAACTACACATAAAGATGGATATTTTGGATTTTTGAAGCAAAAATAAAGAAGTAATGGAATAATATTAAAAGGTATTTATTACATTTTCAACCCATGTAAAGAGACAATTGTATTTTTTTGAGATTTTGTATCATTTAACAGTGAAAAACAGTTGTGGAGCAAAATTTATGGACTTTGCTTTAGTCAAATCTGCTCAGGAGATGCATCACAATGACTTTTACCATTGCTGTCCAGTCTTGCCTTTCAAACCAAACAAATGCTGTAACAGTGAATTTTCATTTTATGTAGAAATATTAAAGTTAAAAAAAACAGCAGCTTTATACATCACCAACTACTGTGACATCACCTCGTTGTATAGAGAGGGGAACACTGCAGCTCTGATTACTCTGTTGGCATGCAGGCATCAAATAAATTAACAAAGAGCAGAAAGGCTGTACATGATGAGGGATGTGTGAGGTCTACATACCAAAGACTGTGCGTGCCGGAACTGATTCTTTATTTATCCAGAAGGACACTTGGGAGAGGATTACTGTCATTATGCAGGGGATATAAGTCTGAATCATGAAGTAGCCCATTTTACGTTTCAAGTGGAAGTAGACCGTCATCACCACATATTCACCTGCAGGATCAACAGAAATGAATTAGTTTGATTAACAAAGAATTTTAAGTTGCATGCTGACAGATTGCAGTTAATACAGCTTCAGACAGATGTCACATTTGATTTTATTTGGTCTCTTTTACGTACGCAACATCCATTTTCACCCAAGAGGACATATGCCACCATCCCAACTTTCTGCTGCTAAAATCTTTCTTTTTTTTTTTGAATCTTTCAATATATATGTGAACAGAAAAGCCCTCTGAAATGCCTCAACTCATGATGTTTATAATGTTTGATTTCTAGAGGCTGGTACTGTCGTGTCTGTGCTCCTGATCCACTCAATATAAACCACCAAAGCTACATTTTTACAATATTTGTCTCATCACTCATGTCACATGTGGAATATACAGTGTAGATCTCACAAAACTACCAGGTTTGACGTAACATGACACAGCTTAACATGTTTTCTTTAAATAAGAGAGCAGATTTTACATTATACAAAAGAAAGAAATAAACAAGTGAGATGGTCACATCAACCCTGCAGCCATTTTGCTTGGCAGCATTCAGTATAATTTAGCTGCTAACTAAACTAAAATGGTGCAAGGACGAGCAGCAAGTCTCACCTGTGATTGATTTGATCGTTTCACTGGAGACCGTCTGGCCGATGAGATCATACTGAACCAGGCTGGAGGACTCAGGAGGGACCTCCACCGAATGCTGAGGTCCTTTGGTCCAAGTATAGATCATCTCTGTTTTAGGATAGGCATCTGTGGGCAGACAGCAAAGCCACACCACTGTGAGTCATTACTGTAAGTTGTTAACAGCGCAGAATAAAAGAAATACGATTTTCAGTATAGATTCTGTGTGTGTATAATCTGTTTACTTTCCAGAAAGGAAGATTTTAGACTGTAAACTTTTAGATAGACAGGTGTGTACATGTGTTGCCTAAATATTCATTCAGATACATTCTTTACCTAACCCAACTAATGGATATCACCTCCTACCTTTTACCACCTTGCTCCTGATTGGCCATTACAGTTTGTCTGATAGTCTGTTTAAGTCTCTATAACTGTATGTCTATCAGTTGTGATGATGATGGTCCTGTGACTGAAATATTCATTTTTATTTTGCATTTTTTCATTTCATTACATTTTGTATATGAAATAAATTCATCACTTTTTGCATCAGAACAGCCTCATTTAGTTATATTAGACAGTTCTAAGATGGACAGATTCATTTATGTTCATCAAGTCAAATCAAGCATTTAAATGCTGACTGTTAATATACTTGGTATGAATGTTGAATGAAAGTATTTTAAGTATATTAACTAAAGTACTGTGCTTTTTACAGTTTTCAGGTACTTTTATGTTTTTCCATTTATGATAATCATGATACTTTATACTTCAACTTCACTGGATTTCAGAGGAAAATATTGCACTTTTTCTACAATTATTTGGCAGCTTTAGTTACTAGCTACTTTGCTGATCAATATTTAACATATTAAATATGCCACTGGTGTATAATATATATATATATATATATGTATGTATGTATGTATGTATGATGCATTCTTATTTAATTAAATACCCAACACTATATAAAATAGTTCAAAACAGCTACACCCAGACCACCTGCAACATTAAAACACTGCTTACATTACTGCATTAGTAACAATAATATAATATATGATAATATAACACTCACAGCAGCTGTTTCCCAGCATTAAAAGTAGTTTTAGTTTTGATACTTTAAGTACATTTTACTGATAAAACTTCAAGATCCCCTCCAGACATGTATTAAGACGTATAAAAATACTCTGCTTGGAACAATAATGTGTGTCTGATATGGTTTTTCCACAAATGAAGTATAATTATCACGTTAAAATCTTTAAAATGACATCTTCTCCCTCATTAAAAAAATCAGAATCATTCTGTGAATGTGCAAATATTCAGAGGTCATTTCAGAAGTTTAACTGTTAAACACAAGACATTTCCTACTTCACTGTAAAGTGTTTGTGCACTGGAGGCTTCAAGCATCCACATCACATTTGTGGAAGGTCAATATTGGATTGTCATTGGCTCCAAACCAGTTGTGATCATGACAAATCATGCTTGTAGACCCCTTAAAATCAGATTTTTTTATGAGCACAGAGAAACTTTCCACTTTGAACAGTTGAATGTGAATACAGGGGGACTTTAAATTTTTTACTTGTAATAGAATATTTTTACACTGTGTGTTGATAATTTTACTTAAGTAAAGGATCTGAATGTATGCTTACAAGTCAAAATGATATCTGTTAAGTGTTTCTCAGAGAATGATATTCTTGACAGGGTGAAAAGCCTCTGAAGCAACATCATGGGACACTAAAACTCTCCACTGACTAATATTTTAAGGCTTCCAGCTTTTTGAGGCAGCTTGACCCATCACCTCTATTCAAACAGATAGAAACTTAAGTAGTTGATTTACTTTTCTACAAGAAGACTAAAATTGCAGCGCAGGTTTATAGAGTTTTTGTTGTCATCATATGGCATTGGATTGGCGTTTCCTGGCTAATATCTGATATTTTTCAGATTTAAATCCCCTGAAACCAACACAATGTGGCAGAGTCAAAGTTCACAGAGCTCCATGCTGTTATACTTCACTCCCTGATGTGTCATGTCGACATCTCCATCAAAAGTTGCAATATTCCGACGCACTCTCCATTGTTTCTGACTTGGGGATACTTTCAGCTAAAATCGTAAGAAGTCATTTTATTTCCTGCTGTTGCTTCCTCGGAGTGTTTTGCTGTGCGTATGCTGACGAGGTTGGCCACTCGGAGGATGCACAACAAAATGCCAGTTGTCTTTGCCTGCCACTCCCTATGGGACTCCACATCGGCAGGATACCAACTGTGCTGCCAAAATGAAATGACTCCGGTGTGTCATGGAGTGGAACGCAATGCCTGCGCACACAAGTCCAGATGGAGAAACAGAAAAAGAGAGAGAGACAGAGACAGAGACAGAGACAGAGAGAGAGAGAGAGAGAAAGGGTGATGGAGGAAGAATCAAGGCAGAGCAGACAGAGAGAAAATTAGCACACACACACACACACACACACACACACCAGCTATGGAAAATAGCTGCATAGGTCTGTGCTATCCTGAGGCAGAGGAAGGGATTCTGACCTTTCCTTCGCTTCAGGCCACATCAGATCCATGGTCGCTTCCTCCTGACTGGAGGCGAGCAGCAGCAGAGCAGGATGGTAAAAAAAAAAAAGAGGAGGACGAGGAGGGGGGCGGGGGGCGGGGGGGATGACAATGACTGAGAAATGTGAATTTGTCCTCCGCAATGTCACCATGCTGGGTAATTGACGGCAGATTGGGCGGGTGTAAAGACAAACTCGTTGTCTTTTCCTCTCCTTTCTCTCGCAGATGTAATCTTCAAATCGCTGCTCTTCTCTGATAAGACGGAGCAGCTCCGTTTGAGAAACTCCTTTATTTCTAGATAAGTCATTTCTGCTGACCAGTAGGATCACTTATAAACACTGATGCTGAGTTAGGGCTTCATTGTTCACTGCAGAGTGCAAGAATGAAATACTTCATTATTTAGTATTAGCATTCAGTCACTTTGTGTCTCTCCTCAGCAGTCCTTTTCAGCAAAGAATCCATTTCAGTGCCAAGCAGAGAAGAGTCATGTGACCAAGCTTTTTTTTTCTTTTTTTTTTTTGATTTTTCAGACCAAGCAGGGACAAACTTGTAATTTGTGACTTTCCTAAACCCTTAAAAACTTTTTGAAAGGCAATACGTGTAGCATTTGTGAATATGTTTTTTCCAAATTAGTCATAAAACTTTGCTTAGCTTCATATTTACCACACAGACATGAAAGTTGTATCAATCTTCTCATCTAACTCACGGCAAGTAAGCAAAGAAGCATATTTCCCAAAATAACAAACTATTCCTTTAAGACTCCTGGATGGACAAGAGCTGATTAACTAAACAAAATGAATAATAAATATGTAATGACACAACTTTAAAGATTCAATATGATAATGATTCATACATGTAGCACCTTTAAAAAGCTTCCTACAACAAGATCATTCATATTATTTTACACTTACTAAATGATATCTTGTGCATGTTTCTCCTGTATATGAATGACTATGGCTACGTGATTCTGGAGAGAGGTCAGAGGTCAGGCTACGACAAAATCATGTGGTCTTGGAGCAATTCAGGCTTCACTTCCTTCTTCAGAGGCATTGTAGCAGCACTGGAGCTCAACACAGACCTATAATTAACAACCAGCTAGTTGCAAACGAATGGTTGTCAAAGCAAATCAGCAAATATCTGGTTGTTGGTTACCTTCTTCACCTGCAGTCTAACGAGCCAGTGCACAATAAAAGGAAACTGACTCTTTACTTTCTGCCATGATACTATTTATCTGTCTATCTCACTCACGCACACACTTAAAACTTACAGCTTCCAAACTTGAGGGGGCATGCATGTCCATCCATGGGGAAGTCCACAAGCTTCATGGGACATTCAGCACTAATAGTCAACCTGTTGCAGTACAGAAAAGAGGAGCTCAGTAAAGGACCAAATAAATACACACACACACACACGGGTTATTGATTTCCTCATACCAAACCCTTTTCATAAAAAAGGCAAACACACAGTTATTTGACTTCTATATTGAATTTAAGATTTGAAAGTTTGGCAGCTTCGGCGCTGTCTCAACACAGCTCGACACTGTTTACACTGGAAGCTTGGTTTGATATCACAAGAAATCTGCTCCATTGCCTTATATACAACAAAGTCTGTCTTCTCCCGTTGTTTGAAACAAGCACAAACACTGAAATATATGATAATAGCAGGAATTACACAGATAATTTCCAAAACAAAACTATTTAATCAAAGTTAGGCTACAGTTTAGGCTTTCTTCATCAGGTGTTTAATGTAAACGTATTGTATAGAGGGATGGAGGTAAGTGCAGTACCTCATGGTGTAGAGAATGGTGCCATTCTTCATGATGCGGAAGAGTTTGTTGGGGGCCGTCATGTTGTGAGCCACTGACTTCTTGCCATTCCTGAAGAAAGTGTCTGGTGTCCAAACTTTAGTCACCATCAAGTTGTTCAGCCTCAAAATCTCTATCGGACCCTCGTACATCAACCTCCGGTCCACCCATGTCTGTCGAAAGAACACGTCCATTGTGTACTCCTAAGAGAGGAAAAGTAACAGAAAATACAGAGGTGATAAGATACTACTAGTCTTTTAAATGTCTGATAAGCAAAACATCTTGTTTTCCACACACAAATATAAAGTAGCAAGAGTGAGCTTCAGTCGATTTAGCTTCTTCTGCATTGATGAAATTTGGTACAAAGTTGTGTAAACTTAGCTGACATGTAAGTAACAGTATCAATACAACAACTGTATAAATTTAACTACATTCAGAGTGTTAATGGTTTGGGTACATACCATTTCAACATCTGAGACTGGCCCAAAACTTGTCACATAAATGTCTGTCTTGACCTCAGTCACAGGACCTGATGAGTCAATGAAACAGATAACAAGTGTCACATTTAATGGCTGCTTCCTGTTTCAAATCCCTCAGTGTCACACAGTCCAGCCTCAGAGACACCAGTCTTACTCACACTTGATGTTTCACAGAGTGTAAACACTCTCTCTGCAGGCCTACAGCCCATCCGGATCAACCCCAAAACACATGCAATAGCTTATCTCATGCAGAGCTCTACTGCCTTTGCATAATGGAAGTAGAAAATAGCTTAAAAGATGTAAAACATAATCCTGTTTGATTTTTCCCCCCTCTCAGTGAATGAATGTCGAGGCAAACTGCAAAGGCGTTGTTTATAAGAGCAAGGGTAAGCACTGCTATGGTATGTCTGCCTGCATGGCTATCTGGACATTTCTGTTGACAGGCTGCTTTGCACTGAGGCATCTCTTTTGGTTTCAGACATGTAGACTTTGAAAAACCAAATCCGCACTTTTAGCACTTGAACTGTGCATTAAGCGTTTTGTCCCGCAACATACACACGGTTATATAACTACATTCGCTTAAACATGCGAGCTTAGAGGCCCCTCTTCGCACAGGCAAAACTACCAGGCTTACAGGATAAAGTCTGAAACACGATGTAACATCGCGTGTGTGCTGAAAACACTGAAGCAACATGTTCCGTATCATGCGAGTCGCTCACACACACACACAGCTCAAGAAATATCATGAAGATGTTGCAATAATGTTGCCACTTGTCAAACGTGAAAGAATGATCCCTCTTCTGCTGAGCTTTCTTCCTTTTTCCCCCTCTCTGTTAACGGTGTTTTTGGAGAGTTTTCCTTCCACGAACAAAGGATGTAAGGATGTGATTTGTGATTTTGATTTATAGGGTGTATTTGGTGCTAAATAACTCAGTTACTGTATTGCACATTATGGCATGTTTTGACCTTCTAAGCCATAAAAAAAAGAAAATTTTAAAATGACGTTTGCTCTTCCCTCTTTTTATTTTCGGACATTTAAAGTGTTTCAGAGGTGCCTTATTATAACTATAAGTAAAATTGACTTTACTTGACTGACAAGTTGTGTTCAATGAGTTCACAGCTGCCTTATTGTACTTTATGGTATGTTTAAACCTCCTACGGCATTAAAAAGTTGCATTTAAGACAAAGTTGCCTCTTCCCTCTTTTCATTTTTATATGGGAAAAAGCTTCATACTGCTCATAAACACTCTTAAATCGCAGGTATCTACTGTACATACCCCCGAATCCAGGTCGCAGCCTGTTGTCATAACCGTCCAGAAGTCGGTCTAAAATGCGAGTGAAATTCTCCGGATAGATCCTTTCATCCTTCCTTGTCTGTCCAGTGGTTTTCTTTAAACTAGAAAGAAAAAAAAGGAATCAGGATACCTTAACTTCAGTGCTAAAAAAAAAAGATGCTCATTAGTGGAGAACTGATCCGAGCAGGAGGTTTCAGCACCATGGACAGAGACACTGTGGGACTCACCAAGTCGCCAAACAGAAAAAGTAGAAGAGGATCCGAATGTAAGCGGGGCGCATCGCTGTCACCATCTCCTTCTTCTTGGCAGAAACCATCTTTGCATGCCATACTTCAAGCCTCTTCACATCTCACCACGCCAGATGTCTTGTCCCGGGGAAAGGAGGAGAGGGACGCCGCGGCACAGAGGACAGAGCGGCGCAGAGAGGGGAGCAAGTTGAGCCTTTCTCTCTTCTCCCGCAGTCTCTCCGCCAGACGCGCAACACACACATACACCTTCACCCCCCAAACCCCGGTCACCTCTCGTCCGGATCCGAGCCGCTGTTGCTGCTGCTGCTGCTGCTGCTGTTGCTGCTGCTGGCATCCAGAGAAAGAAGCAATCCTCCCTGTCCTTCACTCTATCTGTCTCTGTTTGCTTCCCTGTCTCACCCTCTTTCTCACCCTCCCTCTCTCTGTGTTTTCTCCCCTCCTCTCTCCCTCTGTCTCTGTTTGCTTCTCTTTCTCCTTCTCCCTCCCTCTCTCTCATACACACACACCTGCCTTGGTCAGGATACAGATTAAACGTGCACTGCTTTGAAATGACTCAAACAGAGTCACATCTCTGGCTTTCACCGTTTCACCCTCTGTCAAAACAGGAAAAGGACGCAGCAGCAGCAGCTAAGTTGAGCAGAATTTGTAGGCCTGTTCCTCAACACCCATCTCAGCATTTCGGTGCTGCCTGACAGCATGACCTCCCAACAACACTTTTTTTATTTTCTCATCTCAAAAGCACAAAACTAGATGTGCTCCCAGCATGCCCTTTGACCCCAGCATCCGTCACCTCAGAGCAGTCGCTCACACTGCTTTGTGACAAAACGCAGCCTACAGCCTACATGTTGAACTAGTTTCAGGAATGCATTGGTGCCTGTATTAAGATTCAAATGGGTCAGTCTTGTCGCAATATGCAATCACACACACACACACACACACACACACACACACAGGTACTGTAGAGGAACTGGGACAAGCCACATGCTGCTTCACAGATTTCTCTGCACCTGGGACAAGCACAAGACCTTCACTCTGTGCGTGTGTGTGTGTGTGTGTGTGTGCGCGCGTGTGTGTGTACAGTAAGTGTGTGTGTGTGGCTCTGAAGGTGAAGTGCGGGTAAATCTCGCAGGATAAACAAGATGTCTGGGTTCCACCACACTGGCTTTCCTGATTAGTTTTGAAGTGCATACAGTACACACACACACACACACACTGGGCTGAAACAGGAGCCACTTAGTGTGAAGGGAAGGTGAGGAAACATTATGTAGATACGTTACATGTGAGCTGAAATCATGTAGTGTAGAGAGCATCTCCCAATCCCCTGCACAGCCGCCCACCCTGGTCCACCCACAATACACTAGAGCAAGGCGGCTCTGTGGGGGATGAGTAATACGCGTGCTCTTTGTGGAGGCAGGCTTTCGTCCAAGTGATTTTTTTTTTTCTCTTTTCTTTTTTAGACATTTGATTACAATTTGCTCTTTTAATGGAAGCACTTTAGGCATACTGTACAAAAAGGTTGTAATAATATTCATTCAACAGCAGTCAAATGACTTGAAATGTCAGAAGTACAGTTTTAGGAAAAAGTCACGTCGGCCTAATTATGCCACATTGACCTTTCCCTGTTAGTCTGTCCTGTGTTTAAATTACAGTACATAATGTATCAGTGTGTTAACATTGGTGGCCTAAAGATACATGCTGTGCATTTAGCAGGAAGTCAGATTCATTGTTAAAGGTTTCTAATTTCATTTCTGTTTCTTTTTAGGTTTTTTTTTTTCTTTTTTGTTTGTTTTTCTGTGGCTTTGGTGTTTTTCTCAGATACAGTTTGTCCTGAGGTTCCTTGAAACAAGTTCTTCTTGCTTTGTAAGCTATATGCCCTGCAGCAGAAATAACTGCTATGATAACCTAGTTTTTTATCAGTGTGAGCGCATGTGTGTGTGTGTGTGTGTGTGTGTGTGTGAAGGAGGACGGCAGAAGAGGTGAGGCATGGCTCTGTGATGGCAGGTGTGTGTGTGTGTGTGTGTGATGTAAGGGGTGGAGGGGCATGGCAGAAGAGGGTCATTACATTACCTCCTGTAGGATCGACGCGGGGCCCTGATGACAGCCTTCAGAGAGCCCCAACCTGATGACACACACACCTACAGCTGCTGCAGCACAGCTTGTTAGCCGGAGCTCAACACACATGAAACACTGCTGTCTTTACAGCGTGGCAGTTACAGCGAGGGCTCATTAACATCGCAGGAGCTGATTTTTGGACTGACAGTTAAATGAACCTTGTTGTCAGGCTTTTTTAGCAGTAAACAGAAGTGGAAAGTGACATTTACTCAAGTATTCTACTTCAGTTGAAGCTCTCTATGTATTTGATTCATCTTTAATGTAGTATTTATTTATTTCTATATTAACTTCAGTTAAAAAACTGTAATTACCAGTTATTTTACACCTAAAGGTTTTGCATTCAAAACATGTAATGACACAAAATATGATCAATTTCTTCATTTTTGTAACTATTCAACATTATATGCAGTTACTGTAGATGTACAGTAGCACCACCTGTACCAGCTGCTGTGGTAAAATATCATGCATATTTATGCATCAATAAACGTTCTGCTGAAAAGTGACATTTTTAGAATAAAAATGTCCTTTTGTTTAACTCTTAATACATTTTCCATTTTCAGTATTTTGGATGCAAGTACTAGTGGTATTACTGACACTTTTTGAGCAAGTATTTGGCATTTTTCACTTCTGTAATTAAGTAAAGTTAATTAAACTACACTCAAGAATGTGTTTTGTTTATTGTTCTTTCAGTCAACTGTGCAGAATGATGCATGTGCAAAGTTTGACAAACAAATGCTTTTTTTACAAGAAGGAAAATTAAAGGCGTGAACATACGAGCATCATTTGGGACATCACAACTAGTTTGGAGCTAATTGTTATACAACTTACACAAGTGTGATGTGGGAACTTGAAGCCTCCAGTGCACAAACACTGAGAATGGACTTTACAATGAAGTATGAGCGATGTTGTGTCCAACAGTTAAAGGGACAGTTCACCCCAAAATAAAAACTACATATTTTTCCTCTTACCCATCTAGATCTCTCAAATACAATGGAACTATATGGCCTGCCAACCATGAGTAGATACATGCTTCCTTCTGTGCAGTGAAATAATCTATATGGATAAATAGCACTACAGGTAAGAGGAAAAATATGTATTTTGGATTTTGGGGTGAACTGTCCCTTTAAACTTCTGAAATGAGCAGTATTTGCATATCCATGCATTCTGGATTTTTTTAATGAGGGAGAAGTAATAGATTTCATTTTAACCATTTTTAACAAGGTCTTTTTTTTTTTGAAAAACCATATCAGATACAAATTATTATTCAAACCAAAGTAATGTCATGTCTTAAAACATGTATGGGTGAGATCTTTAAGTTAGGTTAAAGCTGCATTGATTGTTTTTTGGCCACTTGGGAACAGCAGAACAAGCTGTAAACACAATATTAACACATTGTCACCCCCTAAAGTTGTCAGGTTGAGCATGTTAGCAAACAGCTGAGCATTTACTAGCAGGCACAGAGCAACATCAGCATCCATTTTGAGTGACAAATGTATATAAGTCCAACATTCTTCATTTATCTCTATTTTGGTCTCCAGCAACTCATGTAGGAAATATCTGGCTGCTTAGCTGCTAAGTGATCAACTATGTTCATCAGTGGGTCGATAACTTTGTCTTTCTGATGTTTGGTACTGTTTCTTTAAAAAAATGAATATATTTCATACAATCAAATCCATGTCCTTCCTGCTGGAGGTATTGTTACTATGACTATAAGTTAGAACAGGCCCATTTCCTACTTGTTCAGTATCACAATAAAAGCCCGTAGCCATTGCTCAGCTGATCAATGCATCTCATGTGTTGGATCTTTTACACCTGCAAACCACACAGTATATGGTCCAATGCAACATGTGCCCCGTAAAACTAAATGACATAGCAAAATGTGTTTTCCATTTCATTACAGCCTGAATGACATAAATGCATGAATCACTGTCAGAATGCTCTCTGTTTTGACAGCATTAGGAAAAATGTTTGTGAGTGTTATTTATTTCCCTGCAGCGAGCAATGCCACGCTGTTTCTAGGTTGCGTTACTGAGCAAAGAGAGCCACAATGGCCAGGTAGGGGGAAGGCAGCTTTTTTGCACTGGGGGTTACGATTGATGAGGCTCATTGTGGCAGTGCAAGAAGCTAATGAGTCAGAACCACAAGTCAAGCTGTCGGGAAATCACACCGCCCCCCCCAAAAAACACCCAACATGACATCTTCAACTCCAAACAAATGCAGAGGGAGAGACACACAGACTAACTGAAAATGAGACACCAGAGAGCAGAGCTTATGCCACTGCTTTACTCCAACATTAATTCATTTCTTGAACATGCATTTCAGCTTAACCACACACAAATTACAGTGTCAGCACATATACACATTTACAATAGGAATATGTAGCTTGTAAAAACAGAACGGTTGCATCAGGAATGAAAATATAATTGTAAACAAAAGCACAAAAATATTCAAATGTTTCCTAATGTGCTTTACAGATTAAGGTAGAAAGATTTCTCCTCATTTTTAACAGTACCTGTGAATAGCACATCAGGTGCCAGACTAATGGACCTCCCCTTTCAATGCCACATTAGACCACATTTTGCCCTGATAATAGCTACCACACAACATGGCACTGACTCAAAAATTGATTTATACATTAGTGCTTCATGCAAACTCCCAAGGCTGAGTGGTAGATGCTCCAAGTTTAAAGCAGCATTAATTTTTTGGGAGGCGGGGGAGGAAGAGATGGTTTTCAAGGTCAATGAGAGTGGTGAGATCGAACCAAAACAACTAAGCTGCATAAGCTAAAACAATAAGCCGAAAGATGCTTAAACGCTCTTAGTCACTAACAGGAACTGCAGAGTCAGGCATTGATTCTCAGTGGGTTTGATAATATACACATCCTCTTCCACATCGTTATGTGACTGACTGTAAAGAGAAAATATTGATAAGTGCAGCTTTATCCCACATTTCTTATGTTTCCTTGAATTATTCCTGGTTGATTCTTGCACTGTTGACAGGCAACATGATCTTCATTACAATAATGACTCACTTGGGGATACATTAATGAATTTAGTCTGATTTGTAGCTGCTGTAAACTCATGTGGTTATTTATTACTTACCCTAATTTTACCCTTCGGGTGATGATGTGGTGAACATTTTCCAGTCATCAGAAGTCCAGTACAAATGTTAATAGCCCACTGCAAATGACTTTGGTGGTTTACCATGAAAAGGAAAGGTACCCTACATAGCTGTCTGCTCTTCTACCCCTAACAAAGTTTCTGACTTGCCAGTAATAAAGCTAATAACATTTTCAGGTTATTCATTTTTTCACATTTCATTAATTCATTGAACTATTCAATGACATATTTTTGTAAAATCTCTCCTACTGTAAATGTAATATATCTAAATGCTGTTTCAAAGATTTCCCTTACAGGTACAACTAGTACAGTATAGTATACAGTATATTCATACAGGGTTTCAATAATACTAATGCTGTATTGTGGAATGGCACGTATAATGCTTTTTCTCTGCCCACTGCAGTTTCACTCAACCAATAAGATAATTTCTGCCACCAAAGGAGCCTCATAGAAATATTTGTCAGACTGAACCTCCAAACTGCTAGTTAATCCTTTTCCCCTCATTTTAAACTTTGGCTCACATTCATCAAGGGTGCATTTCTCCACCGAGGCTGCACTTTCATGCCTCCCTCAGCACTCGGAATAGACTTTGATTTTATACAGAAAGTCGAACATGAGCAGGAAGTCTGTCCTTCAACTGGAAGACAGGGATGATGTTTTGTAGCTGACCATGACCTCTGATCTCCCTGTAGAGGCGGAGGTGGAACTAAAAGGAGATTTTCCCCTCAGGGTTCAAACAGCAATATGAAAAACACCTTTACTGATCCACCAGTCTATAAAAATAACAATAAATTCCACTCATCTATGTTCAGAAGAAAAAATATTGACATAAATCCTTTCCTTCAGGGTTGTAGTTACCACCTTGCAGCCCACATTGCTGTTGGCCAATTCCTACCTTTATTAAGACTTTATGGAAACAACTGGGAATCTGTGACCACAACAGAGGAAAGCTTTGACACAGAGGCTGTAACCAGAGCTCTTATTACAAAACTGTCCCCTGTCTGAAAGGCTCCCCATTTCCCCAACAGGAATAAAGTGTGATCCCTAGGCACCGAAGAGTCCTCCAAGAACATGATATCATTCAGAGAAGCATTCATAAAACAGTGGCTTAATTTGTCGCATGAAGCACCTTTTTGTCATTGCTATTGCTGTCCATGATCATGGAAACAAAGTCATCCATGCAAAGGCAAAGGGAGCTTCATCCTGAACCATTAACCACTTTTGAACCACTTGTGAATCTGAGTGATTGGGAGTCATTTATGCGCCACTGTGGCCTAGTGCCCTCTCATCTACTTCAGTAAGCCGGCCCACCCATTACATGCAAGTACTCGACAACACTTGAGTGCCCTATGAGGTGGCAGATGGCGAATTTCCCTCTTGCGAGACAATTTTCGCTCTGTCACACCTTCATGAAGTTTAGGTCTGGGCTATTGAGCCAACCAATGAGGTGGGCGCTGAGCTAATCTTCATTTTCAAGTGTGCTGCATTGATCACTTCAGAACGGCCTCATGAAAAGCAGGATTTGGATTTATACACTTTCTATGGTCTCTTTCTGTCTTCACTTTGTTCCATCAGCCTGAAACTCAGACGCAGACCCACTATACCACACAAACATTGAGTTATTCCATTGAGTATATTATTTCCCACAAAGTTGTCACCTCATTGCTATAAAGGACAAATCAAATTATTACAAAGGATGCAACAAGGATAACTATGGATGCTTTTCAAAGTTTTGTTTTTGCTTGGAATCAGTAAAGTGTCCATAATAAGAGGTGTCCACTTGATTACCCTGATGTCTCACAGCTCTGTTTTGTCTGACATCCGGGCTTCTAAGTATAGATGTTTGCCCTCATTTAGAGGGATAGTTTGGTTTTGGGGGAATTGTGCTATTTTTTTCTACTTTCCTGGTGTGAGACAAACTCACGGATGTCTCTTTGATGTTTCTGTGAAGGTATGCTGAAGAGTACAGTTAGCCCATCTCAGCTCAGTTACTGGATGTCTATGGGATCTTTTCTCACTAATCTCACAATTCTCAAGGTAGAGCAATTGTATTCACTACTGCTATAACAGTAGTATTATCATATGTAAACAGAATATTTGTAGATAGATATATTTAGATTTTATTGTTAATGGTGAAACTAACAGCTCCATAAATATTCAAATGAACACATGTACTGTTAGTTAGTTCAACCAGCTGTACATTTCTCAAAAGTAAAATAAGTGTGTTTGAGTGATGCTGCTAATAATCCCATAAAGAGATCACAAGATTACATGAGAATCCATCTTGTCAGGCTTCAAATTATGCGCTTATGTCAGAACCACAGATGCTTCGGACCAATCAGCGTCCTATGAAGATTCTTGCGTGATCTTGTGAATCCAGCTGCCTCACAAGGTTAGACAGTGATAAACAGATGGTTCATCCAATCGCCTGCCAGGTATTTTTTGAAAGTGCCTGCCCTTTTCCAAACAGTTTCCAAAGACGACTTCTCAGATGGTTCTGTTTAACAAACCATCTGACGTGTCAGGTTATAATAGTTCAACATTTGGGAAAAAATTTTATTGGCTTATTGGAGTGAGATGAGAAGATTCATACCACTCTCATGTCTGGGTGTTGAGTACAAAGCTGGAGCCAGGAGGCAACAGTAACAGCATGATAATAATATCTGCTTATCCACTTTAGCTTTCTCTTTATGTCCAATTTAAAAAAAAAAAAAAAAAAGATATCTGACTATATTGTGTATCAGTGTGGAGATTCTACAAATCAACATAAACTTTAAAGAGATCTAATTTCTCATAGACAACTGTTTAGATGAAAGTGAAGTAAAATACTCATGAAACCATCATATGTTTTCTAATCAATCTTTTTTTTCTGAATTAACTTGTAATTTTAAGAAAATTATTCATTTAATCTTTGCACATGAGCATACAGTTTCCAGCATGCAGAGGAGCCCAGCTGTTGTGGGCGGTAGCCTTGTTTTTTTTCATAAACACAGGCGGAAATGAGGCGTTCACACATTTATAGATCATTTCTGGTGATGATTTTGAATCCGTCTGTAGGGGACGTGGCCTGTGGGAGATGCAAGAGGAGGCGTAAATGTTGGTGGGAGAATGTTTCCCCTGCAGCAAATGGTGTGTGAGTGTGTTTCTGTGCACGTGTGCACATATGCAAGTGTGGTTTTCATGAATAAATTATTTGTACCACATAGAAAACCATCTTTGCTTCAAGTTTTTAAAACACAAAGCTAAAAGTAAAGGTTATAACAACTATGATCAGATGTGAGGAGGAAAAATATTCTAAACTTAATTATCACCCACTTTGAATCCATGTAAATCTGTGCAGATAATAGTGAGTCAACTCAGAGTAAACTAACTATACTGTTGAAATCACCTGAATATATAATTTTTGACAGGAGGATAAAACTCAAATTACTACATCTGTGACTGTTCCATGGATCTGTTGTTGTTTTATGCCAAAAACCACCTAATTACTGGTTTGAATCCCCTTAATGACATTTTATTCTCTGTGCAGCCAAAAATGAACAAATCCCAGTCCTTCAGATGGGGCACTCAGTGTTTCCTGGCGGAGGACATGATGGAAACAATCCCAGTTTGTTCCTGCTCCGCTTCCTCAGTCTTCTCCACAGCAGCCCGGACCCCCCAACAGTCGCAGCAGATGTAGCCACAACACTTTACTGAGCCGTTTTGCTGAGCCATGACAATTGCAACAGAATCAGGGTGTCACCAGATAACCTTGGCATCATTGACACACAAAAGGCACACACACCCGCGCACACAAGGACAAACCTGGGATGTCACTATGGCAACTGTGTCATCATTTTTATCTCTGCAGGCAACATGAAGACATTGAGTCGAGTTTCGATGCCAATTTTGGGGTCTATTTTCATGAGCTTGATTATGGGCTCTTACAAAAGTTAAAAAAAAACACACAGTACATACTGTAAGCAGGTCAGATTTTAAACAATTGTAGCAAATGACGTTTTGGTGTGAATGATGTATGCAATAAATAGTATTGTTCACCCTTACACATTACAAATATATAATTACACAATTTGGTATGCTCTTGCAGAGAGTCCCTGTTAAAGGACATTTATACCTTAGTAGATCTTGTGAATAGAAACACAAAGCAGGCTGTTCCAGCACCCTCGTGGCATTTTACTATCAGTAGCTTGGAGCAGACATATCATCCAACCATTAGAGACTTCAGCAGGGGGAAAAAACACTGTATCCAACCCAGAAGATTGGGCTAATGAATTCGGTTGCTATGAAAGGATCCTTCCTCTAATGTGCAAGCCAGCACCTGTTTCTTAAGTCATGTAAGTACATGACTTAAGTCATTTACTTACACCTGAGCAACTTCCATTCACTGAAGAAGGCTGTGGGATATTGAAAGCTCTGGAGAAACTAATAAGTGAACCTTGAGTTTCGCACATTTTATCACAGATAATAAAGTCATTTATTTAATATTTGGATTTTCTTTGGCCTTTAACAAACAACATTTCCCACAAGTCCAAGACTGTCGCAGGCCAAGTGTCACTAGTCTGACTGGGTGGCAGTGAGGACCAAATGGCGAGACAGCAGAGATTACAGCTAAATTGAAAAGAAGAAATTGTTGTGATGTTTTGATGTGAAAGTTACGATGACATATGATGTGCAGTGTAGGGCAGCAACACATTACTGTATCGTGTTACAGTAATATGTCATTACTTTTTTCTGTAACAAGTAGTGTAAGATATTACAGTTTGAAATTCAGTAATTACATTACAGTTACAAATCCCACTAATGCTCTGTTACTTCAACAATATGAAGGCAGTCTTAGTGGTAGTTTGATGGAGGATTGATATCAGTTTGTGCATTCAGTGTACCAACAATGTACGTGCTTGATGCGCGGGCTGAAGGTGTGGGGACACGGTTAGCCACCACCAAAAGACGAGATATGTAACTCCAGGTAACTCCAAAGTCGTCTTATTCATATGTTGTGGCTTCTTAGTGGCTGGGTAACGTTAGCCACTGGTAAGGCTACATCCAGGAATCAGCTGGTTTAGTTCAGAGATGGAGGCTGTGAGAACAATCCAGCTTCACTGAGAGGGCCGGATTTAATGCAGTCACTGAAGGTAACATTCACTACCTCTAAACCACAATGTCTCCTTTTTGTTGTTTTTTTTAAAACATAGGTGTGCCGTAGATACTCATTCATCTTGTGAGAGTGACATGTTTAATTTTTTCAGAAAGGGAGATGAAAGAAACTTTCAATAAAAGATTGCAGTGAGTTACAGAAGCTTGTGGAACAGCAGCGAGTCCAAGAGGGACGCCAGGACAACAGCTCTTATATGGGACACTTCTGTGCTTTATTGTTGCCCTAATGTTCCACCAGAGGGGTACTTAAGCAGCGCAAGTGCTGCTCTGGTGAAGTTTTAGGGTAAAAATGAACCTTTATAACATAGAATAATCAGGATATTATTAAATGTTCTTGCTCAGGAGAAATGACTTATGATCTGATTTCTCAAAACATTTATCCTGGTTATAATGAACAATCTTTAAAATTAACCTTTACCAGATAAAATATGGAATACCTGAGGATCCCTACTATTACCATGGTGTGCATGTTAATAAGTGTAGTTACTGTAGGAAGAATCATTAACAATAATACCACTCGTGACCAGATGTTAAGCCTGGGTTTTAATAGAAACAATATTTCCTCCACTGCACACTTCCTTGGAAATCATGTTTCATTGATTGTATTGATTTTGTGAACTGTTGCAATGCTGGGGTAAGTTCACGTCTAACATTAAAAATGAGATTTTGATCCATCAAAGTCCTCAGTTTCCTGGCCTGATTGCTGGGAAGATCTTGCTTCATTTCGCCTCTCTATTGAGGCAGGCGCTGTATAAATAGGCACACTGGAAATAGCCTTTCACTCTCAGAGGAGCCTCTCAGGAGAGAGCCTGGACCAATGGCCAGGTTTCCAACACTGAGATGTAGGCCAGAACATTACAGACATCTGGACTGTAATGAGGGTTTTGTGGAATCCCTTCACATTTTGAAAAGAGGTAGTCATAAGGAGTAGGAAAAAAATCTTTTGAATCAGCATGTCTGCCACATTTTACTGTAGTCTCTCATACAGGAAACTTTTTTACTGTTAAATTTAATGCACTGAATTTGTTTCAAAATGACTTTTTCCTCCTGCAGCCAAAACATTTATTCATTTACTATCCATTTACTCCTTTATGCCTCATTTACTGTGTGCCATGACATCCAGAGCAATTACCCTCAACTGTCTGAGCAGGTCTGTTTACTTGTTCTTCTCCATCCCTGCTCTGAATAACGTCACAATTATGTTGTACATGAACAGACATGTTTTCCCCAAAGACTTTCATGTTCCTTACAAGGCACTAATGAATCATGATCCATCCCACAATATCTTTCCATATCCGTCAGATATGTGATGACAGTGCAACTTGTTAAAAATGAAACTTGACACTTATTTTTGATGGCTTTAACCCTTAGAGACCCACCATAAACCCATTTCTGTCTTTTTTAGGGGGGGGACAGGGTATCTTTAGGGGGAGCTAGCTGGTCAACATTTTATGCTACATAGAAGTGGTCATCTGAAAGCTGGGCACCTTAATTTGAGATGCAGCTCAGCACTGTGTGTCATTTTTTTCTAGTTATAAATCTGTACTAAGCATTGTGTTTTGGTTAGGCACCTATTCAAATTTTAAAGTTTAGAGCGTATGAGGGCTTGGAACATTATGATGGAAATATATGATGGCCATTCATATGCTCAATTATGTATCATATGTTGTTGCAGCATATCTACAATATAGTGTTTGATTCAGAGTTATTGGGGAACTACCTGTTGTTGCTGTTCATTTATTAGCAAGTAGTGTAGTAGAGAAACAACGTCACCCAACCAACCGAAGTCCAATACTCTTCTGATAGTTCTGCTTTGGTGTCCACCAACTCCAGAGGTAAATATTTGTCTCTTTAGCTGCTACATGCTCCACTATGGTTGATAGCTAGTTGCTAACATTGTCTGCTGTTTGCTGGGCAGGTAGTGTACAGCGGGTTTATCAGCATTTTTTCACAGAAAACAGCTGCCTTCTGCAACTGGCAACAATGCTTTGAGAGTAGTAAGAGTAATCCAGGACAGTAAAGTTGGGGGCCGCAAAACCAAAACAATGAGAGAAGCTAACACTACATAGAGCCGAGGAGAACTGCATTTCAATCAGGGAAGACACAAGTTGACATGAATTCAAAAGCTTTATTTAGTAGTCTTTGGTGTTGACCCTCTGTTGATTAAATGGATATATAGGGATGGAGCCCTATAAATAGCAACCAACCGGAGATCCCCCAGAAGAGCCATAGATGAGGCCTTGAGGCTAGTGGTTGTGGAGGGATGAAGCAGTGATGAAACTGGCACTTTGGCAACATCACATATTTTATGGATCTAGAGGAAAAATGCTGGCCCAAATTAGATCCCCAATAGTCACAACAAGATATCTTCTTCACTGTGAGGTCTGTGATTATTTTTGGTTAATCATGTTCTTCTTGGGGCTTATTAATATTTTGAATTCAACAATGAATTGGAAGATTGGATTAGAACTAGTTAAATATGGTCATGTTTCCAGTAGTTCACAATAAAGGTCCCTATTTGTGTCCAACACCTAATGAGTCTGAGAGGTAATCAAGCAGTGACAGTGTGTGACCACATGTATTATGTCATTTACTCCAGTATCTTTGCCACCGTGAGCTCATGGCATCAGAGATGATAACTAAGTCAAATTCATTTACAATGGGCCACTAACATTGCCCACACAAAGAAGCGTCACCTTCCCAAGAACTGATACTGGTGCCGATACTGGTTCACCTAACAGAGTGCCTTTGACTTTTTTTGTCTGATTGGTGGGCAGTTGCATTTAAGTAATGAAATTGTTAAACAATGAATGGGGTAGTTTTCAGCAGTGAATGGAGTGGCTATGTTGTAATGCTTGCAGAGAGAGAGAGAGAGAAAAAAACCAGGGAAATCTCAGAGGAGTAAAATGGCTGCCGAAAGGAATCTAACCCAAATCTCCTTCATTTTCAGTCCCTTGAGTGGCACAGCACTTCAAGGGAAACTGATTTGCATGCAATTGTCTTCTGATTAAATCCTAATCTATTTTTACACCTCCATGATGAGACAGTCTTTGTTATAGGTCCTTTTTTAAATAGAGGACTTTCAGCACCAGTCCATACAGCTGGGGGAAGACAGCCAGCAGAATGCCATTTGATGCAACCTTAGACGCTGGTGTACCAGTCAAGATATTACAAACTGGACAAGTTCTTTGATGCATTGATAGGGTCGGTGGTTTGATCCCCAGTTCCTGTCTATGTCCTGTACATTCTCAAAGTCATTCAGGTCATGTTATATCCAAAAGACTTGAGTCAAGAGCAACTGGACTTGTAGATTCTTGAAGATGTTTCGCTTCTCATCCATCATTGTCTTCTTCAGAAATCAAAAAGCCTTTTGACAAACTTTTGACTCTTGTCCACAAGTTAAAGTGTCCTTGATCTGCACTCCACTGAACCCCAAATTGCTCCCCAAATGTAAGTTACATGGACTATTACTCTGCTTTCCTGTTTTTGTCCTGTAGCAACCACATGTGACTCCGGACACATAAGGAATGGAGACAGTGGGTGGTAAATTAAGTGAAATGTCCTGATGACCACAATTTACAACACCACATTATCAAAATCAATCACATTTTTCTTTTAATCCCACTGGAAGAAAAACAAATATAAAGTGTTGATGGAAGCATTAAAGACTATTATTATCCTTGCAGAGTAAATCATTCCAGATTTGGGGTGATTACTGGGTTTAAATTAAGTAAATTTGTGGGCCAAGGTGAAAGAGCTCATTATCCTTTGTCATTAGTGGTTTAGTGCAAGAGGTGGATCCCATAATTCTCAGCAGTCTCAATGGCAATTAACTTTCATCGGGTAGAGCACTAAACTATCCATGTACTCATGTGCAACCTTTATAGTTAAGGTTCTTCCATATACTTTTACTCATGCCTCAGGAATAGTTCCCACAATACTGCTAGATGACATACAAAAACTTTCAGGCCTACCAGTCTTCACCAGTTAAGCTTTTCCCTTTAAGATGTCCTTTTGCTGCCAAATTGTCACCAGAGTATCCAGATACAGACAGCATTTTCTCCAGACAAGACCAGGCGTCTGTCTGCTAACGAGTTTTTAATTATATGAGGATTAATTCTGCTGGGATCAAAGCCGTCAGGCATGGACGGATCCCCCAAATATTCAGAAGTACAGTTCCACTGACAGATGAAGACATCATTCACAAGTTCCTAAATTTGCAAATGGGAATGTAAACAAAAAAGTATTAATTCATTATGGTTTGGAGTGCTAACAAGAAATCCATTCATAGATAGACTGAAATAAGCTGAGGGCATAGTATGTGTTTCTCAGGTCTCCTCAGCAGCAAGAGATAATCTGTGAGGTTATGATCAACTAACAGCCAGTTTATGAAAGTTTTGCCTTTGCTACATATCTCTGGAATGACTTCCTGGCACTCAGGAAACAATTTGATTTTTGGTGTTTTTTAAGGCCACATTTATCGTTTTTTGCCACTAGGGGGCAACAAACTGACAGAGACACAGTTCTGACCTTATATAGCTGTTATTGCTAATGTGTGAACAAACAGTTGTCCATTTACCCAACCAACAGACATGGAGCTACATTAGTGTTCATTTGGTGTCGTGATTCTGACAAACTGACAAAGTTAAATCTAATGATCAGTCTTATTTTAGCCCTATGTTTGGTCTCCACCTACTGCTAAGAAAGATGTCTGGGTCTTTAGCTTCTACATGCTCACCTTTCTTCACCAGCTAGTCACTAACTTTGGTTCTTGGTCATTTGTTTCAGAGGAAGTAACATACTGTTGGTTTATCCGAACTTTTGCTGAACACATGTGTCTGCTGCTGCTAGAAATGAGGTTGATGTAAGACTGAATGAAAGACTGAATCATATCATAAATGTTGGGGCGTTAAAAACCAAAACAATGAGCTAAAAGAGGCTAAAAAGCTTTTGAAGACCCACATGGCTGATAATTCTCTGTGGGTTTGTTACTGTGAGTGACCTCTTTGACATACAGATTTTCATTCATTCAGATTAATTTTAATGTGAAAATATTGATTAATGGAGCTTTAGTAAACACAAGAACATCTGGCTAATAAGGATGAGCTATAATGGCCACCATGGCTGAACAGAGATGCTGTAGGTGGTTAAACAAACTTTAAATCCACTGACAGAATTCAAAGAAAAAGGTGTCGCCTAAGTGGCCACACAGTTGAATGGACACACGATCAAGTTCATCAAAGAAATGAAGACCTACTGCAAAGTAGGATTTCAAACAAGGATTTCGAATGCTGTAAAAATGGCCTGACTGGAGGCAACTGTTGTCTTGGCAAGATTTCAATTTAATTCCCCTTCCAGATTTGTTGCACTGAGTATGTGTGTAAAAATGAATGTTGCTCACATTAATCTATATTTGGACCATGTCTCCTTTAAAGACCGCTAATCAATTTTTTTATGAGTACAGGAAAATTAAAATGTTAATTCTCTCAGACCTTTCATAGGACCTTCTTTGCATGAAAAACAAAAATAAACTGAGCTGGCTCTGTTGATAGACAGATATTTGGGGGATTTGAATAATGTCTCAATTTCTGTCAAGCTGAAGATTCACTCATTTCCCAGTAAATAATTATTCAGTGTAAACTGGCATTAGACATGCTTCTGAGTGTGCTATATTTAGAAAATGTCTTTCCAAATTCCCAATTCACAGTGCAATAATTCATTCAATTAAGTAGATTGTCTGTGAGCACAGGAAAGGATAATCATAATACCAAATATAATCAATTGAGCATATTCATTACATTTTGAGGCTTTGACAATCACGCCCCTCCAGCATTTATTAAATATGTATAAGTGATGTGATGATTATTTGACATACTTACAAAAATACATGGACAAGTGAAAAAGTGAAGAGACAGACTTGTACTTAGACGTCAGAAACCTTTTTTTACCAATGAAATAATTTTTTCAGTTGGGAAAAGGCGATGAAACAAATGCAGAGGTCAGAGTTGGAAATGCACTTGTCAAACTGAGGTCTTGAGTTTTTGTTGACATGTTGATGGTGGCATTGGTGCTATGCCAAACACTGGTCAAACAGGGTAGTAATGTACTGTAAGTGGCTGTTACATGTTATTAGAGTTGTGATATGGCTGACAAAATCAAATGAGAGCCGTGGAATAGATGTGCCTTTACTGGCTGCTGGAGAAATAGCAGGTTGTCAGAAGACACGGGGCAAATCATTTCAACAATATTTTATAGATCAGTTATTATTTAATATGAGGACATCTTGGCACTCATAACCACAGAGCAAGACACGTCTTCATATCTACATTTAGTAGCTACATTCTCATTACATGATTCTGAGCTTATGTCTGGGTTTATGTTTGACCCTTTGACACTTATTAGACCTACAATAATTCAACTACAGTACAACGGGACATATTACGGTGTGTCCCAAAATCCAACCTGATCCCTTTCTCTGCCTCCCTCTTATCACCTCCCACGGAGGCGATTTCTAAAGCCACTGCAAAAACTATCAAGTACAACACAAAGAGCTGCAGTGAGGTCAGTAAAGCCTTCCATGTGGTCACAAAATGAAAAACTGAAGGAGAACTGACTGCTTGTCTACAGCTGGTGCTCAATGAGGAGAGAAATTTGCTTGATTAAAAGTGTTTTAATATAATAGGGGTGAACATGGCATAGTTCACTTTTAGCTGTCAGATTTTCTGTTTGCCAAGTTTGTCATTTAGAAACTGTCATTACACCAATAAAAGGACAAACAAAGCCAAAAGTACACCTTTATACCTTTAGTACCCTTAATCCTGTGGGAGAAAATAGAGCTTTTCTGCTTCATTATTCATGTATGAGCATGTGTCGTTGTTTATCTGTGGAACTCCTATTACTGTGAGTTTTATTTGATATTTGAACTGATATCATGTCATAGCCCTTTGTGCTTAGTGAAGTTATCATGGTCAGATTTACTAAGGCTAAGCTTACAATAATACATGTTTGGTTGACAATCTGTGTTAAAATATTCTGAACTCAAAGTTCACTAACAATGTTTTCTTTCCCAGAACTTTCAACTGTATCCCTTGGCCTCCTTCAGCCAATAGAAATTGCTTGGGTGTCATCACTTAACCTAATGTACTGTAAGTGGTCGCATACTGTTATAACCTGACTGAAGGTCCGTACATAGGTCATATGATGACATCTGAGCAAGCTCTCAGAAGAATGTCATATGATATGGCCAAAAGTTCTGGGGGAAAAGCTAGGAGGTGAACCTTGAGATTATAATATTTTAACACATATACTGTATGTGTTTCCAAATTTGAGAATAAATCCCCAAAAACTGTCAATTATCAATCTAATATAATTAACATATTTGCATTTGCAGGTCCTCATCACATCGACAACATGCATATAATCACTTCTTCAATAGATCTTTAATAGAACAAAGTAAAGTAGTAGCGTCACTTAATAATTAGAAAGCGATTGAAATTGAATTAGAATTTATAATTTAGGAAGATTCTTTAAATGTGTATATCTCATCAATTAATAACAAATACATATTCATCCTTCGTGCTTGCATATGCTATTTTGCAAACTTCTGTGACTGTTGCTTATTGACTCTGGACAGAAATTATGACTTTTTTGTTTAATTATACAGTTGATGACTTTTAGTATGTGGTTTGGTGAACTTTAGTGAAGTTCCAGCAGCTGTGTGAAACAGCAAATGCTGTCTCAGTTTGGAGCCCTGCAGCTCAGTCTGCATCTCACAGCCGCCTCAACAGCTGCCTGACAGTGTGGCAGCTCCCACTCTGCTCTAATGTTAGTTTCATGACAGGAGGTCAGTGCTGTTTTTTGACTCAGCCACCTAAAGTCACTGCAAGACACGAGGGAGAGAATTTACTCTTAAGAACCTGTCTATCTTATATTTATTCTTAGACAGACTTTAAATCAAAATGTTGCTCACTAACCGAGAAATGCTTTCTTTTCTGACTTTTTTTCTATGTATTTTCAATTGTCTGGTAATAGGCTATGTGTGCACTTATGTCCTTATTTAAAATGCATTTGTGTTTATTGAAGGTGTCGATGTTAATTATGTTTAAAGAAAAGCTGCTGATCTCATTATGCACAGTGGGCTGAATGTTCACCTCTTATATAATACCAAATATCCACTGTCTTTGGGCTACAAAAAGGAGGAGGTGGAGGCAATCTGTAATGTTCAAAAAACCCATGCAAAGCTGGAAGAAACCTTCACAGCATCTTCATACTACAGCAACCACTACTATCCACGGTGAAAGGCAGCAACATGCAGGAGGTGTAAACTATACTTTTTGCTTGTTCACATGACACATTATGTTAAATTCTTAGTCTAAAAACACTCTATAACAGTTCCTTCAAATGCGAATAAAACACAGTTCCTCTCTCCTTACACAGCGTGCCCTTTTCTGTTGTGAGAGCCAACACTCCCCCATGTGTTTGCATTACTTTAACCTGACACTGGGATTTCCTACAAGCGAGTGTAGTGTGTGGGCTGCTTTGTTGAAGCTGAGATGTGCAGGGTCATGTGTGGATGCGTGGGAGGGATTGTACAGTATCGGCTTCTAAGTATATTCACTTGCACACTCAATGAACTAAAAGAAGCGTCGGCAATCAAGTCAACTTAACTTCAGGAGAAATCATCACTAAAAGATGCACCAGTCAACTTGTAAAATACAAACAGCAGGATCCCTTATAGTCTTGAAATCTGGGTTTCTCCTTTCAAAAAGATAATCCAAGACAGTAAGGACATACAGAGGTCTGCCTGCAACAGAAGTGATCTGTCTGTGCCATCTAGTGGAGGATGAATCGGATTGACCCACAGAATCGATGAGCAAGCTCAATCTCTTCCTGTATCTCTGCCAAATGTTAGCTGGGTAGCCATGAAATGAAAAGTAACATTTATTTTTAATCATTTATTTTTTCAGTCATCAAATAACCAATAAAACTCTTACAATATACAAGACGTAAAATCTCTCAGCAAAAACACAAGACACCTTCAGATGGTATCAAAGACAATAGTGACAGCAGTGTCAGATGTTATATATTATAGTAAACATAATACAAAGACTAAATAAATACATACAGACATTTAGGCTGGAGGCCCACAGTGTATACAAGCCATGACAACCAAAGGGGATTACTAGAAGACCGTGAAGGCAACAGTTACCATGACAACAGTACACAGAGGAGCAGCCCAGCTTGAAGATCAGTGTTGGGAGCTGATTTGCTCAAGTTTTTATGTGTATTAACTGCATTATCAGACGGTAGGTTGATTTTATTCTTAACATAAAATTGAAGAAGTGTTTAATAGTTTGTTGTGTGCTAACTTGTAGCGAGGCCCAAAGTGTTTATCACCAGAGGCACTAAAAGGGCTTCCTGTACCTGCAGCTTTATTGTGGCAGCCAACAGTACAGCCTACTGCAATTCTAAGGAGTGATTCACTCTTATCTTAAAGTACACAAAGTTCATTTGAAAATGAAGAAAACATTCAACTGCTCTATCCAGATCTTATCATAACTAGCCTACCTATCTTTTCTCAACAACAAAACTTTGTACTTTTCAAAACAAACTAGTTTAGCTACTTCAAAGGAGCTATAAAAACTACTATAGAGGTAAGCAAGCTAATTCCCTCTGACTGAAATATACTGCTGACTGCTGTTCCCTCCCCTTAAACTACATGCAAACTAAACTAAAAACAAAACTGAAGAAACTTAAACACTTGTGTGAGTGTGCAGGGCCTTTAATAATAATAATAATGAATATAATTTAAACAAGAAAATGCCAGTCTGCATATAACAAATTGAGAGTTGTTAACAATATGACATGCTCTCTGTAAAAATATGTCTGAAGAGGGAACTTAAAAATTGGCACTGAAGTAGAAAGTCTAAAGTTTCTCTGGCAGGCAGGTGAGATGCCTTAACATCAAGAATCAGTCCCTGGTGTGAGGAATAGCTAGGTGGCCTCTGCTAGACATCCTCAGGCTGCGATCTGGCTCATATGGGGGTAAACGTTCAGAAATGCAGTTGTGTGTCAAACCCAGTTTTCCCAGTTTAATAACCACACAACTTTTAAAATTGATTCTACAGGCTCTGTTTTGAATCCTACAGGGCAGTCAGTCTAACTAGTCTTTCCTATTTGGGTGAATAGAGAGATACAGCAGCATATCAACCACAGGTAGGCTTACATGTGTATTCTCTGTGCAACCAGCAGCCAAATTAAACACTGAACCAGTGCAGCGCCAAATGTCATAAGCAACCTCAGAGATGTCTTCACCACAACCAAGTAAGCATCTGTTATAATGCCATGCTTCACACATAAAAAGCAATAATATACAGTAAATACAATCAATTTGAATACTTCATCTGTACCATTATTAACAAATGTTTCATTACAGAAGGACCAGAGATTTCTTCAGGCAGCCTTGTTGTTTCAGAGAATGATAGTGCTGCCAAATCACATAAACCAGGTACAGCAGACAAGTCTGTAAAGAGAGGAAACTGTAAAACTATAGAAAAATTGTATGTGGTGTTTTTTCAAACACATTTTCTGCTCTCTATTCTGTGTAGACATGAGAAGGAGGAGGGAGACACGACAGAGTCCATTCAAAGTGCCAGATGATAATAGCATCTTTCTACTGAGCGTAAATGAAAAAGGGGACCGAAAAGAGGTTTGTGTGTTTATTTGAACTCAATCATGTCTGCAAAAAAGGGGAAAAAAATCATCTTTGTTATGTTCAAGTCATGCTGCTGTTCTCCTCTATGTTCAGGAGATGCGTAAATTCCTGGCTCTGCCAATTGATCAGAAGACAGCCAACAATGTTCGAATGATGGCCAAGCTGAGGAAAGAGCTTTCAGGACAGCCAGAGGCGGAGGAGGAGGAAAAGGAGAAGATGAAGAGTCTAAAACAAACCAAGAGTAAGACAGCTCTCCCTAAACAAACACCCGGGAGACATGAGCTGAAGATGGCCATGATGAAACGAGGTAAGTGGAGAGATAGTACAGAGTCAAAGCACTTCAAATTTTGTAAA
Organism: Thunnus maccoyii; assembly: GCF_910596095.1. Lineage (NCBI taxonomy): Eukaryota > Metazoa > Chordata > Actinopteri > Scombriformes > Scombridae > Thunnus > Thunnus maccoyii. Next base: position 8,285,833 of record NC_056540.1, on the reverse strand, counting down.
ATCCTACTTACTATAGATTCTAGACACTGGAGACACTAAGACTAGACTGAGACACTAGGAGGCAGGCCATGCACCCTGTAGCTAATTTAAATGTCAACTATTGTCTGTCCTCTGTCCTCAGAAAACATTATCAAAGACAGCAAACATGACTTAATCTCTATGGAACGACAGAAGGCAGTGTTGGAGGTAAATGACTTCAGATCTTAATAAAGGTGGAGTCATGTCAAAAACCTGGATTGTTCTCAGTTTCTCAGTCAGCTGTGACAGATTCTTTTTGAATGTTTGCTGTGGTGAACTGTTGGTCGGGATAAAAGAAGACATTTGAGGATGGCACTTTGGGCTCTTTCATTATTTTCTTACATTTTATAGACCAAACAACTAATTGAGAAAATAATCAGTTGTTGCAGCCCTAATAAAGACAATTAGTTGAAAGATTAAAGATGCCCTGTGGAGTGTTCTTTTTAACCAATAAAAGTCAAATTGTGTTTATCCTTGATGTCTAACAAACATGTTGAATGCATTTCCTTCCTTGTAAAACATTTGCAAAGCCAAACTTTTACCAGCTCTGTTTTCTCGTGTTACAACTGAAGTGATTTTGTTGACCTTGTGTAGCTCAAACAGTGGATAACACCTAAAGAAATAGGGAGAGTAGAGCAGCATCGTCATGTGGAGTCAAAAGGCTCCAAGTGGTGAGAATCAGGTACGATACATTTTTATTTACCAAAACAAAACAAATGGGAGTTAAAAAAAAAAAAAAAAAGATTGGCAATGAATGAAGCAAATTAAAGGATTTATATTCTTTAAAATAAAATCACTCTAGGGTCGTTAAAAAGGAGACTAACTGAACTTGATAACTCAGTATCTTCTTTTTCTACTACCGGTAGTTACTCGTTTGACTGACTTTGCCCTCCTCTCCAGTCATCTCCAATGCTCATCCTCTCTTCCTCAGTTATCTCTCATGACAAAGAGGTCCGAGATTTTGAAGATGGACAAGGCCATGGCAAAAGAGGAGAGACAGCTGAAACAGCTCGAAAAGATCATTGACAGAGACAACCTTCACTTCGAACAATTCCTCAAGGAGAACGAAAAGAAATCTGTGGAGGCCAGAACATTGTAAGAAGAATCTAGATATAAGGTGTTGTCTTGCCTTATCATTGTGACTAAAGATAGAAGTATGGTTCTTAAGATTGTGTTTTCCTGTTAAATGACTATTGAAGGTAGGCTGTGTATTCATACGCAGCTTGAAAATGCACAGTAAACATGGTTGTCTCTGTTGTCAGTTTTGAACAGGAGGCCAAGTCCAAACAGGAGAAGAATGCTGAGATCAAGAAACTGACAGCCGAAATAGGAATAATAGAAAGGTAGCACTTTGATAATGTTTTACAATTAATATACTGGTACTGTATAGTTACAAAGTTACAAAGAGAAGAATTATAGTAAAAATGAATCATTTGGAATTATGAATTTGCAGTGACTACTTGGTTACTGAATGCGGTGGCACATTATGTGGATCTAAATCTACTCTTTCATCTCCACAGTGAGCTCGCCAATTTTGAAGAAATCCTACAAGACTACAAGAGATACAAGGAGCTTCTGTTCAAGTTGTCTCCTCCAGAGTGGCAGGAGGCCCAGAGGGACAAGGCTTGGCAAGCTAACGTCCTGTCTGATGGAAATGCTCCGAATGAGCAGAGCATGGAGCCTGAGGAGTCAGCACTGAGGCAGGGCAAGTACTTTAGAATAATGATGAGGTAGATTGTTAGGAACAATACTGGTGACACAATACCTTGATATTGTTTTTTAAATCAATTAACATGCACACAGATTTGGAGAGCAAGGCATCCAGTCCAGGTCGAGAGCTGCCTTCTATCAGAGAGTCCAGGCTGTCCTCTGCACAGAGCAGCAGGTCCTCAGCCCACACGGACACACAGTAAACACCGGCACACCTCAGTCACAACACTGGTGGCCGCTATGCACCACATTGAGTATTTGCCTTTGAAATTCATACACACTGATGCAGTAACATATATGGTGGCTCATTTGTGACTTATTTTTTGTGTTCAGGGCAATAGAAATAAAAAGATTATTTTTTGCATATATACAGTATCTTTATATATTGATTTGAGCATACATTTTCATGTCATTTTTTATGTTCTAGTATCATTTCTTGCAGAAAATTCGAAATCCTGTATTTGTAGCTGCCTTAAAGCAGTGCATAAAAACATTTGGTACATGCTTCTTAAAAACTCTCTCCTGATCTTAAACTCTTTTTTTGGCATTTCAGGGTCATACATTCCAAACTGGACAGTGACTCCGAATATGAGGTCAGTTTTTCTGAGCTGAAAATCTTAAATTCACTGCAGCTACAGTATATCTTTTATTTGCGCTGCTCACAGTGGCCTATATCTTTCTCGCCTTGTGTTGTCACCTCTGTGCAGGATGAGCCAGAGCTGTACTTCACTGATCCCCAGCAGCTTCTAGATCTGGTGACGGAGCTGACGGAGCAGAACTTGTCCCTGATTCAGAACTCCACAAGGGTGGAAGAGAAACTGGAGGAGCTCCGACAGTCCATGGAGATAACCAAGAAGAAGATGTAAGTATCATGATTTTGGCGGCTTGCCTTCATTTTAAAAATATACTACTACCTGCCATCTGCCATAAAGACAAGACAGCCCAGTCCTCTCTGCATCTTGCTATTGGTTATTTGAATGTTTTGCATTCCTTCTGGGTCACTGGGTCGCAGCATTCCTTGCACTACCCTTGCACATTTGCACATCTGCACTCTTGCACATTTGTATTTATGTACTACTGTATTTATAAATTTCCATTTCCCTGCACTAGTTCTGTGATTCATTGTGTTGATGTTGATGATGATTTGTATTCTGTCTTCATGTGAACCCTGGCTGCAAAACAAACTTCCCCTAGTGGGACAATAAAGATAACTTAACTTAACTTAACTTAACTTAACTTAACTTAACTTAACTTAACCTAGTCTAACTGTGGATGAGAGCTTCAGCTAAATAATTATGCATGACAGCGACGTCCATCAGGTCCATTTTTTCTGCTTGCTGAAACTTTTTTGCTCTGAATTTCAGACCCACAGTATATTTCAGTGTTTTATATTTAATTTTTTTCCCATACACTATTCATTTCTTCAACCTCTCCTTTGTCGAACATTAAATGAATGCTTGCCCCTCTCTGTCTGAAGTGAAAAGGATGAAGAGCAGCTAACACTGCAGATAAACGACGTGATCCAGAGAATTGACAAGGAGAAGGCAAGAGCTGCAAAGCTGGAGCAGAGAGTTCAGCTCCATGTTTCGTTGAACATAGAAGACCAGGTACAGAAGCAGCATTTTAATGCAAGATCTGTGTAGTAACAACACTCAGAAATCATGTAAGGTGGCTTTAGTAGATCTGAGCTGCAGAGATCTGGCTCTTATTTTCTCCTCCCCTCTCATCTCCTCCTCTTGCTTGCAGGACGTAATGTTGGATGCTCTTGGGGAGAAGGTGGCCGAGGTGCATCGCTGCTGCGTGGATGACAGGGTGACCAACCTCAGCACATTAGAAAAGCTGGCCAGTATTGAGAACCATATGTCTTTGCTGCTGCAGAGCCTTGACAGCATCCCTGAAGAAAGCTTGGAGATGATGAAGAAGGTCAAGGACAGCGAGAGGAGGAGCAGGTACGTCTCAGTGACTAGGCTTTGCTTACTTTCTTTTGACTATAAAAAAGACAGAGATGTTTACCCAAAGAGCTTGTTACTGTATGAAAAACCCTCTCTCTTCATGTTGCAGGCAGCGTGAAGAGAAGCTGAAAGAGCAGAGAGAGAAACAGAAAGAAAGGATGAAGAGATACTTGGAGAGATCCATGGCTGATTCCAAGAAAACAGTAAGTCATCTACTAAATCATTTCTTTATAGCATTTCATACTATTCTCTGTTTTTTTGTATTAGCACTGTTGGACAGTATATCAAAATGTAATAACAGTAAGTCATTATCACATTTATTTAGATGATATCCTCCACTGTGCTGTGTTCTTTCACAGTAGTCAGCATTAAAGCCTTCAACAGTGGAAAACTGCATTTTTTTTGTTCCTTTTTGAAAGGGGATGTATGAAACAGGGTTTATGGGCTGTGTAGTGCTAATTTGGAGAAACACTAACTATATAACAAAGGAACCAAACATCCCCTTTGTGATCTTATGATATAATTTCCCTCATGAGATCACAAATGTTCCCCTTTAATGAATAAAACATTAACAGAATCTCACAGTGTTTTGTGATGGAACTACAAAAAACAAATACATGGGCGAGGCTAAAAAACTCCAGTCATTTCTCTTTCAGAGTGGAAAAAAGCTGATGCCCAGATGCATCCCTGTCGCCCAGAAGGTCAGAGTCAGCAATGTGGACAACATTCCTGCTGAGGATGAGATCCATGCCTACCTCTTCACCTCTGAGGACATAGATTAAAGAAAATAGCGGAGAGAAAAAAATAATAAATCATGCAATCATGCCATGTGAAAATGAATCAACATTGTGCATCTGGTACATCACACTCATGACAAAACATGACATCAGACAGATTTATTGTACAATAAAGTAGATTGATTGAATAACTGAGTCCCTGATTGGATTACTGTTGAATATTAGAACTTTAAATAGTGTGTTTAAAGCCCCCCTCCACTCAAAAATGTGTTTTTCTTCTTGTTAATTCAGTTGGATGTTTGAGCTTCACTTAGCAGAATGATGTATCTGCAGAGTTTGACACTAGAAGACTGTTTTCACATTCATCTGACAGTGGAATGTTTCTCTGTGCTCATTGAAAATCTGATCTGGTATCCAGCTCTTATAATAATAATAATAATAATAATAATAATAATAATAATAATAATAATAATAATAATAATAATAATAACAATAACAATAACAATAATAATGTTCCTACAGCTGTGCAAAAGTGAGGCCAAAATATCTCCTTTCCTTGGAGCTGCCATCTTGCTTATGTGACGTCATTTGGAGCCGGCGTCTGCTCAGTAGATTTCTCAGTGTCCGCGGGACACACCCATGGACGCGCCCCCTCAGCCGTCCCGCCGGCAGACGGGGGTTTGAGAGCGGCTGTGACAGCTGTCGATCATGACGTCATATCCCCTTTTTATATCGTCAAATAATTAATTAAAAACAAACTTATCAGAACAATGAGCACTTGAACATACATCAGAGTGACAAGAACTACCTAAAACGACAGAAATCATCTCTAGGAAAAATGTATTTGACGTGTACTTTTATTTTTTAGTTTGGCTCATGTCCCATCCGCTAACATGGAGGGGGCGGGACTTATGAGCTATTTTGTAGCTAGCCACCAGGGGGCGATCGAGATGTTTTGGTTTCACGTTTAAGGAGCTGTCAGTCCATATTTATATACAGTCATAGTCAGAACCTGGTCACATTTGTCAGAAACTACTAGAAAAAGACAGCAGGTGGTGGTGTTGAACATTTCTGTCCGGTGTGTCACCGTCACCGGGAGCGGAAGGAGGATGAGGAAGTGGCTGGTGAAGGGAAGAGGAAGAGGAGGACTGGAGATGTAGCTGCCCACACCAATGCACCAGCATCTGGCAGGAGACTACTAGCGACGCAGCTAGATTATAGCAATATTTGACAATGCGATGGGTAACTGCTGTGCATACTGTGTCGGGCTCTTCAGGAGGGAAGCCAACAGGATCCAGAGAGGAGGCGGGTGAGTGAAACATGGCTTTAGCTCGGTGAGCTAACTAGCATGAAGGCATCATCTGAACTGAACCAGCTTATCTGGTTACTGTTGATGTCTGATACCACAGTGAGCCTGTTCAGACTGTCTGATAGCTGCGTGTGTTAACTGGTACACAGAGGCCTGTCAGTAGACTGCTGACCGTCTGTGGGGTCTGAACCAACCTGCAGTCAGCCAGCAACAGACACCAAGACCCCACCCCTATTGTCAACAGGCTGAGGACACCAGCATTGTCCGTTTCTGGCATCATTTACTGGTCATTACGTCACTAAATTGGAGGTTAATTGAGGGTTAGTTAACTTTACATGTGAAGCTTCAGTCCTGGAGCTGACAGATGTTCATCTGTCATGTCAGTGATTGGCAAATTGGAAACCTCACTTTAATCTTGTACATGGTCATGTTTTTATACATAATATTTCCTAATAGCAGCTGTTTTTATTATAATGCTCTGGGCTTTGTGTCATGCTCAATAAAGAGATATAATAATACATTTTATTTGTACAGCACTTTTCATTCATCGTTAAACTATAAGTGCTACAGTATTAATAAAGTAGAACATACAACATGAAGATAATAATGAGCCTTAAGATGTAAAGTCTTCCTGAATAGAAAGGTTTTTAGGCCAGGAAGTTTACCACGAGGCAGCATATCTCTAACAGTTATCAAAGCAATAACCATAATCAGCAATGACAAGTTAATTATTCAATGATGTCATAAAAAGTGTTTCCCCATCACCTCATTTTCCCTCCTCCAACTTTATTGGCCAAATATTGAAATACACAATACACACAAATAATACACAAATACAGGAAAACCATCATAAAAAAACAAACAGACAAATCCAACAAGGACGTAGAACAACATAAAAGGCACCAGACCCAAATTTTTTTTTTAAAAAGAATCATATATTTTTTTAAAAACATAGAAATAAGAGAACTGAGGAAAATAAATAACAGATACAGAAAGATTACAGGTTTACATAAGTGAGTTCTAAGTATGGAGACAGCAGTAAGGCAGTAAGACTTTGAATTTCTGATAGGAAGGGAAGCAAACCAGACGGGGATTTAGAACATTTGCGTTAGTGTTTCCCATCACCTGTCAAAGGCCAGACACCTGCTGTGACGGCACTTATTTGGATGTAGCTAAAGCGCAACATGCTTTAAAGTTTCAGCCAAAAGAGAGCAACAGATCCTTTTCACAGCAGTCATTTTGACATGTCATAGCAGGAACATCACAGGTGTAATCAATATCATTAATTATAGATCTATTAGATTCAGCGGAGCCTGTTCTAAGGTGCTGATATTGTCACACTGGCATCACTTAATGAGCCGTCGTTAATGTTATTAGTTACACCTGTGCTTCTCCTAATGTAACGTGTCTATTCAGCCACAGTTTTCTGCAGTATACGATTCAATATTGATGAACTTTTTAAGGAACAAACCGTGTTTTGATAGAATGACACATGTGTAAACTTGAGTTGTCACATGTCAGTAATGTGACGTAGACAGACTGCTAGAACTAAACATTTCCTTTGTCATATAAAACACATCATACATAGTCAACCAGGTTTGATAACTCAAACATCTGCAGCAGCGTGATTGGTGAACGCACCATTTCTTCCTAAAGTTGCTCATCCACTATCATCTCTACTAGAGCTATGCTAAAGAAGGAAACGTATTTCAGCCCGTCAGAAAAGCATTTCCAAGAGTTTGTATTTGAATTCAAAGTTCAGAGCCAATGAAACGACTGCTTCTGTTCGTTTTAATCCTCCGACATTTTCTGAACTCCAGTCCCCATGATCTTGAGACACTTAACACTGTTTAAACACTTAAACATACGTCGCAGAAAGACTCTTGAATTATTTACAGCAAGAAGATCATTGTAAACAAAATTGTTTGGTTTCTGGAAGTGAGACACAACCAGAGCCGATGATCTACCGGGAACACGCTGCTGATTTTAATGTCCTTGTCCTCATCACAGCTGCTACATTTTGACCAGCATGTCTTTCTCTCAAACACTGTCTGTCTTCCTTCACCAGTAGCTGCTTAATGAATCCCTTCCCTTAGACTTCCTCTCCTGTCATAAGTCTATTTCTGTTATCATCTTGATGTCTGTCATTGACTGAAATGAACATGGCTTTAACATGTTTTTAGAGTATTGTGTGTTCATTTTCTCTTAATTATTCATACAGGTCAAAATATTTCCGCAGCAGTACCACAGGGGAGCATTATACAATCGAGGTATGAGTCATACGTTTACTGGTATTGCTCTCTTCTTGTGAAGATGATTTGATCATGATGATATCATTATATCTGTCTAATTGTGACTTTTAACTTTGCAGTTTGAAAACCTGGTAGAAAGCGATGAGGTGAGTGTGATCGTCCTTCTGATCATGTTTTGATTATTTATATTAAAGAGCATTCAGTTGCTAATGAAGGTTAAAGGAAAATACCAGTGTTAGAGGGTTTCCCTCTCTTGTCTGTTATTGCTCTACTACTTAGGACCCAGTTGCATTGTATAAGTCTGAGTAAAGTGTTTCGTGAGGCGTACATCCTAATTAAAAGCCACATTATACTGGTACTCCCAGGATACTTTTTACTTTGAGACTCTCAGACTTCCCTCTGATAGCCGTCCTCCTCCCATGATGGATAGAAAATGATGGGTGCACCCGCTACACACCCATCTCTGCGATATGGCAGTCTTCCATTTTTCCTTGCGGGGAGTAACTTGATTACTGTCTGCAGAGTCCCAGACGAGTAGCACTTGAAACAGTGCAGTAGTGGAGATGCATCTCACGCTGGAATTCAGTGCTGTCTGGTAAAATGTGTTTTGTTTCATTGCAGGCTGAGAGTCCGCAGCCCTGCCCGAGGTACGTTGACGTTTGAGTGGACTGTAAATAAATAATTATTAACTTACAATTGAAAAAAAATCTTCTGTTTTAAGTAATTTTTTTTTGCCGTTATTTTTTCAGGCCCATCAGTGAAGATGAGCTCAAGAACCTCAGAGAACACCGCTACGCTGCTATCTCAGACACGCAGATCCTAATAGACCAGAAGCTACAAGCGGAGGTAAGACGCAGTTTAAAAGAGCATCTTTAGAGCGATCTGTCTTTGTTAGATGAACATGTTGTCATCGGGTATCAGCCCCCCCCTCCCCATTATTTTTGTTTTATGTTTAAACCTATTTTTGCTTATCTTTAATTTGCTGCATTGTTTTTTCTGTTCTTGTAATTTTCTGTTCTGTGTTTTTGTTTCATTTTTGTTATTTCTGCTCAGTTAGAGGCACAAGAGGAGAAGTTGAGGCTAGAAGAGGAGGCTAGAAATGCCGCCCAGCGTGAGGCCGCCAGGCTGGCACGTGAACGCAAATTGAAGGAGGTGAGGCGGCACTGAGCGCTCCCTTCTGCCAGTTTACCTTACTGCTTGACTAAACAACTTCTCCTCTAACCCGCTGAGCCTGTGCAGAGGCTACCCAGCAAGTCCTCTGTATCCTCTGTGTCTTACAGGGACATGGATATTTTTCTGTTCGGTCTTCCTTTTGTTCTCATTAACTTGTTATCCAGTAAGGAAAATTGTTGCTGTCTCAGTGCTTCAGACCACCATAGCTGTAATTTAATGTAATTTATTTGCCAAGTAGCCTTCTGTAAACAGGGAGGATTCTTTTTTTTTTTTGGTTTAACTCATATAGTGATGTAAGTAATGTAAGATATGTAAAGTATATACTAGCACACATGGTAGAGAGTTAAAACAATGTCATTCATTTGAGGTGGGCAGTTCAGGATGTAATAATAGCTAATAGATGATGCATAATATACAGTAAGCTAATATGTGGAGGAATTAACTGCCAGTTGATATAAAACTGAGCTTTTTTTCTAAGCACAAGCAGCGAAATAAAAACTACAAGTCCCATTTGAAGAAAAAAAGAGTGCAGCTGTATAATAAAATGCTGCCGTCCCCACAAGTCACATCAGCTATAATAAATAGAGATATCTGGACTATTAGAATCTAATAACATTGTAGCAGAGGTTTTTGGTCAATATCATGGTTTCATACTTCCTGTAAAGTTTCAAGGAAAAGCCAGATGCAGGAAAAATGACTTCTTATTTGATCAAATGAAAATGGGAGTGGTATAAAAATAAAAAAATCTAGTATTGAGATTTCCTTATTGGTTTTCATGCCACATTCCACTGCTTCTCTGGTGTTGCTTTGTTTGTTAGAGTTATTTGCTCACATGTTTCCTATATAGCACCAGAAAGTGCTTATTTTATTAATATAGTCTATTATTTTTTATGCTCCAAAATTCTTGACTGTCTTTGTACTTGATCTGTGGTGCTTTTGTTAGCAGCTGTCTGCCCAGAGGACACGGGGGAAAGCAGATGGCTCCGGCGGTGAAACTCAACAAAGAAAGTGAGTCACTTAAGTTCATTAGACAACAGGATAATTGTGGAGCTGAGGTCATGAGGTTTTGCACTTTTTTTTTTCTTTTTTTTTTTTTTTTATAGTAATATGTTTGATCCACATCACTCGGTGGCAGTCGTAAAGAGAGATTCGCAAATCATTACTTTATTTCAACAACTCTATCAGGCCCTCAGAGATGTATTATAACTGCCATTAGACGATATGTTCCCAACAGAAACATTAATTCAGTAATTTGTGCTTTAAAGAGCTCCCTGTTTGACCGTGCAGTGTGTAGGCTGCAGAACAGATATGAAAGCACTGCGAGGTATCCAGTCTCAAAATTCAATGCTTAACTAATTTTCACTGTGCCAGAAGGGATCTGTAAGCTCATAAATGCTCAGACTTTGCAGCGGTAATGAAAGGAAGCGGCTTTAAACAAAGCTGAGCACAGTATCAGCTTTCATCTTTTCCAAATGTAAAGAAGCGACTCAGGATGACTGAGTTTTTGTCCTGATGATTTTTGTACAACCAGTATTGTTATTTATGCGTCTTCAGTGCAGTTAGTGAACGGTCTTATAGTTGATTGTCATCCTGACCTGTTTCAGGCAAACCTCTGGGGAAAGTTTCGACGTCTACCTCCAGCATGTAAAAGCCCAGTCTGAGGCTTTCAGGAGCAACAGTGAGTGAACCGTCTAGCCTTAATCACATTACCTCTAACAAAGTGCAGGTGCATAACATCTAATAATAAACCATAGCTTTATGGTTTGACAGTTAAGAGCAGTGTTTTTCAATCCTGGTCCTGGGGCACCCCTGTTCCAACACACTGGATCCAAATGAACGGGTCGTTATCAGGCGCTTGCAGAGCTTGGTGACGAGCTGATGAAGCATCTTAAACATGCAGGGCAGGGGTGCCCCGGGACCAGGATTGAAAAACACTGGTTAAGAGTATTTTTAAAGTGTCGGAGTGACATATATTCTGTTTTAATGATTTTATATTCGTCTCCAGGACTTCCCTCTGACACAAACGTGGTGACTCCCAACACGGAGTACAGCTGGGATTTCACCACAAAGACCCGCTCCACCAATGACGACGGGACCTCGCTGGATCTAGAGTGGGAGGATGAGGAAGGTAAGGGTCTCCAGTCGATAACTTAAAACAATAATTGGCTGGTCACAAATCATTGATCCGTCAAACATTCATGTAACAGGCTTTTTGTGAACAAAGCAAACACTGCGCTGCATATGAAATATCTAAGTTTGGTGCTCTGAAAGGCATAAACACAGTTAAATGTGAGCCACCACAATAGTCCCTGTGGCAGTTTTTGACTCCAGTGACTTTGCTAGCGCTCTGCTGTCAGAACTAAAGCTTGCACACTTGCGTCGTAGGGATCAACCGAGCGCTTCCAGCCTGGGAGAGGTCTCGGACAGAGGAGGACATCCTACGCGCGGCCCTGAGGCCCGGCGGCAAGCAGACGACCAGCGGCCCGACCTCTGCCTCCGAGGACTCCAACGCACTGGAGTGGGAGAATGATTTTGTGAGTACCCACCCAGAGGACAATGCAGACACTGAATTTGAAGGGTTTGTCAATCCTGTCCTCGACACTCCCTCTGAGGACGCCTCGGACTGTGGCCTCAGGTTGGACAGCCAGGACAGATAGTGTCCAGCACCAAAGGAGACGTTTCTTGTGCCCTCTTCATGTCAAAGCTCACCAGCTTTTTTTTTTGCCTCATGAAATGGAAATTTACTCACTTGCTCTTCATATTCTGTAATCTGAGACTGTGGGAATGTGTGTTGTGGATCTCTACACTTCAGTACAGTGTAGTGATGTTTTTAACAAATACTCATTTTTTCAGTGCCTTCATTTGCTAAATTTGCTGACCATTTTATGCATCATAACTGACCAGTTACCATCCACTACCACTCGACACAATGCTCAGTAAGTGCTTATGTTCAGTGCACAGCGTCCAGGTGATCATACAGAAACTTTATTGCAAAAGTCTGAGGAAGCTTCAGACAAAACAATGTTCTGTATTAAATGATAAACCCTAGAAAGGAAAGTCGTCCTCAGTGTTTGATCCATCAGAGGCCAGTGCCTTGCTCAGTGGCAATGGCAGGATTGTTCCTGCATCTGTTTAGAGGTCAGAAGAAAACACGCGAACCCTTTCAACCCTCCCTTCAATGTTGCTGCATGATGGAAAAGAAGGAACTAAATGCCATGTAAAGGTTGCTGATACATTAGAGCAGACTGTTTAGGTGAATTAGCACAAGGATAGGGTCACTAGTGATACACAATGGTTATGGGACACATATGAAAAACACTAGTAACTATAATGTAACTATAATCTGTGATTCTCTGATATTAATAGATTGACAAATATGAAATGAACCCCATCCAGACTCAAAGTAGCTTTCATGGTTAATTAAATGTATCATGAACAGTCCAAGCATGAAAACACCTTCACTGCTCTGTTTTCCTCAGTAGTATCTTATTAATATTCACATTTCCATCTGACAACAAAAAACCTTTTACAAAACAACATAATTAAGCACATATGGTGTCTCAGGCCACGTCCTTCATTTAACCATCAACCTGTTGTAGGACGTCTGAGTTCTCAACTGGCCTTTTTCGTAGATCTAATCTGCATATGTTGAAAAATCACATCATATGCATATATGTTGAAATATCAGTCATTTCTTCATCTGATTCTCTGGTTCATCATAATTGTGAGTCAGGGTTTTCACAACAGCCTGGAAAGTACGGAATGATATGGAAAAAAATGAAAATAGTCACATTTGCAATCTTTTGTTGTTTTTTTTTATCTTGATCATCAATTATGTTTTATCATTAATTAACTGATAATTATTGTTAATATCTAATTGAATACTAATCTTTTCAACACAAATTCTTGCCATGCAGAGGCGAACTGAATGTATTGGCCACTAATCTGGATGTAAGTTTCTGCTGTGTCACCAGTTCAAACAACCAGTGTGAAGCAAAATTAGCAAGCAGTCAATATGAGTAGCTGCATTGCAGTCCAGTGGAATAACGGTAGAATATCTGACATAGGTGGAAATGTAACAGGAGACAATCTTCACCTAAACTATAACATATGTTTACCACCTTTAAACGGTACGTGTGTGTGTGTGTTGACACTTTTTTGTTTGTTTGGCATTTTTGCCTTTTATTGGACAGTAGAGCTAGACAGGAAATCAACTTCACATTATTATTAGGTTACCGTGACACCCTGACACAACTCATTTTGATTGGTTGCTAGCACTTGGTGGTACTTCAAGAGACAAATCTTTTCGTATGTGTGTTTATGAAATCCAAACCAGATAGTATGAACTAAAAACATTCATAAGTTTGAAAATCACTGCTGATTTCTGTGTACTGCAAATACTGAAAGCAATGTTTGTGGAAATTATGTGAGATCGGCTTGAATCAGACCCTTTGGTTTCTACTTTGTCATGTTCCTATGTTTGATCGAATGCTGCTCTCCGAAGGAATCTGCTGTTCACACTTTGCTTGTGCATTGATTTTTTTTTTTGTTTTTTTAAATCCTGATATTTGACACATCTGACATGGTTGAGCATGAGTCAGTTATATAATCTCTGAATCAAAAGTAGCTTGCTGGTTGCACTCCCAACGTGTGGATTTTGAATTTAGATGAATGAATTAGAGTGTTATCATTCACTGAGATATGTTTCCTTCATTACTTGTGAGAAGGAAACAGATGTGCACTGTTGTTGAAGTATGTAGACGAGACACAGGTTCACTCGCAGAGATTCAACATCACTGTTTAATAGCTTCTTAATATTTGAGTGTGTAATTTTTTTAAAAAAGAGAATCAATCGAACACATTTCAATATCATGTTTTGCTGTGATGACATGATGTCTTGATTAATCACTGGAATTTTCTGTAAAAACAAAAAACAAACTGTATCTTAACATTCCTTGTCACAATGAGCCTAAGGAAAAAAAAATAAAATACAGAAAAATGTTTTTGGCATCACATAGATTCACTTTAGTGAACATAGTGTACATGAGGTGTTAAGTACAGCTGGGACTGGTACATTTACAAGTGTCATTATTCAACAGAAGCATCATCGCCTTCATTTTTAACAGTCTTGTTAGCTGTTGCCAAAAGTGAATAGTTTCTGTGCATCTTGTCATTTGTAATGTGATATTTTACGCTGGCAGAATGTTTGATTTTTCTTTTTCTGTGTATATATTGAAAGTACAAGACGCTAAGAGAGACAAACCAAAGTAAATCATCATTTCACAGTCATACTTAGACCACGATACAAATTGAAAAGTAATTAAGAGATTGGGAAAAGTCTGAAAGACATTTTTGCCTTTTCATGAGTAAAAATGTTCTACCGAGTTGAAATATCACTTTAAGCAGATGTAAGGCCTTTGTGATTGTGATCTGTCTTCGCTCAGTTTGTAGACCACTACACCAGTCCGTTTACAGGTATCCATACTCATAATGGACAAATTGTCAGCTTATCCACCAAAGTGATGTATTTACATTGTACAGCTTTTTGTGAAAGATGGTACATGTAACTCATTTATGTCTGCTCATTCATGTGATTTCTAAATTAATCGAGGACAAACAACCACTGAAACCTCCTTAAATCATGTTGAATGTATAAATCTCCTTAAAGGCAAACTGCACAATTGAATTTCAGCTTTAGAGAACATGCATGATGTTTATTGCTGTCAAGAAAGTTAAAAAAAGGAAACTGATAAAATGATGCAAAAGGTCTCACCAGCATTACACATACAGTACAGTTCAAAAATTCAAGAGTTGGTTGAAGAAACTGACTAATTGATTTAAAATATCTCAACAACACACAGGAGCGCAGACACATTTAAAAGCTGAAGCAGGATTTTTTTTTGTGTGTGTGTGTGCTTAAACCAGAAACACAAGCCAGCAGCAGGCAGCATTAAAACAGGCTTTTCTTCTTAAAACACTTTTCGCTCCCAGAATGTCATCCATAATGGCCCTCTGTCTGACGTGAGTGGATTTTTCTAGTTTCTTTGAGGAAAGGGTTGTTATTAATCGTGACATTTCATGAAAGTGTCCCTTTAGCAGCCTTGTTTAAAATACAGTAGTGACTCAACCTCAAGCCAGTTCATAAAAGTGTTACTCATTTGTTCTCAGTGAACAGGAAGTGATAAATTTCATATTTCTGTTTTTTGAAGTGAATAGAAACAGAAAAGACGATACTGAAGATATTTTTAGCACTTGATTAATGCTAGCGACACTAGCATGAACGTGATTGACTGGAATGTGCAGTGAGTAAATGTCACACTGATTATGACACGACGTAGCACCAAAAATGGAGACAAAGTTTAATATAGTCAAACCTTTCAAATTGATCCTATATTGGATAATCCAGTAACATCACATAATTAATTATCAAAGGGTTGCAAATCCAGATGTTTAATGCATAAGTTAAATGTCTCAGCCCTTCTGAAGTAGCAATGACCAATAAATAGAACAATGTAATGTAGTTTAATACTAAACCCTTACATTACATTTTTAATCATATTCACACTACATTATTATACCAACAGTTCCTACAAGCTTCATTTAATTCATTAGATAAGAACAAAATGAATCCATTAAAGTGTTACCACTGCACTGTCCCTTGATGATGGTTTCCATCTTAAAAAGAGAGTTAACGGGACATTTGAATTACATAAACATGGTGGGTGGACTGTGTGTGAAATGTTTTGGAAGGTTGATCTGTCTTTTAAAAGTTTGCGACTATAGACAGTGAATAGCTTTACAAGATGATGTGTCTCATTTGCAGCTTGGACTTCTCTGTAAATAAAAGTTGTCTTTGCATATTTGCATCGTCATGGCATATTTTCCTGTTACAAGAGGGAATGTTGTAGGAATTATCATTTATTTTTGTACATCAGAGGACAAAACATTTGATTTCTTGATACCAGGGTTTGAGTTTATATGATTTTGACATGAGTGTGTATATATATATATACATACATATACACGAGTGCAATTTCCAGATTTGGCTATGAGTCACTACGTCTGTTCATTGTGAATATTTAATCAAGGTCAGTGTAAACCGTAAACTGCACTGCAGTAATTGTGGCACTGGGGTTGTCACAACCTCTTGTGTTGTATTTCTTTAGCATCTAATCAATTCCTCTGCTGGCTATTATATTTGAAAACATGATTTCTGTCTTCATTCAGATTTTTTTTGATGGAGACAGTAAAGAAAACCTGAAAGAAAATAGAGCACAAAATGTAAACATTTTCTTTTCCTCATGTCAAGGACCAAATCCTGACCTGCTATAATTGTGATTATAGGGTAAATACAACAGGATGTAATGTTTTTCAGCATGCAGCACTGTGGGTTTTGTTTGATGGCAATGAATCCAACCTCAAAATAAACTGGTACTTATGTCATGTTGTGTAATCTTTCCTGTAATTTTTATAGTGCATATTATATAGTCAACCTAGGAAAGGTCCCACACACTCAGTATGTATAATTATGATCAATTCCATAAAGTTCTTCCCATTAAATCTCAGACTAAACAGTAAATCCACCTCATCATGAACTAAGGGTAGGTTTTACTGGTAATGTTTATCCACTGTTTAACAATGAGAGGTTCCTACACAAGGAAAGTTGTGAGAATAAAATTTCAGTTCTTTAAAGTTTGGAAATTGCTCAGAAAATTCTTGAAAGGTATCTAGAAAATGTTCACTGTTGTATTAAACAGGAATACATTCATGTGTGGTTTTATGGGCATCTTACATGTAACAAGCAATCATTTGTTCTATAGTGATTAAAAATCAACAATACTTTTTTACTGTTAACTAAGAGTGACTCTCAAGACAGGAAACACACTACCTTGCTGAAAATTGAGTTACTTTTCTTAATGATGAGCTTGTCATCTATAAATAAATATGTGGTTTAGTCACTTTACCACCAATGTTGCAAGCAAACACTTCAAGGAAGGAACGAAAGAATACAGTTTTATCAACCTTAAAGATCCCCTCCAGACATGTTTTAAGATCTTGTTATTTCCTTAAAATGACGTCTACTCCTCCCTCATTAAAAATACAGAATCTATGAATATGTAAATATTGATCATTTCAGAGGCTCACCTGCTGGGCTCAAGATGTCTCCTACTTCACTGTAAAGTCTATTCTCAGTGTTTGTGCACTGGAGGGTTCAAGTTTCCACATCACAATGATATAAGTTGAATATTGGACCGGGATTGGCTTCAAACCAGGTGTGATGTCACAAATCCTGCTCATAGACCCGCCCTTTAAAATCAGATTTTCAATGAGCTCAGAGAAATTTTCCACTAACAGCATATAAATGTGGAAACAGGCTTCTAGTTTCAAATTGCACAGACATCATTCTGCACAGTGAAGCTCAAACATTCAACTGAAGGAACAAAAAGAGAAAGATTTTTTTTGAATGAAGAGAGGGACTTTAACTAGCCCTAACCCCACCAGTGAAATTATGATGTGCCATTAAAAGCCATTAAAAAGATAAAACATGTAAATTTACACAGTCCTCCACTGAGTGCAGGTTGCCCACTAGCGGCTGAACATGGACCCTGCTGTATGTGGACTCTGAGGACTGAATGAAGAATCCGCTCTCCGGCCACTATCTGCGGGAGAGTAGCGGCTCGTCCACGGAAATGGGTGTGGAATAGCGATTAGCAGATTAATTAATTAAAGTTAAATGAATTAACAACGCGGGCACTGTGGGAGCACCGAACAACGGACGACAAAGGACAACAATACAGAACAAACCGCAGAGCTCCAGACTGAGTGGAGCCAGCAACTAGTGAGACGTCCCAGAGCCGCAGCACGACCACCGTAAGAATTCAAACTTCACACACGGAAACATCACACACTTTAAAAACACACCAGCAGTGATGCTTACTTTGATACATGCTGCTTTTAGATGTGGCGTTAATGATTGTGATAATCTAGATGTAACTGATAAAGATAGAAAAAAGTTTGTTCACTCGGAGCTGTGCGCAAGGAAAGTGCATAACTGTTCTGGAGAATTTGGATTTTTTAAGCATATAGCTTATTTTTGAACTGCATATAAAAACATATATTATATTTAGCGTGATGGAAGTATTTTGGGGCATCGTGTCATAAAATCCTCCCCAGCTGCAACGCCAAAGCGAGCACTAGTTTGTCAGTACAGCGGAGTGATATGCACTCCGCCTCTCCAGTGTACTTGTCTCCGGGATCTGTAGGACATGGCATGGGGAGAAGCGGCGGAAAACCGAGAGAAAATCCTTAAGAAAGTGGGAAGTAAATCTTTGACGGCCTCAAGAAAAACTGACTGCAATGTCTTATGACTATTGCTAAAAAGGTATGTGACTTAACGATGGCTTATTCGACAGAAGGGAGGCTGTTTTAAAAGCGTAGAGTTGTGAACTACAGCGAGCTTCATCCGCAGGATCCTGGGCTGGGGCTAACGGCTAGCTTAGCTTAGCTTCAGTTGTGAGAAGTTCAAAAAGTTTCGGGAATGGAGGAAGAAGAGGAGGAGGAAGAAGGGTGAAGTAGCTGAGACTAGCTGTTCAGAGGTAGAACACTTGTAAGTTATATTTAAAAGAGGAATTGTCGTGTTAAAACGTTAGACTGTGTGGTGGAAGTTGTTATGAGGCGTCCGACAGTTAAGTTTTAAGCTGAGCAAGTTGTGTTCTGGTAGCTACGCTAGTTAGCAAAATCTCGAGGTTACTTACATGAGCTTACATACCGACGTTAGCCAAACCACTGACATGATGTATTATATTATGACAGCGCGTATTGTCACGGTGTATTTAAGTATTTTTTTACAGCTGTTTGGGGATTTGTGTAATGTTAGACGCGTCTTTCTTGAATCCCTGACTCTTTCTCTGGGTGGGGGGTGCTTACTAGTCACCGACTCGTTCTTCCATATTGTCTGTTCCCTGTACTTCACATTTGTCAAGCATTTCAGACAGATTTCACACACAGTAAAGTAAATGCTATTCTTGTGTTTTCCGGTGTTACTTCTTAGAGCAAGAACGTCGGTAACGTTATTAGACTAGTTAGTTTATCTCAGGAGCCAAACTGGCATAAACTGATGTCTGTGAAGGCCAATGTGAAAGTGATTTTGAGATGATTTTCATTGTTTATAATTTGAAGTTTCCCTTTCCTTTACATTTGTGTAACAGCTAGGCTTTAGAACGAGTGTCAAAGTGTTACATCTTAAGGGCTGCGAAACTGTTTTTTAGTATGTTATCATCTGTTGGATGTATCCTGTGACTTTAACTGTTTAAATATATCAAATCTGTGCATGAGAAATGCAACAAATGGTCTCTCTGTTGGATAAGAGCCATGTGTTAGTAGCAAGACTGTGATCATACAATATGTTAATTTGAAGAATGCATTTTACTCTGTTTTGTACAAAATATGTTGGTCATCCTCACACTCAGGAATTCAGAGGATGTCACTGGTAATTGTTGTAAGACAGACCACAGATCTTCTTTAATCACGGCTAAGGTTAATTTTCTTATTGATCTGTAAGTGGGGTACCTCAGGTCCCCCCCTCCCAACCCCCATTCAAAGGAGACTTTGTAAAATGTAAATTCGGTGAAGATTTATTTGAGTGGTAGCCTTTGATGGTGAAAACACAAAGAGCTATCAGTGTGAAGTGTTATCAGTTTGTAGAGATGATCGGCTTTATCTGAAGGGTTAGTCATCCAGATGCAAATCAGCTTTTGTAGTCGTCCATTCAGGCAAGTTATATCTAAAACATGTTCATCAAACAATATGTTTCTGCTTGTCTCAGCCGGATTGGAAATGTCCTGATGTTGAAATCTGTTACTTGTCGTTGCTCACCCTGTACAATAAACTGATGAATCACTGCTGATCTAGTCTAAAAGAGGCCTAGCAGTGTCTGGGTCTCTGACTGATCAGGCTTTGTGGAAACAAATGCTGAAACAGTCTGGTGAATGTCAGAAAAACTCTTTTCAAAACTCATTTATTGGCTGATAATGTCATGTATATATGTCTACATGTCCTACTTTTGGAGGTTTCCCTCCGCTTTCATGTGCATGTAGAACAATGAACCATGGAAGTGGGTGCAGTGCTGTTGGACAGCTGTGTGCTGGAAGGGAGGGATCGGGCCAGAGATGGGATGAGGGAGGAAGCAGCTCTTTGTGGTCACATCCTTTTCTACTAGGGCCGGTTTCACAAGCCCCCAAACAGCTGCTGCTGCTTCAGGCTACATATGTTTGACTGTCTGGTTGTTGGAGCTGCATGATATGGATAAAGTCTCATATGCTGCTGTTTGGTCCAGTTCATAAGTGTAGTTGTATGTCAGGAAGACTGGAAGTGTCTCCACACTAGTAAGTTAAAACAGGAGCATGTAGGGACAGAAATAATTGGAAACATACTTTAATATTAATTTTTAAGGTGACAAGCTGGACAATTCTGAAATGGTTGAAAGTAAGAAATAAAAGAAGCAGACCACCCACTTTTATTTAACAATTTTTTCTGATTAATTTTATTTGCCTGTGTGGCAGCAGGTTAACCAATATGTCACCTTGTTCGTTCTTAATCGCTGTGTACCTACAGATGGTGTCAAGCCAGATGTTCCTTCGTGTTTGTATCTTATACATCCTATGATGCATATTCTTAATAGAAGTAAGCCTTAATTTTTTTTAAAAGGGTTAGGTGCTGCTCACATATCTGCTGGCATCCTCACTTTTTTTACTATTTTCCCCCCAGTGCACATGCTCAAACAAAGGAAGTGAATATGTTGTTTCAGCCCAGACTTAAGCATCATTTTGCCCGCTTTAAGCATACCCTGAATATGCAGACTGAAAATATGGTTTCTGGAATCATTATGAAAATAGTCACAGTTTATGAATTGATGGATGCTTTCTTTACTAGGAGCTCGAGGAAAGGTATTTTGCTTCTTACTTAATTTTA
Organism: Thunnus maccoyii; assembly: GCF_910596095.1. NCBI lineage: Eukaryota > Metazoa > Chordata > Actinopteri > Scombriformes > Scombridae > Thunnus > Thunnus maccoyii. The sequence continues at coordinate 8,264,712 of NC_056540.1, read as the reverse complement.
CTACTTAGTGGCATTTTAACTATGTTTAAAGTATCAATTCCACAGTTTGATACTGATGAACATATGTTTGCATGTTGGTCAGGCCACACGGCTGATGCTCTTTGTGGAAATTAAGTGTGAGTAAAGGGACAACTAGTTTTTTAATCATCCTGTTCAATAATAAAAGTGTTTGTCACATATGGTGCTAAGGTTCAGGATTGTAAATATTTGAATTGTGATATTATTTATGAATGTTTTTGATTGATATAAATATCAGAAAAAAAATGTGTTGCTGATCTTAACATCGCTCTGCTCTCTTTTCTGTGTTGCAGAAGGCTGGTGGACTAAAACACAGATTGCACCAGTTAGTTGGAGATCCAAGTCAAGGCGGAGAGGAGCTGGGAGTTATTGAGGAGAAGAGGTCACTTCTTGATTTCTTAGCCTGTCAGCTTGCTCCAGTGAGATCTGCTACAGACTGTCTGTTGGACAGAAGTCCTGATCTCAGCTCCTGCAGACTGCACCCCCTCCCTCCATCAGTGGTGGTGACCCTACTCCGGACAGCTTGCTGCAGGGCCCTTCCTGAGCAGCAGCAGCTGCGTCCTGCTTGCTGACTCCCCTCCCTCCCCTGCTTCCTGTCCTTGGTCAGACAAGGCCAAAGCCTCCTCTCCTCTCCCCTACCCCACCCCTGATCTCCCACACACACTTGCATTCACACACTCAAGTGGTTTCTCTTGTTGACCACACGCTCGCACACCTTTTTAAGCTACTAACGCTAGTTGGAAATCATCAGTAAGGGACTTGCAGACCTCCTGATCCCTCTGGAGTGACCAGCAACCACAGAGTTTGTCTGTTTGTTTTAACCTATACTACAGCCTCCAGCATGACCTCCATGTCCAGTCTCTTCTCCTTCACAAGCCCGGCAGTCAAACGCCTGCTCGGCTGGAAGCAGGGAGATGAGGAGGAGAAATGGGCAGAAAAGGCAGTGGATGCTCTTGTGAAAAAGCTGAAGAAGAAGAAAGGTGCCATGGAGGACCTGGAGAAAGCCCTGAGCTGCCCCGGGCAGCCCAGCAAGTGTGTTACCATTCCAAGATCACTGGACGGCCGGCTACAGGTTTCCCACAGGAAAGGTCTTCCTCATGTAATCTACTGCAGAGTGTGGCGCTGGCCAGACCTCCAGTCCCACCACGAGCTCAAGCCCCTGGAGGTGTGCGAATATCCATTTGGCTCCAAACAGAAGGAGGTCTGCATCAACCCATATCACTACAAGCGAGTGGAGAGTCCTGGTAGGTACTCATGCTGTCTTCAAACAGGGTTGTAAAGAATAGTGACTATACCACATGTGTTTTTTTCGTGCTGTAAGCTTGACATTTGACAGATACTCTTAGCTACATTATAGCTCTTTGAAATATGGAACAGGTAGCTATTTAAACAAATTATATTTAAATGAAGATCTCCAGATAAGTGGAACAGTTTCTCATTCATGCTACCTTTCCAATTTTGCTTCCAAACTCTAAAAGCATCTCCTGAAAGATGCACTCATTACAAAATCTGTTAATTTGAAATGTATGTAACACACAGAATTGAAAAACTGTGACAGTGTTTGTTTTTATTACTGGATAGCAACATGGGACTGATTAGACCACTGTAGAGCTGTATACATCCCTAAGCTAGAGCTCTGAGTAAACTGTGGAGCTGGTAAACAAATCCACAAAGGTCAGGAGGCTGTCATCACACAGGCCTGTTCCACCCGCCCCCTCCATTTCACAGAAAATCAATATCACTAGCTCTTTTGGAGTCTTATTAGATTATATGCCTCAGGCACTCCAGATGGGGTGTGGCATCAGAGAGTGGCTTACTAAATGCATAAACCACTCAGACTAAACTCCCAGCACTTTCTCATCACCACCCTCTCTGACTCTCTCTTTCTGTCACTCTCATCCACATCCCATACACTCATGGATGACCCTGAAGGGACAGTCTCTCTGACACTAGGCCAGTTTGGGATTGCAAGCTCTGTATTGACCGGCTCAAGGATGTGGATCACATGTCGGTCAGGAGAGAGGGCACGTTATATCGTTTAAAGCAAAGCTCGCTGGGTAGTTTTGGAAGGACAGCCTTGGAGCCATGATGGTTAACATCAGTTAGTGGAAGAAAATCAAGGCTGGGGAAAAGCGCTCTATCCTTTTGACAATGTTGAAAATAAAAATAAATAAAGATGACCTCTGTGGCTTTATCTTAATCAAGGTCTGAAGAGGCTTTTGAGGAATGCTGGATTCTTGGTGTTGGACAGTGCTTTGTATTTTATGTTTAACTGTTCCAAGACATACATTGCAGTGGTATTTTTTTGTTTAAACAGTTTACAGTCCTTTGTTAAAGATATTGGCTGTATATAAAAATCGATTTGAAATTGGATAATTGTAAACATTCCGTGAAAGAAACAACATGTCACCGCTATCTAATTGGTGACAAGATAGCCATCATATTAAATTTATTTTTATTTATAAAATTAATAAAAATAAATCTAATTGGTTCAGGAAAGCCATCACATTAAATAAGCTTCAAAAATAAACAAGTCAGATTTTTCAAATAAATATGTTGGCCCTTCAGTGATTTCTTTGTGCACATATTCTTGTGTTCAGTGCACCAAAGTGAGCTTTCAAAGAGTGAGCTCATCTAAGGCTTCTCTTTCTGACATTGGCTGCATTTCCTTGTTAATAATGGAAAGAATAAATTATTAACAGGAAAAGCATTTAAGCCATTGAAGGCTATACAGGATTTCTGCAGAAAGGTGTGAGCTGAACATGTGTCACATATAATGGATTGGTTAGTGTTCTGAACAACAAATTTTCTTTGTCTTTTTTAAATGGTTCATGTTGATTCATTTTCCTCTCCTTCCTTGATTGTTCTGCCGTCCAGTGCTCCCTCCTGTCCTGGTACCACGGCACAGCGAGTTCAACCCACAGCACAGCTTGCTGGTACAGTTCCGCAACCTCACCCACAACGAGCCGCACATGCCCCTGAACGCCACCTTTCCAGAGTCCTTCCAGCAGCCACACAGTGGGGGCAGCTGCACTGGTGGAGGTGGAGGAGGTGGCTCTTTTCCAATTTCTCCCAACTCTCCTTATCCTCCCTCTCCAGCCAGCAGTGGTACTTATCCAAACTCTCCTGCCAGCTCGGGGCCCTCCAGTCCATTCCAGCTCCCAGGTACGCCATACACTCATGTACCTGACCCTGGGCAGGAAGCCAAACTATTGTGTTTCTCTGGATTGTCGCTGTCATGTTGCCAACAAGAAGCGTACTGACAGTTAATGAGCAGTGGTCTCTGGTGATTTGTGTTTTTCAAGTTGTGTAATATAAGGAAATGTGTTTTTAAAATGCTGTTTACAAATAAGGAACAATGGTCTTTAGCCAAAGTCCTAGGGGAATCCACTTTCATTGGTATTATTTACAACACTGTCAGTCAAGGGACATTTTGAGTGCAATAAATTGAAGCCTTAGTGAATTTTCTACTAAAATACTATCATAAAATTTCATCTTGAAACCCAGTTGTGGTTGAAACTCATGCAAGTGCCTTGTGGCATCTGATGAAAACTGTTTTCAAGCTTCTTAACAGTACTTTAACCAGGTCAACTTATTATATTCATCCAAATCAAGCTACACCCCTAAATGAGAACAAAGGAAATGCCAGCTAAGCAGTGTCCACCAGAGCCAGGGCTGCTGGCTGCTGTCAAGGCACTAACTCAGTGCACCAGACAGCCTCCCTCCCTCACTGGTACTAACAGGACACAGAACAGATACATCTAACATGAATAAATATCAATTAATAGAGACAGTGCTTTCTGTCCTGTTCAACAGTCTGTGGTGAAATACCTTTGACCATCCAGATCATGCCTGTGTTTGAATGTGTGAGGATGTGACTGCTGCTGTGTGTGTGTGTTTGTGTGTGTGTGTGTGTCTAATGCTCTGTTCTGCTCCAGTCTAGATCTGCTGACACATCCGGTGGCTGTAGGCAGTCAGGCAGAAATAGTTTTTAATGGCAATTTAGGATTTTAGGATTTGCGCATTTGTGCAGAAAAGCCCTGATCGCCATTGTCTAACCTCAAAGGCATCATAATCGTCAACATTGTCCCGCTGCCACCTAAGTGTGCATTTTCTGCATTGTTTTTTCCCGTGTGCCACAATACAGACTTGAAAAGCTCATATTGCATCTCTGTCGGGAATGGGTCAGCATGTGGCTCAGCATGCATGTGAAATCTGACACCGTTTCAGTGGTACAGATCCTCTGATGATTGCTCAAATCTAGAGAGACTTGCGTATGTGTGTGCGTGCAAGACCATTTACCAGCAGCAACAACTGGTCTCATCCTCACTAACTGCTCTCTTAATGTCTCAGCTGACACCCCACCCCCAGCCTACATGCCCCCTGATGAGCAGCTGGGCCAGGAGAGCCAGTCAATGGAAACGAGCAGCAGCCTGGTGCCGCAGAACGTGGCCAGAGGAGGTGAGGAGTGCATGGGTGTGGGTGTGATAATATAAACACTGATGAAAGGATGAAACACCAGCCAATAGTCCAGTTTAAAGGTTTATCAAAAGTCAACACTCTGAACAGCAGTTAAACTCATTATATCATTAAATCCTAACTCATTCGAGGTAGGATTTTACTGATATAGAAAGTTCATGCAGCAATAATGATGCTTATTTGGGTGTGCGAGCCAATGCTGTTCACTGCCGGATGGTTGCCACAAAAGTAGAGCCAAAACCAGCTTATTGACTGGCCTGCACTAGTTTGTTCTTTAGACGCAGCCCTCTGTGGACGCACTCCTGCTGCCCCAACACAGTGGTTTCATTGAAATGAATGAGAAAGCAGCATTTTTTTATGATACATATCCCATTGTTGTTGTTGTAAACATTGTCTAATGGTTGAAAAAATGCACAAAATTGGAAAATTGTAGAATTTCATTACATAGTTACCTTTTTTTTTAAATTTGTCACTTCAGATGCTGTCATGTGTTTTTCTGTTAGTTGAGAAGTATTTTGTGTATAGAAATAATGAGCATAGTTTGTAGGAACGGCACAGATACAATGTTTACTGTATTTTAGTTGTTTTTGTTTTTTTCTACATAATATAGCTGCACAGTGCTTGCACATGTAGCCCACAATAGGTCTACACACTAAAATCAGCAAAGCTATCTATGTGTTTGACAGCTAAAAGGCACTGCAGTAATAACATAACGTGTATAATAGCTTTCTATGAATTGTTTTCTACATTATTTTCTATTGGCATGATATCTGTTGAGCGAGGATGTCATTGTCGAGTACAGTGACTGTATAAAGATGGTAATTAATCATAAAATAGATCAATAAAAGGGACAAAAATGACTACCTGATAGGAATCCATCAACACCAACACGTTGTCCTTATTGGAAGTCTTTATGTATAAAGAGAAGGGACTGAAAAGGTATTTGGAGGTGCAGACTGTTGTAATGTGAGATAGTAGATTTCTGTCCACCGGGCCGCCTGCATATATCTGATGATTTGTAACAACCTGGGAAATGTGTTGTTAATTAGAATCAACTGCTATCATATTTCACTGTATAAGGAACATCTGTAATGATGAGTGATGTTAGAGACCACGGCTCTCGTTAACTATAGGTTGACTCTTTCAGGCTTTCCATACGGTTCTGCATCAGTCACATTGTTTGTCTACTAACTCTTAACTATATGAATGAATTTAACATGTAATGTTCAGTTTTATCGTTAGATGTATTTCTGTTTAGTTGATTTGGAGCTGTAGATGTGTGTAGTATGATAGTAACATACAGCTGTATGTTCACAGGTCTACTCTGCCTAAAATATTCTCTGAAGCTAAAACCATATTAACCTATAAGACACATCTTAAACAGTGTCTTCTGACCTCAGAGGAGTTTTTGTAAATGTCATGGCAAACTCTTCTGTTCTTGTCTGACCTGTTTCCCAGATGTGCAACCAGTGGAGTATGAGGAGCCAAGCCACTGGTGCTCTATTGTCTACTATGAACTCAACAATCGCGTAGGTGAGGCTTACCATGCTTCGTCAACCAGTGTGCTTGTGGATGGCTTCACTGACCCTTCAAACAACAAGAACCGCTTCTGCCTCGGACTGCTGTCCAACGTCAACCGCAACTCCACAATTGAGAACACCCGCCGACACATTGGCAAAGGTATGACTAACAGTCACACAGCAGGAGTGGTGAATTGATGAAGTCTACTTTTTTTTTGTGCTTTCACAAGTCAGTAACTGAGGTTTGAATATGCTGACTGTCCGTTGTCTGTGTTTACCAGGAGTGCACCTGTACTACGTGGGAGGGGAGGTGTACGCAGAGTGCCTCAGTGACACCAGCATTTTTGTCCAGAGCCGTAACTGTAATTACCACCACGGCTTCCACCCCACCACTGTCTGCAAGATCCCCAGCGGCTGTAGCCTCAAGATATTCAACAACCAGGAGTTTGCTCAGCTTCTGGCCCAGTCAGTCAACCACGGCTTTGAGGCCGTTTATGAGCTCACTAAGATGTGCACCATCAGAATGAGTTTTGTCAAGGTAAGAGCCTCGTGGTGTAATAAACTAGAGAGTGGACAGAGGAAGCCTGAACAGTTCAACATGTAATAGGCAAATATCATCATTATTAATGTCATTGTTCTGTAACTTGCTCTGCCTCTTTACAGGGCTGGGGAGCCGAGTACCACCGACAGGACGTCACGAGCACCCCCTGCTGGATCGAGGTGCACCTGCACGGGCCCCTCCAGTGGCTGGACAAGGTGCTAACACAAATGGGTTCGCCTCTCAACCCAATCTCCTCTGTGTCCTAATGATGGACTTGTGGGAGCTTGGGAGATCCTTTTTTTCTTTCTTTTTTCTTTTTTTTTTTTTTTTTTTCCATTTTTTCCCCCCTCAGTGATTTTATAATTTAAGGTGGTCTTAATGGCTGAACTGTTTACACTTACTTTGGGAAGGGATATTGAAATCTGGCCGGAAATGCAACAGCTGCAGCCAGAATCCAGTAACAGTAACGTTACAAGCGAATACCTGGAGAAAGAGAGGAAACAGGAACGCCCAAGTAGCAGTAACGACACGGACACACTACTGCTTGACAATACTACAACACCTGCAACTAGAGAGGGCTCCATTGTCAAGCTTGAATCTGTCAAATGTTAATTTTTTGCATCAAATTTTATTGTTTTCTCAAATGATTTTATTTCTCTATATGTGTAGTTTTTAATGAAGCAGAACTGTCACTACTCTGCCTTATGTCTGACAGATAAATTGGAATTTTACTGAACACTTTTCTTACAATGTTGTCTCAATGTCAGATATTTACAATTATGATATAGACACGATTATGTTTACCATTAGGCTCAGATATAACAAATGCTTTTTTATAGTCTCTACTGCTAGAAATGAACACTGAGCTACTGCCTTTTTGATAAAGTTATGTATGCCGACCTGATAGTTTTTGATATGGGAGATCAATCACTGAACAAGTTTAACACGCCATAAGCTAACAACATTGTGAATGTTACATCTATTGCAATAGAAGTAGTCATTTATGATATAATCAGACAATGGACATCATCATTATTGATTCTTGTTTGTACTCTCGAGTTCAAGTAAGAATGACTGTATTTTCCATACTCACTGTATTAACAATATTGTGCACTCATGGATTTTGTGGAGGCATATTAAATTTTGGCGTGGGTACCAAGGCATTATGTTGATAGATAATTGACTTCATTAGCTCAGTGAAATAAACAAGTTATTTGGTAACAATGATTGTTTATTCTCTGCATCTGTCGGTGCTTTCACCTGGCAAGATGCAAACAAGCAGAAAACGTATTTTATTATACGTGAATGGTGTATACATCTGTTGAATTTACTTAAAGGTTTTCCGAGTCTTCATAATTCCTTCTACTTGAGATTTCACGGTTCTTCCAGTCAGCTCTGCTTCTGTTTTTTTCTTGACTGTGATGCGGAACAATATTTTTGTTGTATTTCAGGCTTTCTTAAACCATCATGGTGTGTCACTGATACATGGCTCTCTTTTAACACCTTGATGTTTCCTGAATAGATTTTCTAATCAACATAATGCTATTAACTCATGGTTATGTGCTAGTCTAATGTCAAACTTTATATTCCAGTTAAAAATGCCCTGGCCGACTCATAAAAACACACACAGACAAGTATAACAATAATGAATTTTAATAACTTAAAGATTGAGGACATGAAGCCTACAGCTTGCTTAATTAAAGCTTAGAGAATCACTAAATATACTGTGGCTCACAAAATTGATGCTTATGATACTCAAATGAGCATTTAATTCAAAACACTGATCAATTGCATTAGAAAATTAATCTTTTAGTCAAATGAGTCAAACTATTTCAGGTGCAAAAGGCAAATATTAAAGGTAAAATGTCTGTTTACATTATTCTGTAAACAAAGGCATAAAAATCATACAGGTACAACACATGATACAGTTGAGTACTTTTTTATATAGTGTTATGAGTTTGGGTTTATTACACATTGATGTCTATACACTTTAGTGAATTTCACAGCAGATGCATTGTTTTGTTTCTGTCTTGATGTCTGAAACTCTTCAACACTGTTTTTCATATTCACTAAACTGTATTTTGAATTATTTATTTTTCTGCTTCTATTGATTTGTTGGATAAGTTTAAATTGTAAATACATTTTAACCTCCAAGCCTAAGAGGTGAATAATCCAAATATAGTACAGAATGTTTCTAAAAGCCACATCTGGAGCAAGGATGAACTATGCCAGACCCAGGCTTACTCATGGTCTATTAATATAAATATCTAAATAAACAATCTTGAAACTTTATTTACATTATTGATGACAAACTGCTCCCAGACCCTTACCAAATAGATATTAAATTAAAAACTCATTCCAGTATTTAGCAGCAGTAGAAACAGATCTCATATCTCCATCCTTCAAACATTTCATTGATTTTACTTATTCTGAATTTTGTCTTTGGATAAAAGAATTTTTTCAAACAATATTTTCTTAACCTACTTTTGTAAACTGATTTGCGGCCATATTTGCCAAATGCATATTTTAATATATTCCACTTTCTACTGCCATTATTATTTTATCTGAAAATTGTTCCCAAAGTCTCTATTGCAGTCACTTTATTTATAGAAAGTGTCACTTACAGCATGTGCGACATTAAGACAGTAACAGAAAACAATTAGACATCATAATGAAATAAAGATAACATAAAGGACATGACTTCACTTTCAGTTTGTTGATACAGTCAACATGGTAACAGGACAAAGGGTCAAAGTAATAATGAACAAATAAATAGAAACATAATTTAGCAGAGGTAAGGTAGGCAATAAAACCAGGTTTCTTTCAAAAAAATCTTGCAGCATATTAACTGTATTTGCGCGTCTTATTGTGTATAAGTTGTATAGATCTAAGCAGCATTAGAATCAGCCTGACTGCTTCCTATTGGTCCACGTTGGTGTTTACCGTAAACATCGTAAAATGTGGGCAACAAATACAATACATCAACACACACTTACAAATACAACACAGAAAATTGCTCTGTAAAAATTAAATATTTAGTAATGATGCGTATATCTTAATAAAAGTAACCCTCTGACTGTTTTTTTTACACCAAACCAAATGACAGGTAAAACAGATAACATGTCACATGATGCGTGAAATTGCTCTTGCGTAAAAATTACCTTAAGAGCCGGAAGTGATGTGGCTCCCCACATAGCAAGCCAAAGATAAACACGTAGCCAGACGAGCAGGGGCGAGGATAAGAAGATATCTCAGAAAGTGCTGCTTTAAACGGCCCAAATGGAGTAGCTGGTAAGAATACAAAGATTTTAGCACGCAAGGAAACACCCGTGAAATCAACCAAGGAGCGAGTCTTCCAGCGGACATCGAGTCGGTAAGTTGACAGCTGTAACGATAGCTAACACAAGCTAACACAAGCTAACTAACCTAATTAGCTACCTGTTTTAATGCAGGGAGGTCGTCCCTGGACTATATATTTTAGTTATTTAGTAATGTGTTGCTAGCTTATATTTGCAGTGCTGGCTTCGTGGAAAGCTGTCACGGTTAGTTGCTTATCTTGAACTTAATTTGAACAGATTAGCTTTAAGGTTAGCGAGCTAAGGGAGCTAAAAGAGCTGCATCTTCACCAGGGAAGCAAGTGTTGGTATTTACTCAGATTTAAACGTTAGATAATTTATTATATTGCTTAGGAGGCAATGATGGGGTAGCTGCAGTAGTAGGGTTGCACTTTACTGCTTAGCATCTATGCAGGAGGGAAGTAAAGTCAAGCAAGAAACAGTCACATCTTGAACATTTTAGGTACATTGATGCGTTGTAACAAGATTATATTGCTCATTGTATATAGATACATTTTATTTCAATGTGTGTTGCCTAACAAACGATAGATAGCCATATGCATTGAAATGTAATAGTGTATCAGCTGTAGCATTTCATACATGAGTACAACATTATATCTTGCCTTGAAAACAAGGCCACAGACCCATTCAAAGGTGCTGATCAGTATGTCATTCATAAAAGCTCAAACTCAACACTTCGGATCACCTGGCAGCTTGACGGCTCAGTGTTTTTTTTCTCACCAGATCTTACTCAAACAGTCCCAAAGGCTTTCTGTTAGCAAACCAGTGTGCAGTTGACACTGGAGAACAAGTGTGGATAATGTATAACCCTGGAGGAAATCTTCACTCTCTTATTTATCTGAAACACAAGTTAACCTTAAACATGTTGATTCCCACCAGTGATGCTGTCCCGCTCACCGCCAGTATCACTTTGTTTAGACCTATGATTGTAGTGCCTCCACGTGGGCCAATCAGAGTCTTGAAAATGCTGCTTTGCACTTGAGAGATTACCACAAGTCAAATCAAAATGACATCAGTCTGTGTTGTCTGAGACATGGGACATTATAAATAGACTAAATGTAAATCTAATCTAAATGTAGAGCTGATGAGTGTAATCTTTGAAAGTGCCAAATGAGATTGGTGAGATGCTTCATTTCCCTAAAATCCAACATTTAGTGTCTGAAACATCTTCTGATTAAGTAAAATATGAAGAGACCTATCATTTGTCTTCACCTGGATTTTATTCTGAGGGACAAATGGCACAATATAAAGGATTGTTCTAATAATTAATATTTAACCATTTTAGTTTCTAGTTTATTGTGCTAATGTGTGCAAAAAGACCTGTAGCTGCTTCTTATTTATTAAAAAAAAATGAAATGCTGGTAATTTACATCTGTATATCTGTAAATAATTTTGTACTTGTATAATCTTGAGTGTTGCTGTTTGTCCTGGTTGGATGCCTTTATCACAGTTCACACATAACCTACCATTCAGAACAGAGCAACACGGACAGCAAGATAAAGAAACTTTCAGCCGTTGCGCTGCGGCTGAAACCTATTTTTCAGTTCCTTAAAGGATGGACTTTCTACTCTTTTCACCCAAATCTGAGGGAGACACAAGTGCTGTCATGCCTGCAGCAAACAGACACTCCTCATTGAAAAACAAGTAAAACAAACATAGAGGCTCAGATACAACAGATCAGCGTTACTGCATCCTAATGCTCCTGAAATCCCAAACTATCTTATAATTTAATGCTTCATGGTTGTAGGAAGGGAGGTGGACGGTTTGGTGATTTCCCTGGCTGTTGGTGAGCTCAGTGTGGTATTTTCCTGCCATGGAAAAGCTTGTATATGTTGGTAGATAAATTAAAAATATAAACCTGTTTGACTGCACATGTCTAAATGATACATAGTAGAGAGATGTCTGACCAAAATGATCACATTCCAACAAAGTGTTACCCTTTTATTTGCATGTTGTTCTGCTTGATTTGTCAGCTTTCACACTCCACAACCTGTTGTTCTTTTTCCCCCTCTATCATCTGTTTCCTCTCCACAGTATCTGTAGCTGAGTCCAAGATGGTGCGAGCAGCCTTGGTGACCGCCACCAGTCTGGCACTGACTGGAGCCGTGGTGGCACACGCTTACTTCCTCAAACACCAGTTCTACCCGACTGTGGTCTACCTCACCAAGAGCAGCCCCAGCATGGCGGTAAACATCAAAGCTTTAGTTTGGTTTAAATGATTGTACCAATATTAAAATCTTCCAACTTTCAAATCTGCTTTTCCAATTCTGCTTTCAGGTGTTGTACATTCAAGCCTTTGTGTTGGTGTTTCTGCTGGGAAAGTTCATGAGGAAGGTCTTTTTTGGACAGTTAAGGGCTGCAGAAATGGAGGTATTTTCCATTTTTATTTTTCACATTGTAACACTTAATATTCGATGCATGGCCTCAGCTGTAAATGACAACAGTGTATCTGATCAGCCTTTTGTCATATGTGTGCATTAACACGTCACCTGCCTCTACCATCAGCACCTCATCGAGCGCTCCTGGTACGCGGTGACCGAGACGTGCCTGGCATTCACTGTGTTCAGGGATGATTTCTCCCCCCGCTTCGTCGCCCTCTTCACTCTTCTGCTCTTCCTTAAGTGCTTCCATTGGCTGGCTGAGGATCGGGTGGACTTTGTGAGTGATGACGCATTATCCTTTCTCCACTGTATCCGTGTACAGGATGTTGTTTAAAGGTAGAGAGGGAACTTTGGACAAAGGATGAGACAGATGGCGTGTGACTAAAGGTTGCAGAGTTGAACGTTGTTATTAGACATTTTGCAACCGATAATTCCAGTTTTAAATCGGGTATAAAGATCCTGTAACGGTGTTGTAGGGTTGTGTAGTGCTTGAATACACTTATGTGATTGTCCATGCTTCTGTTTACATGTTAACAATGTTTATTTCTGTCAGATGGAACGAAGTCCAAACATATCCTGGATTTTTCACTTCAGAGTATTATGTAAGTGCACGCTATCAGCCAAGACACAAATCATTCTTACCACAATTCTGCGTTGGCATTTTTTTCTTTATCTTTCACTTCTCTTGGTCTCCCTCATCTCTCTTCTACTTCTCTTTCTTATCCATTGATTGTATCTTTTTGAAAGTAAGTCTTTTGGTTAAATGAAACTGTATGCAAATCATAGTCTGTGCTTATGGGGCCAGGTGCTCCACACTTAAATGGAGCCCCATAACAGACTAAAAGACTACTAAAAGACTAATTCAGCCTTTTCTTTCCTTACTTCCTCCAGCTCTCATGGCTCTGCTGGGTGTCTTGGACTTTCTGTTCGTCAACCATGCCTGTCACAGCATCATTACCAGAGGAGCCTCAGTCCAGCTTGTTTTTGGATTTGAGGTTTGTCATACCCAATTAAAGCTGAATATGAGCAGGGTGTTTTAACTGTAAACAAAAGGCTTATTTGACACGTCTGTGGTCATTTCAACAGTCTAATTTCTGTTTGTTGTCATTCTTTTATAGTCATTTTTGCTGTATTGTAGTTTGAAATGTTTGTTGTTTGGCCAAGACTAATTGGCCGTCAGTATCAGTTAATGTCTGTCGTGTTTTGATGTTTTTGTTGTGATTATTATGATAAGGTGTCAGTGGGATGTCGTACTACATCAGGAATAAACTAAAGAGGACAACTGTAAAAAGGGAGGGATTTTTCTTCTTAGGGTTGAGCACATTTTTTTATACCACACTTGATTCCTTTTAATTCACAATTAAGTACATTTTTGTGTAAAATGTCAAGAAACACATTAATCAGTTCCACTCCCGTTTTCCTTTCATGGGTTCCAAATTTCTTTTTCTTTTCCAGCCTTTGATAAGAGTTGTTAACATTTTATAGTTCACAGGTGAATATTCACTTAACTGAGGCCACAAGAATAATAAACTGACCAATGAAACATCAATCTGACTATCATTCACATTAAAATTTTCAAGACCGCAGAAATAACAAACCTGCCTTAAATCTACATCCATTATAGAGATAAAAGACAAATTAGGAGATGATTAAGTGGGTGTTTAACAGTAGAACAGCGCTGTCTACCTAAATAATTGGTGAACTATTTTGCATCCCCAGACTGCTTCACCTATTTCATACTTTTTTTTTTTAATGTCCCTACATGGTCTCACTTTCTAATCCTCTTGATATACCGCTTCAGTACGCCATCCTGCTGACCATGGTGCTGACAACCTTCATCAAGTACGTCCTGCACACTATTGACCTGCAGAGTGAAAACCCCTGGGACAACAAGGCTGTCTACATGCTCTATACTGAGCTCTTCACAGGTACTGTAGTCAGCTCCAGCTGAACATGTGGAAAGAGGAAATACTTCTTTTTCCTGCTGTTTTCCTCAAGACGACCATGTGTACAACATGTGTGTGTAGCATATTCAAACAATGAGTGTTGTTTTTATTCCAGGTTTCATCAAAGTGCTCCTGTACATTGCTTTTATGACGATCATGATAAAGGTCCACACCTTCCCCTTGTTTGCTATCCGCCCCATGTATCTGGCTATGAGGTGAGCATGTTGAGTTAACATGTTACTCTACTTTCTGTCAAGGTCTAAATAGTCTTACAACTTATGGAATAGCAGTTTGGGTATTTAGTTTCATATTTCAAGCTATATTTCAGTACTTGATAAGTTTTACACAAAGATTGAATTCATATATAAGGTTTGTTTTGAGTGTTGTATTGCTTGTCTTTCCTCTCAGGCAGTTTAAGAAAGCTGTAACAGATGCTATAATGTCTCGAAGAGCCATCCGCAACATGAATACACTGTGAGTAATTTTAACAATTTCCTGATTCCTGATTTTGTATTTGTAAAGATTTGACATCACATTCTATATTCACTCATTCATTTCATTCATTTATATCTAGATTCATATCTCTAGATTTATAGATTATATGCAAACTGATGCCATTTTCGAATTTGTTGTTGTTGGGAATTGAAGTAACTTTAACAAGTCTTTATTCTGGTTAATAAGAAAACATTTGTCTGACATAAACTAACATATCTGAGGTGTTAAGCTGTGTGCAAACATTTAGTTTAGTTAGTTTTTACTGTCTGTAAGCTGAGAATAAACTAGTGCTGTGCTAGTCTTTATTCAGGGATGTTGGCAGGCAGATAATACATGTATAGTAAAACAAGCCTGAATAAAAGCTTAGCTGGTAAGTTCTCTGGCTGGAGTCGCTGTTTATTTGTTGTGTCAATGTTGTGCTCAGATACCCCGATGCTACTCCTGAAGATCTGCAGGCCTCTGACAACGTCTGCATCATCTGTCGGGAGGAAATGGTCACAGGAGCCAAGAAACTACCTTGTAATCACATTTTCCACTCCAGGTAAACAAACAGTGCATTACGTCATTAGTTGCTCTATTTCAAATCTACAAAGGTGACTTGTGATTGTGGTGTGTTTGAAATGCTCTTTAGTGTCTCAGCTAATGTTGCGTTGCCCTCCACCTCCCGACAGTTGCTTGCGCTCCTGGTTCCAGAGGCAGCAGACCTGTCCCACCTGTCGCATGGACGTCCTCCGGGCGTCTAATAATAACAATCAGACTCCAGCCCCAGCACAGGCTCCGCCCCCTGCTCCAGCAGCCCCCGCCAACGCTCCAGCAGCCCCGCCTGCCAACGGTGAGAGTCAAAACCAGTCAAAACCAGTGCACATGTTCATGTTCCTGCTTCTGTCAGCACCACATGAAGACACTTAAATTAAAAGCAAAGAGGAAAATTTTCAGTCATTATGAACTAATCCAGAAATCTTTCATACGATCAAAAAAATAAAATGAAGTTAGTCTGCTTTTTCTTGCTTTCTTGCATGTATTAATTCATGTTTTGAAGCGCCTGCTGGTAAATGCATAGTTTGAACCGTTTCCAGTGTTGGTAAGGATCTGTTTTGCTCTGTCTCCTGTCCAGTGGCTCCAGGCATGTTACCTGGCTTTCCTCCTGGTATTTTCCCCTTCTGGGGTCCCTTTCCCGCAGTGCCTCCTCCTGCTGCAGCAGTCGCAGCTCCTGGTGCTACTGACGCTCCACAAAGCAGCACAGAGGCTACACAGGCAGCTGGTAAAGATACCTCTCACTATTCTGCTGCCAGCTGTGTCGTCTGCACTCTGGAAGTGTATCCAGGTAGTCAAAATGTTGTGTGTTTCTTCCCATCAGGTACCAGCCAGCCCACCTCGTCTACTGCAGACACCGCTGCTGCAGCAGCTGCTGCTCCAGGGTCAACAATCCCAGGATTCCCCTTCTCCTTCCCCCCTCCTCCCTTCCCCACTGCACCATGGCTGCCCATGCCGCCACCTCCTCCCTTTGGTAAGCACTAGTGGTATTTCTGTTCACACTAAATTTTAATTCACAATTGTCTCTTGAGAAAAGATGACCTTTTACAATTCACCACACATTCTTATCTTAGCAGCTATAAGTATAAAAACAATAATAAAGCGAAGTTATCATCCAGTCAACCTCCTCCATCCTGCCTAAGAGTAAATGAATAAAATAAAATAACACAAGCAAGATTTCCAACTCCATTGCTTTACTCTTAATAGCTTGTTATACATAAATTCCTCATCCTCATTCTCTACTGAGTATGTAATGTCTCATTCTTGTCACCTAGTCTATACAAGAGTGACAAGGCTCAGCAAGCATTTACACAAACCCATTTGTTGAGTCAACATGTCAGCCGAGTTTATTTTATCTGGACCGGTCAGTGTGAACTCCTCTCTCCTCTCCTTCAGTGTCATCGATGCCTCCTCCTCCTCCGTCTCTGTCCCGTCTGTCAGAGGAGGAGCTGAGGGAGCTGGAGGCAGAGGGCCGACGGGGCCTCGAGGCCAGACTCCAGTGTCTCCAAAACATCCACACCCTGCTGGACGCCGCCATGCTCAACATCCACCACTACCTCAGCACCGTCGCCACACTCACGTAACTGAACCTTCTCTAAGACCCCCACACTGTTGCACTATTATCAAATGTTTTCTATGACATAAGCCTTTTCATATATATTTTTCCCTCCATAAATTGTCACGTTCAGTTGAATACTCTTTTGTCTCTCTGCTGCTGTTTTCTCCACAGTCCTCCGCGGGCTGAGGGCGGCGCTGGAGAAGCCAGCGGGACGACCCACTCTGCTTCATCCCCCTCAGCTGATAGTAGCACAGAGAGTCCCAGACAGGAGAAGGACTCTACCAGCTGTAAGTAACTGTCGAGTCACATGAACTGAAACACGTGAAATGAAATTTTCTCACCCAAAAACAGACAATTTCAGTCCTATTTATGTACAAATGTTTAAAATGATGTAAACATGTCAAACAGAAAGCCAAATTAAAACACATTTATTTGTCTTAACTAACCAAGACGATCATTTTTTGTTTCCAGCTGATCAAGTGAGTGAAGCTACAGTCTCTCAGCCTGCCGACTCGACTTCCGCCGGCTCGGACAATGACAGAAAAGAAACGATGGAGGAGGGAGCGGAGGACGAGGACGGAGAGCCGAACGCCGCTGAGCTGAGGCGTCGTCGCCTTCGTAAGCTAGAGACATCGTCGTCGTCGTCGTCACCCCCTCCTGACAATTGATCCATGACTCGGACATATCGCTCTGGACCAACAGGAACTGTGGACATGGATCATCTGTTGCTTTGGTTCGTCGTTGCCTCTCTTATTTGTGGCTCTTGCCTTCCACAGGCTCAGGTTTCTGACTGCGTCCAGTTGGACTCTGGTTGCCGGGAGACGCGGTGGTCTTTACAGCTTATCTGGACTGTTTCTGTGTCAGAAAGCAATAGCACAACTTTTTTTTTCTCCCACTGCTTATTCCCCCCCACCCTACCCCCCCACAGAATGACTACTGCAATAAGTGTACTGCAGATGTTTGTAAGTTGAATCAGGTGGAAGAGGAAGTCTCGTTTCATTTATCTGGTCAGCGTGAGAGAAAGAGAGAGAGAGACGTGTCTGGGTTTATGTTTGGTAGTTTTACTGTCGTTGAGGTCCTTGCCTGCACTGTGATTTTTGTTTAATTCAGCTGTCTCCAGTATAAAGGTGGTCACACTCGCTACATCAACGTTGTTACACAGCACACGGATCACTGTCCGACCCGGTGAATTCAAATCGAGGGAGGTTGATCAACTACTTTTGGCTTTCGCTTCATTTTGTTTTTCTTTACCATTCATCTTCTGTTTCTTTGTTTCTCAACATGTTGCCACTGCAGATGTTGTAACATACTGATTTATTTGAATGTGTACATACTGTATAAAGAGTTTTAATAGGATGATCTGTACATAATGCAGAATAAACCGTTTGACTGAAAAGGCAGTGGAACAACAAAGATAATGGTTTGTATGTTTAACAAAACCGATGCCACAAACACTTTCCTGACACCAATTTCACGCTGTTCTGCTGATCAGTTGGTGGAGGAAACACACCAACAAAGGCAGTGAAAAGGAAGCTGTTTAGCAAGCAAACATGGATGAAAACAGTGAAAGATTTTTAATATTTTCAAAATCTGCTTTGCAAATGCTTTGCATGGAAAGAAATGCACTCAACACATTTTAGACCTCAGGGATACACACCATGAGTTTCAGTGAGAAACACTGAATGTTAACAAAAATTTTGTTAACAGGAAAACTCCACAGAGCAGCTTTTAAGTTGTTCTGTTGCCAGGAAAACTAAGAAACTATCCAAGTCAGCAGCCAGACTCTAAATCCAACATGACTGGATAGTGCTCAGATTTTGTTGTAGCGGACTTTTTATGACTTTGACCTAATTAAATGGTGGTTTCCAACCTGCAGGCAGGCAGGAGTATCATGAATCGTAGTGGTCACTAGATTATAAGGGGAAAGAAAGACAAAGTAACAAATCTGTTACTAAATCATGTTTATTTTTCCTCTTTTTGTCATTGTAAGTTTTTATTCATTTTAACATTTTTACTGTGTACAACATTCACAAGTACACATTTATATTATATAATTTTACCTCTTTAGTCCTCTAAAAGTCTTTCACATAAAACAATCTGAGAGGGTAAAGTCCCTCATTGGTTGAACTGCTCACAGCTCAGGTTCACACTGAGGCCTCAACCTGTGATGAAGGTTCACAAGTCGACACTCACGAGCCAAAAAGTTGGAAACCACTGCCTAACAGCAGGATGTAGTTAACACCTATTTGACCCCGTGAACAAGTTACAGCAACAGATCAAATCGTACAATGTGCAGTACAGTGGAATGCAAACATCTGGACACCCCTGGACAAACTGTGTTTTGTTGAATTCCTGTGAGAAGAGTTATCAAAAGCCCTACAGAGAACAAATCTTCAAACTCTTGTAAAATTACAACCAAGCACCAAATTACACGCTTCTTTCCAGGAAATTTACCAGGAATTTTTAGGAAAAGAGTAAACAGATTTTAAAAAATTTGCATAGAAGTTCATACAATAACATAAAAAACAAAAATAAAAGCAGACATGATGTTCACCAACGTATTACCTATCTGTCTGTTGATTGGACACGCAGGTATAACTTTAATCTGGTTGACTGGAAGGTTGTAAAAATATAATCCGAACCACTCTGGCATGCTTTGGAAAACATTTGGCTCTAATGAAGTAAACATGGTTTGTGGTAAACGTGTAAAAACAGTTGTAGTGTTTTAACTGTAGTTTAACATTGAAAATCAACAAAACATTCAAATTATCCAGGGTTGCTGTATCGAGTTCTACAACCGCAGCAGCTTGTTTGATCCATACGTCTTCTGCTTAGCAACAGGCTGAACAAGCTCATTTTTGTTTTTATAGGTTTGCTCTTTACACAGTAAATGTCAGTCACGCGGTAAAGTCAAACCCACAGGTTAGTGACTCACTATGAGGAAGCCTCATTCCAATAAAGACATAAAGCAGAAAAACATTTGATTTTTAGCTACAGTTAAGCGCAGAACCGTAATTATAAAATAAATTAAACTTCCATCAAAATATAATTACACAGGAAGGGAGTAATAAGAATCAAAATCAACTCGGAAAAAATTAAAATGAAACAAATGGGATGTACAAATCAAAAGAATAGACACTGGTCCAAAAGAAAACTTACAACAAAAAAAAACATTGCAGCAATGCGAATACCTACAGCGACTGATGGATCTGTGATTAGACTAAAGAGAAGCTGCTGGAATTATTTATTAGAGATGTTCAAACATTTTAGGAACTATCCTGTTCTGTAAATACCAAATGTCACTTGATCATTTGGATTTGAGTGTTTTCTATACACTTGTAACAGTGTAAGAAAAGTTACCCTCCTTGGATGTGGATGTTTGTTACCAGGGGTTATCACATGCTGCGAGCTTATCAACTTATTTATTCAATAAGGAATGCTAATGAAGCTAAATGTGCCGTTTTAAGGAATAATAAGAGGTATTATCTTGTTTATCCACATTCTTGGGACAATAACTATTTTTGAATCTCAGCTTAACCTTTATAAGGAGATCACTGAGCACAATATTTGGCCATTCATATCTGGCAGGGATTGTCCCGCCGAGTTTGTTCCCTTTGAGCTACAAAACGTCAGCTCATTTTATTTTAAATATAGTATTCTCTCTTTGAAAACTAGAAGGTGCATATCTGCTGTTTGGTGAGGATTTCCTGAGGTTTTCAGTGCAAACAACTGCTCGCAGATGGAGGTGCCATACTACTGGCTGGTTGCTGTGTTTAGTTTGTCCTTGAGATCATCAAGGACGTCGCGAGCTTGATTGCTTGGGTCAGTTCTGGGGGGTGGAGTAGAAAGAGTGGTGCTGGTGGCTCTGGTCTGGAGGATTGCTGGCGAACAGGAGAGGAGCGGTCTCTGATCCGTACCAGCTGAAACAGAGCGAGAACAAGAGGAAGCGACAGATGACAGCTGTACCTTCTGGTGATGATTTGATTTTAAGACATACATGTTGCAGACACCGAGCAACAAAGGGAGATCAAATGTGTGTCTGAGGTGTTGGCTGTGACAGTACCTCGAGGGTGGGTGTGAACCACGTGCCCAGGGAACAGGTACATCCTCATCCCCGGCTTGAGGGTCATCAAAGAAATATGGATGAGGTAGGGCCCTGTTGTTGATGCTGCTGACCTGCAGGGATCAGAGACAACATGGAATCTGTGCCGATCATTCATTTCTAAATAGGGTTTCTACAGACCTTTTTAATACAACATAGAATGCAATTATATACCCTTTTTCACAGTCATACCAATCAAAGGATGACAGAACACCAGTAGGGACAACATGGGTACAACTTCCCAGCTGTATATGAAAATAATGCTTAATATGATGAATTCATTAACGTGACCTGGGCCCAGATAAGTGGCAGAAAAAATGGATGGCTGGAAAAACCAATTACAAAATATTTAATGAATTTGATTTAATTGAAGTTTTTGCTAAAATCAACACTTGCTTATTGTGAATTGATGAGCTTCCTAACTACTGTAGCTAGCAGTGGTGACAATGTTTGCTACATGACTGATGGTGACTCAAACTCCACAAAGCAGAATTAAACAGCACAATCCTACGTCGCACCAGTCTCAATTGTAGTTTATAGATGTAGAACATCTCCCGAGAGACCGCGACAACGTACAAAACAAGGTTAGAACTGCTCTATTTAGTTGACATTCACTCCAGCGCCTGTCTGACAGTCTCTTGAGTACCTCCTGGGTAGGCTGGCGAACTCTTAAGATGAGGATGAGCAGACTGGTTGGTAGCAGCTCCCATATGAAGAGGATGGCACCGAAGGCCAAGTAGCCCCTGTCGCCCAGTTCATTACGCAGGTCAGCCTGTAAACAAACAAACAAAAAGGGGTTATCGAGTAGGTTATTGGTATTTTCACTGGTCACTGCTAGTAATACTTGTACCCAAGAACAACTCATAATTAGCATTACAACCACCAACTTGAACAGTTCTTTAAATGTGGTTTAACTAATCCAGGCTTGAATAACAGTTCGCTTGTACTTTGAGAGAAAGGCAACATGAGTAGAGAGTCAAAACCACAATCAGCACTCATATCATTGGCTGACTAAATTTGGATTGGTGAAAGTGTGAAAATGAAATTCTAATAATTACACCAACATATAATGATTTCTCAATAACCTGCAACTTCTAAAATTATGATTATATCCACAATTAGTATCAGAAATGGGCTTCACTCAAACCGTTACAGACACATTTTAAACCAGCTCAGAAGAACAAAAAATACAGACTTCTGTCAAAACATTCTACTCTGGATAACTTGGTTACCCACAGATGAAGAATGGGGCCCAAAACACTGGATGATTACCTGGTCAGATACGTTGTACCAGTCGAAGTCGAACGACTCCACGTGGTAGTTCTGGGACAGCATGAGGACGGTCAGGTTGTAGCAGGCTCGGCTGGCATATAAAAAGATAACTGCTGCTCCGAGCGCTGCTGTGCGGCACACTGTGGTCCCCTGCTCAGGTACAAAGAACACTGTTAGCCTGGACTGTCATAAGGAAGTACTGAGGATGGTAACAAGTGTCTGAGCTATGATTTCTCTGTTGATCTGACACTGAAATGCTTATTGCTGCATTTTAATATTTTAAAATCATTGCATCATCAGGACATATTCATGTCACATTAGCTCACCTTGCTGATCAGGTAAGGGCTGGTGGAGCGAGAGTGTCGTGTCAGGAGCAACAGCACGGCGGCCAGTAAGATTGCATCCAGGATGAAGAGCAAGTCGTTGACTAGAACTCGAAACAAGACCAGATCCCAGGTTCGCTCCCCCAAACTCCCGCCGCCGCCTCGGTCCCCGAGAGCTGCGCAAACCACGTTGACGCAGAGGAAGATGGCACTCAACACACCGTACATGCACCGTGCCCGCCAGCTTAGGAACACATGCAAGCCAGAGTGATGAATGGATTAGCAATAATACGTTATATGTAAGAGGTATCAAGGTACAAATAAGGGAAACATTATTCCACACTACACATTACAATTCCATATAATTGCACTGAAGTTTGATACAGTGTGAAACTTACAGTCCTCTGTCCACTTCTGAGCTGTAAGTCTCTCTCACTTTGAGTAACACCTGTGATACAAGAGACAAATAAACAACAGAACATTAAAAATGAAAGTGAAAGGAACAGTGCGTCCTTAGATAAGTGTTTGATATTGATTTCAACCCTTCCAGCTTTCTGTTTGGCAGCCAGCTATGAAGAGGAATTCCCCTGCTCACAGACTAAGACCAGGATTTCCTGTCAGCTGATTATGATACGCATTGATTTTGTCATTGGTTGTGTCAGATAAATACTTTTTAGAATTATTCTGTCTGTCCTCCTCTTTTCCCTTTTAAGCAATCTTACCTGAGTAAAATACAGGTTAATAAGGCTGAGAGTGAAGAACTGCAGACAGACGGGGAAGCAGTAGAGCAGCCAGTAGACTACCACAGGTAGGTGGTTGGCTTCCAGAGCATTACGGAAGTAAAAGGAGAAAAGGGTGGTGCGGAGGGCAGCCCACAGCAGGCAGAGGAACAAAAACACGCTCTGGTAGCTCCATCGTTTGTGTTTGTAGAGGTAGAGAAGCCAGAGCTGGGTGTACACCACCAGGAATAGTCCAGCATACAGAGTGGTGTAGAGGATAGTGAAGCCAAGCTGGACAGTGGGGGCAACAGCCGGATGCAGGGGGACCAGGGGTGACAGGGTGGAGGAGTTGGGAGGAGGGGAAGCGGTGACTGGAGCTTCCATCGGGGTGCTGACAAGACTAACTGTCCATCATCACAGAGAAACAGCCTGACCTTCTCCTTGGAAAGGTTTACATAAGAGACCTGAGGGCAGAGACAGATAAACAAGTCAGTAGGTCATGAACAGAACCTGCTGAGCTGGAGCTGGGCTTTATGGGGAAAATAACACAACAACTAGAGCTGAAATCATTAGTTTAGTGCTGTAACAATTAAATGATTGATAGAAAATCAATCACAAGCTATTTTGATAATCAATTAATCATTCATGAAATAAACATGGCATATAACAGTCACTGGTTGCAGCTTCTCAGATGTGAGGATTTGCAGATTTTCTCTATTTTACATATTTAAAAATTGAATATATTTGGGCTTTGGATTGTTCAGCAGACAAAACAAGATATTTGCAGAAGTCACCAGGGGAAACTGTGACAGGCATTCATTACTGTTTTCTGAGCTCTAAGATTAGCCATTCAGCAGGAAATTAATCACCAACAATTTTGATAACAGATCAGAATAAGTCATCTATTATTTTAAGCATAAATACCAAAAATGAACTGTTTTGAGCTTCTCAAATGTAAATATTTGCTATTGTTCTAGTTGTCTATGATAGTAAACTGAATATCTTTAGGTTTTGGACTATCAAGACATCAACTCAGGCTTTGAGTAATAGCGATGGGTTTTTTCTCTATTTTCTGACATTTTATAGACCAAACAACTGATAATCTGCAGATTGCAGAAATGCATAATAATAAAGATGAACATTAACTGCAGCCCTAAAAACAACCTTAGGTATCATCCTCTTGTGTTTTAATTGCTTCTGAGATCACCAGGAGTCATTGTAAAAACACTGTTGTGTCACAAATCATAAATATCAAAATCAGGCGACATGGTCAAAAATATCTGATTTTGCCAATATTGCCCAACTCAGCAATAACTAGAGGACCTTCCTCCAGTATCACATGAAGCTGTCAGGCTATTTTTTGAAGGGAAGTCAAATTAAAACTGTCATTCTCAATGTACTCCTGAGTATTTAAGAGAATATGCAGAAGAAATGCGAGTCTGGAAGTAGTTTACCGTTAATGACAATGTAACTACAATATCACCTTATTAATAACAAAGTCAGATGATACACATACATTGCCCAGCTGTGTTTACATAGATTTAAAGTAAACAATCACATTATGGTGGTTAGCTTATAGGACTGGATACAACAATTCAATACAACAGCACACACATTTTCAGTCATTCACAGCACAAAAATAACATTTTAAACTTCATTAACATATTGTTCGACGGACTATTTTATTGTATTATTTTAACTGTAGCTACAGGCGTTTGTTTTGGTATTCTTAGCGGCCTTTTAAGCTTCTGACGATTAGCCTGGATGTCTTCACTGCGCTCTTTGGAACATAAACAGCCGGTGTTGCGTTCAAGCTAATTTACAACAGCTAACATTAAGCTAGCCGTTACCAACTCTGTTAATTAACCTGAACGTCAATTATTTCTTACTGTCCCAAGAAACCTCTGACGTTGAAGCTGTCAGTGATTATTTGACGATAATAACAGACCTTCTTTTAGGTGGACAACAAGCTTCGGGATACGCAGCAGACGACTGTATAATCCGTGTGTTTCCGTGTGTGTGACCTAACGTCTGCAAGGCGGAGCTACTGATTTGATTCCAACCGCCAATCAGAAATGACAGGAAATCGCGGTTTCTTCAATTTGTTGTTTACTTATCCTGAGACGCAAGGCGCTTTTATAAACAGATTAAACACGCAGTTTGAATGCAGGTTAATGGAAGAGGTGTTTTGATAACTCTAGCAGCTGTTCAATGCGAGTTTTGTTGGCCACAGCAGTAGCGTTAGCCGTTTGCCCCAGTAGACACACTTCAGCATTGCAGACGCTCCGGGTCGTCCGTTAATCTCGCGTCACGAAGCTGCCGCATTGTTAATTTAAAGCGGACGAAGATGCCGATGGTCCTGCGCTCCAGGAAATCCTACCACCACGGTCAGGCGAGTGAGGAGGAGTTACGGGATACCGCACCGGCTACACCGCGCCGGTCGACCCGCCTGGTCGACAGACTTACGTACGAGGTGGGTCTTTTTTTATTACTCAGCTTTTCCGCCTCCTCTTCCTCCACCACCGCGGAAAACTTCACAGTTGGCCACGTAGCTTGCTCGCTAACGGTAGCAACGTTAGCCGACTAACCCGAGAAAAACGACTCAAGAAAAAGGTTATATAGGAACCAACGTGCTTTAAATTGCAGTATATTTACAGCTATAACCAATTTAACTTGTATATAATTCGCATAGCTGGTTAGCTTAACCACTAAGAGCTAAAATTGCATCAGTCGTGAGTGTGAATCCCTGCTTCCAGCCAAAACTTATTACCGAGCAAGTTAACTGAACTTGCTGCATCATGGTAAGTTTTGCTTAACACTGACTGTGCTTTTTATGTGAACAAGTGACAAATTGTATGCCTTTTTAATATTATTTTTGCTTTACTTCTGCCGTTCAACCAACACTGTCCTGACGCCCCACATTGCACTGTACAATTCAATGTTATATTACAATGCTTGTTGGGCGACGATGTAACCGTGTAACGTGATGTTGTCAGGACACTGATGAGTCAGACTCTGAGTCTGTCCAGAGCCGAGTGATGGAGATACACCAGAGTGCCCCGTTTGAGCTGGAGGAGGAAGCTGCTGAGGAGGCAGATGTAACGGTAAGCTAAAATTCACCTTCCAGAAAACACACACACGCCTCCTCGCTGTTAGATGTTATTTTGTAAAGGTAGTTAAAGTATAGCCACAGAAGATGCCTGGGTGTGGTAGAGCTCTTGTTTACAGAGCCCTGTGGTGAAAGAAATAATGCTTTGTGTCTGTGCAGCACCATGTAATCATGAGCAGGAAATATTGGCAAGCTACTGCGGAAGTGTCCTGATCTCCTTTATCCTGTCTGCAGAGAAGTAAAGTTGACTCCTATATTAAGATACAGAGAAATGAGTTTAGTTATTTACCTATAAATAATAGAGTTTAACTGATACTGGAGTACTGTGGCCAATGTGGATATCAGTATATGTGAGTCTATTGACTGATAAACCATTTTAACATAAACAAACATTTTTTTTGGCAAGATTCCTCAAATTTGGTCATTTTGATTGACCAAAAAATGATACGCAACCAATTTGACATGCTTGTCATGCACCCAGCCAAAACTTACTTTTGAGCAAGTTAACTGAACATGCTGCATCATGATAAGTTTTATTTCACACTTTCACAAGTGACTAATTGTATGCTTCTTTATATTATTTTTGCTTTACTTCACTGTACAACCAACACTGTGTCCTGACGCCCCACATCACATACAGTATATGTGTATTATTTATATATATATATATATTCTGCAGTACACAACTTTTGTCTCCCCCTTCTGGCAGTGAGAGTCATTACACAAACACTGTTGACGTCATCACCGCAGGCCCTTGGCACTTTTTATGTGAGCCAGTCCCCACCCTGGCAACGCAACATAGTTGGGGCGCACTGTGGACAGTCCGCCCCGGTTGACAGTTGCAAACCAATCATTGCTAGTTGACGTAAAACACATCACTACCGGTGCACCAGGGCGGGAATGTCGCCACAGACACAGGATTTAAAAACTTTGGTATACTGCGAAATACAGAGAGATTTACCTGGCGGTGATAGGCTTAATTAGCATTGTGTGAAGTTGTTTGGCAAGAGCTTGAATGTAACAGACATTCATTTATATGTAAAAGTCCCACATTCCAGCTTAAAGTCATATGTCAAGCAAGAAAACAGGCAAACTCAAATTTGAGTTGCTTTTCTCTGCTTAGTTTAACTTAACTATCATCTTTGGGCTCTGGACTGTTGGTCAGACAAAACAAGCAATTTTTAGACAACATCTTGGGCTATGAGAAACTTTAAAGGGCATTTTTCACTTTTTTTGATATTTTATAGACTAATCCATTAAAAAGTTAATTCAAAAAAATGTTAATAGATTAATCAATGATGAAAATAATAATCATTAAAGATGACAGTAACAGTAGAAACAGAGACTCAGAGACAAACTCAAAATACATGTATTTTAAAAACATACAATAAAAAAGATATCATGATTAAAAGTAACATAAAATAAGTGTCATATGGATAAAAATTCAAAAAATTAATGTAATGCAATTTACATTTTGCATATCTGCACACATACATTCAGCACTGATACATCTGTGATAATATCAGCATGTGAAAATATTAGTTACAAGTAAGTTTATATATACATGTAGCCACTTTCAAAAGCTTACAAGTGTGTCACAATTATAAAATGTGAAATCATTCACAAAAATTAGGGAAACAGTGATGCACTAAAAACCGACATAAACTACAGACATAATACAAACATGGGAGAGAAAAAAGCTAGGAAAGAAGCTTTAAACAACACAATTTGAAAGTGGAGTTTTGGCCAAACAACATGTTTGTAGGAAGATTCATGCAGCATTGAGAGAAATACAATCTGTGGAGAGACCACGCCCTGATCTCATACTCATCTTGAGTATTTGCTTAGGAAAAATTACAGATGGTTGCTATGGAATACATGGCAACCATCATTATGTAGTTATGGAAATTAGAATTGTGGACAGAGCTTGAAGCAGAGCAAGTTGAACTTTGACTGCCATCAAAATATTAAGTTAAATGATGCGGTAGCCATGGCAACACCAATGTCATGTCCATAAACAAATACTGACATCCACACCAGTCTGCAGTGGCCACTCTGAGGTGTACCAGTCAGGAGTGCTTATTTGAATAGGTGTGGCTATTTTAGCCATTGCAGTGCTACGGAAGCCTCTCGAGGTAATGGACAGTGTTATAGTATTCATCATACACATGTGAGATGCATGTTTGTTTTCTAATAAAGTTCTGTCTTCTGCAGGATCTGAAGCATTGTAGTGTGGTGCTGGACCGTCTCAGAGTTGACGACAAGGCTGCAAAAAAAGAGCTTGAGGAGAGAGAAGACATGAACCGCAAAGGTGGGAAACCTGTGTCTCGAATCCCTACTTTTCATAATCGGCGCAGCAATGCAAGCCAGAACAACGAGCTGCCCATCTCCAAAAAAGATACTCCATCCACCCATGTTGTTCAGCCTCCTGAGAAAGCTGGAAGCGTGGAAGCTACAAAGTCCAAACTACCCGATGTCAGAGAAAAAGCACTTCCCCAGCCAACGGTCCGCGTCCCCAAAATCGGCTTTGAAGCCCCCACTTTGTTCAGCAGCACAGAACAAGCCGCTGCGACAGCTCCTAGCTCCCAAATTACTACACCTAAGAGCTGGAGTTTGTCTGAGTCTGTACAGCAACCTCATATGACTGTAAGCCCCAGGCCTGCCCTCAGATCAGAGCATGGGTCGGAGCAACATCTACCAGAGCAAGACAAGAGCAAAAACTCTGAAAAAGAAGCCGACATGTTCGATGCCCCCATAAGACACCTTCCATGTGAGGACTTTCTCAGCCAGAAACCACAGGAAGATGCAGCAGAGAGATACAACGTTGAGGTTAAAAGCAAGATTGACTTCACTGCCTCTGGAGACACTGTAGAGTTGGAGTCTGCAGAGGTCGCTCACACAGCTGTGGTTGGCCGAGTGGAGGCTATCATGGACGAAGAACCACCCTGGGAGACAGAACCGACGAACACACTTGAATTTAAGGACAGTAGATCCTCATCAGACGTTGAATGTGAAGAGGATATAGCAGTTGAACCGTCCAAGGGCCATGATTCAGGGGAGGTGAAGGAACATTATGAGCCACATGTAAGCCAGTCTGAGCTCAAAGATGCTGCAGGGATACAAGCCAACATTCATGAATCAACTTCTGCAGCTAAAGAGGAGCCTGCTAAAGCTAGATCAACCAAGTCAACAAAGGTGAGTTTAGCTGTCTGTCATACTAGTTTCTATGATGGTCTCACCTGAGTCACTCATATATATATAGA
The DNA here is from genome assembly GCF_910596095.1 of Thunnus maccoyii. NCBI lineage: Eukaryota > Metazoa > Chordata > Actinopteri > Scombriformes > Scombridae > Thunnus > Thunnus maccoyii. Next base: position 8,235,096 of record NC_056540.1, on the reverse strand, counting down.
GAGAGAGAGAGTAATTTGACCACACCTTGCAGTAATGGCTTTAGAGCACAGCACAATCCTAAGCTGTCTCCCACTTTCTGAAGTCCTTTTTTACACTTGTCATTATGCAGAGCTCAGGATGCTCCAGTTTTTCCCTCTTCTGCTTCCTGCCTACCGCCTTGCTGCTTCTCGGGGGGTTTGGTCAGCATGTTTGGCACTATGGGCTGCCTATGTCTGTGGTCCAGCTCACTGCTCAGCTGGAGCTGCACTGGCTGGAAGGCTTTGGCTTAACACCAGAGCCTTGTAGCGTTGATTGTCGGTAAGAAAATCTATCCAATCGAGTTTGTTCTCAGCAAAGATGAGAATTTGTGAAATTCACCTCATTGTATTTTTAATAAAATCATCATCAAAAATCATATGCAAATTATTTCTAATATTTCAATTATCAGGTAGGAAGGTGACATATGAGAGACTAAAAGTGTCATGCAAGCTCTACTAAATCATTATAAACCGATCAAACTTGAGAGTTTAACAAACGATTTTTCATTTGAAATGCTGTCTGTCTGGATTGAATGTGGTGTGTAAGTGGTTGTAGTTTGAGTCTCATTGTCCCTGTTCAGAGTGCATCTGGTGGAGAGCATCCCCGTGGGTCTCTACACATCTAACCCCTCATCCCGACGGAGCATCGCAGACAGCTGGCTCAGTCTTCTGGACAAGGCCAACAACTCAGTCCACATCGCTGCTTTCTACTTGACACTACGGGGCAACGATGTGGAGTTTGCAGATCCTACAGACTCTCAGGTAGTGGCACACCTCAGTCTCACCGTGTAGAGTGTTTAGTAATTCTAACTAAATCTTTTCACTTGTGATGTGTGTGATATCATTACTCCATGTTATGTAGGGAAGAAAGGTCTTTGAGCAGTTGAAGCAGCTTGAATCCAAAGGTGTGAATCTTGAGGTCGCCGTTAACGCCCCCCAGACCTCAACTCAAGACACGGCTGAACTGGCTGCAGCAGGTACAACATCATCTGACAATATGGAGCACATTGTGTTGTGCATTTTTGTAAAATATTTTTAAAGAGCGATATTTTTGATCAAACAACTGTACTTAAACACAGTATATTAGTATACAAACTATGATACAGAGAAGTAAATTTTGCTGGTGGTTGAAACAGTCTGGATGGATGTCTCCTGTTTTTAGGTGCAGAGGTCAGAGAGGTGGACCTGAAGGCTCTGACTGGAGGCATCGTCCACACCAAGCTGTGGGTGGTTGATCAAAAGCACCTCTACTTGGGTAGCGCTAACATGGACTGGCGTTCTTTGAGTCAGGTAAAATGGAAAGAAAGGAAAAATGTGCATTTTCAAATGTATCTGCGTGAGTGTGGACGTGGCATAAGGCTGCAGTCATGTAGATTTAAGGCTCAAAGAAACTGAGCAGTAACACACTTTTATTTGGAATGACTAAACTTTCAAACATGTTTCAAGACACATAAAACTAACTGGGCTGCAACGAGAAAGCATTTTTGAGATGAGCTTTAGACTGAAACAAACTTTCAAGGAGAGCTGCACAATTGATCCTTGAATTGATTCAACTTTATGAGCTGTGATATTGATGTTTAGACTATACAGTGCTGCCTATTATTGATGTGTATATTTAGAGCAAGTTATGCTGTAGACTACATCTTCTGCTTTGTTGATCCAAGGTGAAGGAGGTCGGCCTGTCAGTGGAGGACTGCAGCTGCTTGGCTCAGGACGCCTTTCGGATCTTTGGGGTGTACTGGAGCATCAGTGGCGCAAACAACGGTTCCCTGCCTCTGTACTGGCCTGCTCGCCTCTCTGCCCTGTCCAGCTCCCAGAATCCTCTGCATCTTAAGTTCAACGGAGTTCCCGCCAAAGTCTACCTGTCTGTAAGTTCTGCAGACTCTATGAGCTTCCGTCAAGCTTAAAAAATCTGATTCTCTGCTTTTTTTTATGAGTGTAATTCTTTCTGAACAATATGGGTTGTAAAGGCTGATGCTGATATTTTTAGACAGCAGGTGTTGTCAATAACAGCCTTTTTGTGTTTTTAATTAAACCATTTAGTGTTTAAACTGGAATCGCACCTCCGTTAGAGTGGAAGAGATTAAAGAAAACTATTTAGATAATCAATTACGAGTAAATCCTGATTAATTTAATTAAGTTAATTTAATTAACTAATTTGAAGGGAAATCATACTCTCCCTGGTTGCTCCCATGATCCTCATTGCCTGTGTATTATCTGTCTCCTGCAGAGTGCCCCTCCACAGATCTCAGCCCGCGGCCGCTCGGACGATCTTACCACCATCCTGTCAGTTATCGACGACGCCCAGAAATTCATTTACATCTCTGTCATGGACTATCTTCCTCTGTCTGAGTTCACCAAGCCCCTCAGGTGCCAAACCACACTCAACTCACACAGAAGCACCACTATTTAAATCAATCAAATTCCTCAGACGCAATATATTAAAGTTTTATGTGATGACTTATATTAGTCAAGTCATTTACCATATACAGGCTACTGTGTTAATGTAAGTACCAATGTAATATTGATTAATTAAATGGTATGTATTGAATTAACAGTCACAATACTGGATCCTGATTGGCTGATAAAGCAGTTTCTTTAATTAAGATAATGTATATCTGCTGACTGCAGGCTTTCTAATTCAAATGCTGGAAACTTGCCTGACTGGATGAAAGCCAATCAGGTTCAAGTCCAGTTGTGATGTCATTTACTGATATCCAAAGAAATGACTTTTGATAATGCCTTCATAAAGTGTAGATAACACTCTACACTGAAATACAAATGAAGGAAAATGTTCTGTTATCTTTTTCCATCAGTAGCAGATACATCTTTTTCTTTGCCTTTCTGTGTCACAGTCATTCAGCTACTGACTGTATCAATGTGTGTTCTGGAGAGAGTTTCTGTGTTAAAACTGTGTGTTGGTCTCCTGCTCTCAGGTTCTGGCCCGCCATCGACTCGGCCCTGCGTGGCGCTGCCTGTACCAGAGGGGTGCAGGTCAGACTGCTGGTCAGCTGCTGGGAGCACTCCCCCGCCCCCATGTTCACCTTCCTGCAGTCCCTGCTGGTGCTCAACAGACCTCCAATGAAATGTGACATTGAAGTGGTATGTTTTGAGATTTTATTCGTGATTGGCTGAGACATACGGTAGTGTCCCTAACTGAATAGTGATGGATCCTAAACTCTTTTTTGTTTCTGTTCAGAATATCTTTACTGTGCCTTCAACACCGGAGCAGATGAAGATCCCCTTTGCACGAGTCAATCATGCCAAGTACATGGTTACAGACAGAGTGCTCTATATCGGTATGCTATCACTGTTTTTACTGCAACCCTCCAAACATTAATATCCACTATCACAGGCTCAGAGCTTGAATACAACTAAGTATATCTACTTAAATACTATACCTAAGTGCAGTTTCGATGTACTTAGTTTGCGTTCCAGTTTATTACAAACATACAGTATAATCAACTTCTAAAATATGATTTGTTCAGGGATGAAAAAAATCTTCCTCTTATCAAGTCATTTTAGTCTGAGTTTGAGTCCTTAAAGTTTTATTCTCATAAAAAGTCAAAAGAATTGCCAGTGTTGTGCGAATATTTCAGTTTACTCTGTCACATTTTTTTGATTTAAATTACAAAATGGTTAAAATATTTTTAATAGACTGCAAAACAAAGTTTATATGACTTAATTACAGACATAAATGACTTTATAAGATGGTGGTTTGTGCATATTAACTGCTCAGCAGTTTATTACACAGTTAAAGTCAGCTGCACCTCGGTTAACTACAACAAATGCATCAGTGCAAATAATCCTTTAATAGACATAACACTGTAAAAGGTAGCATTTATAGACCTTAATACTTCTGTTCTTTTACCCAAATAAGACTTCATGCAAGACTTTTGTACAAATTGGAGTAAAAGAGTAATATAAAGGATCTGAACAGGCTGTAACAATGTTTTGCTTTTGACAAACAAACTTTAGCTGCAGATAATACCAAAATGTTATTCGTCATATCAGTTCCTGTTTCTGTGTCCACAGGGACGTCCAACTGGTCAGAGAACTACTTCACCCAGACTGCTGGAGTGGGCCTGGTGGTGAACCAGACGGGCTCTGTGGTTGGACAAGGCCAGCAGACTCTGCAGAGTCAAGCAGAGGAGCTCTTCCTCAGAGACTGGAGGTCCAGTTACGCCAAAGCACTCACCATCAACGACGTGGATATCTGCCCTCGTGGCCCACACTGAGGTTGTTTAATAAAGCATTTGCATTGTAGATGAGCATCTTGCTTGCTCTTGCCATTTTAACTTAATTTCACTTATGCAAAATCTGCTTGCTGTACTGTGTGAACGAACACATCTTATTTTATTGCGGTTTCCTGACTGCTGCTGCAAATCTTCTGTATATAATTGCGTTTTTATATTTAGTTTCAAAACATGTTATTTTTTATACTCTGTATTGTTCAACTTTCTTACATGAAGGTTGAAGCGCAAGGGAACTCGCTTTGTACAATTAATTTTATGCCTGGAGCATTTTGTATATTTTCCCTTAAAACGTTGGTGCTGAGCTTTACCTATCTCATGCAGGAAATTCAATATTTCCAAAGAGGTGTTTACACCATGGCCATGTTTACACTGCTGAAGCTATCAGCTCTTAATGTTCATGTGTAATGAAGCCATTTAATGTAATGTCAGTCCATCAGCACTAGATTCTTGTAAATACTCTGAATTTTCCGTTCATAATTGATGGCTGACTGATAAATCAAATTTGAGTGTGTACCACTTAATACAAAAAAAGAACTCATTGTGTCCTCGCTCAGTTGATAGTGTGAGCGTGCTTTGTTTTGTTGATTGAAGTGGTTATTCTTTTCCCAGTGTGGCATCTCTTACTGTTTCACTGTTCTGATAATTACTGAATGTGCCTGTGGTGTCGCCTCAATCATTCCATTACCAGGGTTATCTATTGTATGCTTGATATTTCTGTTTAAACTGTTGGACTGTTGAACGAAGGGACCTCCTGGCTCTGGATGAAACAGGGAATATTTCGGTTTATCTCTGATAAACAGAACGGTTTACTGTATGTTTCACCATGAATAAAATCTGCTCCCCAGTTTGTGATATTTGTGCTTCATGAGTACTATGAAAGGAGTGAGGAGGAGTAATGGTTATAAGAGTCGTTTAAAGGGATGGTTCACACAAAGTTTTCACACTAAACACTAAGCTTTTTCTTACTTTCTTGCTTGGGGGTGAATGGGATTTAGTTTGCAGTACTCAAAACTTTTTAACATGACTAAGAGTCTACAGTGCAGCGATGCTTTAAGCTAAACACTCAAATCATCATGCTAATATATTCACAATGATAATGTGAACATGCTCATGTTAAGTAAGTAAAATGTTTACCATGTTCACCATCTTAGTTTATTGTTAATATGTTTACACTTGCTAATTAGCACTAAATACAAAGTTCTTTTTTTGTTTGTTTGTAAAGTCGGGATCACCAAAGCGATTATTACAATTTATCCTAAGTGAGGCATTCATATCGGTACCAAATTTAATGAAAATTCACCCAATAGTTGAGAATGAATGTCAGCCTCATGGTAGTGCCACTGGAAATGTCAGGGGATCACCAAAGTCATTAGGGTTCATCCTCTGGGAACCATGAATGTCTGAACAAAATTTCCCTAGAATCCATCCAAAAGTTGTTGAGATATTTCAGTCTGGACCAGAGTGGCGGACAGACTGACAGACACGGCCATCTCTAGAGTCACACCGCTAGCGTGGCTTCGACAGCTACATCACTTTTTCACCAGAACTAAACCTATCTGCACAGCTGGGTACCACTAGAAGTAAGTGAGAAAATGTTTTTTTGTAATTTGGGTTAACTGACCCTTTAAAGTTTCTGAACTTTATTTCTAAGGAACATGGGATGAAACTGATTTGACACACAGCCAAATAAAACCCAGATGAAGCGTCATTATGGTGAACTCAGGTCATCAAATCATCCACTGACTCAGTTGCTCTAGTTTGTGTGCCTTTATTTTCACATTTAAGACATTTAATTTTACTACTTAAAACATATCTAACAGACAAGTAAAAAACATCTGGTTTGATTTGAAAGGTACTCTTTGTGGTGGACTTTTTCCCCCCACATGTCACTGAAAAAACCTCAGTGATCTGCTGCAGTTACAGGTTTATAATACCTCTCACAAAGTTCATGTCGCTGCTGTGCGTCACACAGCGAACCTGTAAGATGCCAGACTCCCCCGAGCCTTCCTGGCTTCTCCATCGGTCCAGCTGTATCTGGTCCATGAGTACAGACGAAGAAGAGACAAACAGAAGTTTAACAGCAACAACCAGTACAGGAGTAGCCTCTTTCTCTGGGCTCTAGTCAGTCTCGACAGCCATCCCATGTGGCTTCCTATCTGTGTGCAGAGGGGGCTTGAAGATGAGGGAGTGTTGACTCAGACAGAAAGGGATGAACGCCCTTGTGCTCTCATTCCATGGAGAGCTGCACACTGTCCGTCTGGCCCTGTTGCTGCTGCTGTTCAAACTTCCTGGCTAGAAGACAAGATGGTAGACATTTACCTCGAGATCATCCAGAATAGCAATATAGATACAGTTGCTACAGATACATTAGTCTGAACTGTGAGGAAAGATGGATTTAGGAAATATAAACAACTTTTGGTGAATAAAATATCACATACATATTTAAAACTGTCAGTATTATGAAGTATGTATGAAGTATCAGTGATACTCACCCAGAGAGTACATCTCCAGCTGCTGTCGCAGGCGGACCTTCTGCAGGCTGTCGTAGAAGTTGGGCTCCGGGTTGCTTCCAGCGGTTGGAGGCAAAGTGAAGATACGCATGATCTTCCTCTTGTTTCTAAATTATACGTGGATATTAAGAGATTCGACGTGAGACAAAGATACCGTATAGGCCCCAGTGGGTTTTAACCATATCCTACAGAGAGAACATCACCATTTATTTCTGACAGTAGTTGAGAGACTATTATTAAAATTGACTTATAATACGGTATGGGGAATTATATGAATGCCGAATTACTTAGAAAACCCTGACGAATCTGTTAATAAATAAAGTAATGCCTCATGAGATACGCCCATTTCCCTGTGACCAAGTAAACATTCAAATGGGCGATTTAATAATGGAGTATGAAGTGAATTTGTATATGTTGAGAGAAGGCGAGAAGGGTCTGCGACTGCACCACACCTGTATGGTATCTCTGTATTGTATAAACCAAGCGGTGCAGTGAATGGTTGACTATAAATGCAGACTGTGCTTACTTTCTGGCGTACATCAGCAGGCCGAAGCTGACCAGGATAACCAGCAGGTAGACATTGGTGGCCTCATTCCAGGCTTCGTGCACCGAGTAGTCTATAGACTCGGGCTCGTTGCCCAAAACCCCGTGTGCACCCATTGAAATACGATAACGGCGACCAAACTCAGCGGATAAATATGTGAACACAAAGAGATATTCTGTGAAATCGCTCAGCTGCGTGATGTAAACACCACTGCGTCACTTCCATCTATCGATGTACGGTCACTTCCTGATCTTCTTCCGCTCCTTCTTCTTCTTTTTCTTCGTCTTTTCTGTTTCCGTGTTGGCAGCCTGCACACTGGCGCCTCCCACAGTCTGAGCTTAACGTCCCAAAATAATCGTGTCTATAGTGGTTCTCAAATTATTTCACATCAAGGACTTCTAAACTGACAGAAATTAGACCACGGACCCCCATTTGATAAGATTTTGTCCAGGATCCCCCATCTGCTTTTAGAATTTTTATCACAGAAACATGACCAAATAATCACACACTCTGTTATTTGTGTACTTATAAATGGAATTATAGTGAAAATAAATTATTCTCCGTTTTGCCAGGGACCCCCTGAACCTCCCTCAAGGACCCCTGGAGGTCCCCAGACCCCACTTAAAATAGGGGAAAGAGGAGATAACCAGATGTTAAACACATATATTTTAACAATGCGTTTATCTCTCTTGCATATTTTTACACGTCAACAATAAATGGAATACTGTTAAAACCAGAGTCACACTACCATCAGGTTGTTTTCCTCTCAGTTTCAGTCTATTATCAGTTACAACACAGTATAAAATAGTGTATTACGTTTGGATACCATAAAGTAATCATAGTATAACATTTTCCCAAAGCCTCTTTTGTTATCTCAACTGTGAAATACACTTTACCATAATTAATTTATAGGCTCCACAGAATATCATTGTTCACACTGTTTTTCCCAAACTTCAGTTTTGTTTCCCAGTAATGTCTCCCTGAGATACCCATTATTTACAACAAAATACTTGAATACAGACTTACCTACCTACTTAACACACTGTAAATAAGACAGTGAACATTTTGGTTTGTGTAAACAGACTATTCACAGTAATTACTGCAGAGTCTAACTTAAGGCTGCAACCAACAATTACTCTGGAAATAATTGTCTTGATTCATCTATTAATCATTTTGGCTATAAAATGTCAGAAAATATTGAAAAATGTCCATCACAACTTTCCAAGACCCAAGTTGATGTTTACAAATTGCTTCTTTTGTCTGATCAATGCTTCAAAACTCAGATATATTTACTATAAAGTACTGAGAAACACAGACTATTCACCTTTGAGATGATTTTTGTTGTGACATTTTGTGATTGATTAATCAACAAATGGCTTCACTTCTAGTCAAATTATCAAGGAAAGTATAGCAGTCCGTATTCCGCTCCAATAGTCCTAAAGAAGCGTCTGTACATAGACTACAGACAATTCAATGTAGGACAAGAACAAACTTTTTTCTTTATTTCTTTATTGACAATTACTAGTTTTTCTTCCATAAAATGATCATATAAAAAATATTCATCTCACAGTTTGCAGATGAAAAGTTAAAACAAAAATGTTAAATCAATATTTCGAGTGATAAAGTTACTCCAAAGGAGTCTCACAGAACAAACTTATGTGGTTTCCAGTGGTTTCAACTTTACACCTAACCGTGGCTTCATGGTCAGAAATGGCTAAAAGTAAAACAAAAACAGACTCTGACAGGACTGTTAATGAGAAACTGTCGTTCCTTTTTTGTCTTTAGTTGGATCACTAATAGACTTTGAGGGGAAATGATGTTACACATGACTTTTCTCACAGAAGATGCTGGATTCATTCTTGAACGAGAGGGAGTCTGTAGTGTTTGTAGGTTTAGGACTGGGGTCAGCAATTAGGTTCAACCAAGGGCCAGTTTGTTCAGGATTTTTCATTGCAGGGCCGTTAACTGGTGCAGTGGAAATGCTGGCTTGTATGTTTTGTTTATTTCTATTAATTTCATTTAAGAATAATGAGAAGAACTCCTGCATACTGTGTTGTTTACTGCTTGAATATTTATTAGATCACAACTTTCAGTCCATCTGACCTTCATTAGGTTATACAGGCAGCATCACAATACAATATATAGTATCAATCATCCAATCAGACTACAGAGATTATTAGTTTGACTGATGAGCACCTTGAACTAACACAGAGCATGTGTCACCAGTCAGAAAAAAGCATTAAAAAGATTAGAAAGATACAAAATGACTCAATATAAAAATGTCAATAAATCTTAAGCAGCATACATAAACCCCAAAACTCTCCAAAGGTCAAAAATAGAAAACAACAAGTGCAAAATACTGATATATCATAAATCTTACAGTTATCAGACATATTAAACCCATTCTCTCAAAAAGTCAAAAAGGAAAGGTAAATTAAGGACAAAAGTCTCAATTTGTCAGAAAACTTTTGCAATATTATCATACATTAAACATTATATCTACCTCTAAATGACACTAAATTGTCACAGGTCAATGATGTACAATGGCATAAACATATAGCATAAATAAATAGCATTAATAAATGAATAAATGCCAATTCACTAGTAATCTACAAAGTAACATCCATATAATTTAAATAGTAAAATAAATATTATAGAGGCTATCAATGAGGAGTCAATGCATATATGTTTTGCAAAAAACACTGTAAGGAATACGTTTGTTTTGTTTTGTTTTTTTCAAAAACAATTTTCCGGGCCGCTGTTTGCCCTCCATTGGAGTTGATTGCGTCACGAATGTACATAAATTCGAACGGATGCGTTCCATTCATGACGCATGAAAGTCTTGAGTGGTTATGACGTGTTGCAGAAAGCTGGGAGTTAGACAGTTGATTCATTTCACCTGTGAGAAAGCAGCTGATTGAAATCAGTGCAGAAATACATTCAGAGAGAGTTACTGACGGCGAGATTAACCTCTACAGCCCCGAACTGAACACTGAGACAACGACCAAGGTACACCTGAGCTCTATAGCTAGCTAAACAATACCAATTACATTATTATTAACAGTAGTTTTTAGAGTAACCTTTAATTTATTAAAGTAATTTTGTATAAAACAGAAAAATAACTCAACTTCATGTTAAGTTTAGCTAGAATAGCAACACATGTTCTCACAACACAAGTTTTTGGTTGTTTTACGTTATTTCAACGTTAAGGGAGTTCAGCTAGAGTCACTTACAGCATGTGTGACATTAAGACAATAACAGACAACAATCATGTATCTTAATGAAGTAAAGATAACAGGACAAAGGGTAGAAGTAATAACAAATAAATAGAAAAATAACAGAAAAAGTACGCAATAGAGTCAGATTTCTTTCAAAAAAATTCTTGGAGCTTACTAACTGTATGTGCACATTTTGTATTGTTTTTAAGTTGTATATACTCAAAATACTTTCTAAATATAAATCTAAAAAATAATCATGAAAAGTTGAAACGATGGGCAAGACCTGGAAAACTTGGATTTATGGATGTGAAATTTTCCCAGTAAAATTAATAAATGGATAGTATGTGGAACTTTCTGGTTTTTGTTTTCATAGTATAGTATTAAATCATTGGCTTCCAGCTTAACTGAATGGTTGGTTTGTATGTAAAAATAATCCTAATTTTTTCCAGAATCCTGATGTGTACTGACATTCATGAAATAAATGTTGTGTCTTCTTCATTTTTGTAAAAATCACATTTGTTATCGATATCCACAAATCTTGAGACAAATTGGTTGGTGGGATATATATTACACACAATTTTGTAATGTAGGAAGTTGAGCTTGTTGGGTTAATACATGAGCACTCATGACCACTAATCTGCAGAGCCCTGATGTCCTAAAGGATAATTAGTTTTTTCACATGTACAAAAGATTAAAACAATATATCGTCATTTTTTACATTATGGAGCTCCGTCCTACACTATTTATCTATAATTTAGTGTTAGTGAGTCATATTTGTGAGCAGAGTTGTAAACAGCTTCCTTTGAAAGTGTCTCAAAACCAGTTTCCCGTCAATCTGTGTCACAGGAACTCAGTGATAGACCCATCAGACCTTGACCCAGTTACAGTAGATCCAGGTCCAGCAGATCGTTCCTCATCAGTCCGGTCACATAAAGCGCCATGGAGATAATGCCTGATGCACTGGATACAATATTGTCTATTCAAAACTGGGAATATCAGGACTCCAGTCTTGAGACACTAATGCTGGAGTTGTTTCCTGACATTTTCATTCCCAGCAACAGTGATGAGAATCAAACTGTGCCGACCCCTCAACCTGTGGTAAAGCAGCAGGTAAGACAGCAGAGATTTGACCACAGGAGTATCTTGATTTGACCAGATTTGCCAAAAACAGACATGTTTATGTAATCTATCAATAGTTTTAGTGTGTATATTACTATACTGTATATCACCAGCACTGTATAAGATGACATACATGATTATTTCCCTCACCTACATGTATGGATCAGTGTGTGTTCACTTTTAATGATTACCAGACGGAGACACAGCAGCCTCCTCTACCTCGAACACCTCCTCCACTTCCATTATCTCCTCCACCTTCAACACCTTCTCCACCTCCACTTCCATTATCTCCTCCGCCTCCAACACCTTCTCCACCTCCGCCTCCATTATCTCCTCTGCCTCCAACACCTTCTCCACTTCCACTTCCATTATCTCCTCTGCCTCCAACACCTTCTCCACCTCCTCCACTTCCAATACCTTCTCCACCTCCAACACCTCTTCTACCTGCCGAGCATGACATCCCTAGCCAAACTGAGCCAGAGGCAGGTCTTAGTATGTCCGCCCCAGGGGGTGCATATTCTCAAACCTGTGAGCTGCCTGGAGAACCTGTGATGCCGTATCAACTGATGCCAGCTAATGGACTCACTGGTGCTGCTGCTTACAACATAAATCCTGCTCCACAGGTTCCTCTTTGTCAGGACTTTGTTCAGCCAACACAGCTGCACACCAATGCAGGTGCTTATGTCCAGGGCCAGGTAAGTGTGTCCTAACTTGAGCTCGATGAGACTTGATCAGAGTTGATACCATTTATTAAAACTCAGAGGTCACTGCATGTATACTTTACAATATTACAAATCAAATTTGCACTGAAATTAAGACTTGGAAGCTGCTTCTTCCAGTCAAACAACTGTGCCAGAGTAAAAATTAGAATAAAAATTGTGTGGTTACATAAGCGTTGGCTTTTGAAATGATAAATGGAGTGTGTGTAATATGGCTGACTAACCCTCCCTCTCTCTCTCCACAGTACCTGGCGAATCAGCAGCCTGTGTATAATGTCCCAAGGATAGCAGCCAGCACTCTGCCTGCTGCTCCTCCACAAATGGTAAGACCCTGATTCACTTTCTGGTTGTGGATGTAGTTCAGTTAGATAGTATCTGTAGGGCTCATTGCAGTGGTAGAATGAGATCATTGATAGAGCAGTCAAAACTTACCTGCCTGGGTCGTATCTAGATGGTAAACCTAAATTTGCAAAACTGTCGTGAGATTCTTACTTGTTTTTGCTTCATTGTGCACGTTGTTTGTCATTGTAAAAAATAATGATGTTTTATGATTTGACAATGCTGTGGTTAATATCTGGTTAGGTTTAGACACAAAAAAACATTTGGTATGGGTTAGGGAAAGATCATGGTTTGGGTTAAAACGATCACTGTCGCAAGAGCTTTTGCAAATCTAGGATTACCATCTAGACACGCCTGTATGTGCATCATAGGGTCTCCCTAGATGTCACAGGGTTAGGGTTAGGGTTAGGTTATTGAGGCACTTATTATGACAAAAAAGAGAGGGGATTATCTGCCACCTGCTGGGTAAATGACATCTTTGCAGCTTCTGTAATCAATTTGTGTTTTTGTTTGTGTCTGCAGTATAACGTGCCAGCAAACCAGTTCCCTGGAGTGTTTCCGCAGAACCTACGTCCTGTTGGATATGTGTAAGTAACACAAATGTGACTTTGTACACAACTTTAAGCTGTTCAGCAATGTTCACACACACTTTCTGTTATCTAATGTGTGTTTTGCTTTCTCTCTTTATCTGTGTAGGAATGGAGAGATTGTGTATGAGCTTCCTAACTACTTAAGTCCTCATATCATAAACGTGCCTGTTGTCACCAAGCACGAGAAAGAGGATAAGTCCTACGTCAAGAAGCCGCCCAACGCCTTTATGCTCTATAGGCGGGAGCAAAGGTTTAATGTTGTGACACAATATAACATAACTGACAGTGCGATGATCAACAAAATCCTGGGAGAGAAGGTAAGTATGTTTACTCCTCTCTTTACATCTTCATGGTAATTTTATTTAGGTGTGTGTGCTAACTGATTGTGTGTCATCGTCTGTCCACAGTGGAAGTCTCTGTCGAAGGAGGAGCAGAGCAAATATTACAATGAGGCAGAAATAGAGAAACAGCAACACCTCCTGCAGCACCCTGAGTGGTCAGCCAAGGACAACTATGTAAGTACACCCTGCTCACACACAACATCATACACACATGTTTACATCACAATATCAGAGCTCCAGGAAATCAGTCACTGCCAAGAATCTAGTTTGTTTTTATAAACTGATGTAAGAAGAGTAGAAAAGTCTAATGTGTTTGTTTTTGTGCAGGGCAAAAAGAAGAAGAGGAATACGGCTTTCAATGAGGTGCAAGTGGAAGTGAGTGCAGAGGAACCAGCAGCAGACTCATGTGCTGTCCACATGTCAGAACATAGCAACTGCTGTCGTGCCACAGTCTTACATGACACAGTCTTATATGACACAGTCTATTCCACAGACTGGAATGACACAGTCTTACATGGCACAGTTTTACATGACACAGTCTATTCCACAGACTGGCAGGACACAGTCTTACATGACACAGCCTATTCCACAGACTGGCACAGCACGGTCTTACATGAACCAGTCTACATCATCATACACACATGTTTACATCACAATATCAGAGCTCCTGGCACTCAGTCACGGCCAAGAATCTTGTTTTTTTATAAACTGATGTAAGATAGAAAGTCTAATGTGTTTGTTTTTGTGCAGGGCAAAAAGAGGAAGAGGAATACGGCTTTCAATGAGGTGCAAGTGGCAGTGAGTGCAGAAGAACCAGCAGCAGACTCACAGCAAGCCAGGGAGCCCTATGTGCTGTCCACATGTCAGAACATAGCAACTGCTGTCGCGCCACGGTGTTACATGACACAGCCTTACATGACACAGTCTAACGGGATGCAGTCTATTCCACAGACTGGCATGACACAGTCTTACATGACACAGTCTAACAGGATGCAGTCTATTCCACAGACTGGCATGACACAGTCTTACATGACACAGTCTAACAGGATGCAGTCTATTCCACAGACTGGAATGACACAGTCTTACATGGCACAGTTGATTCCACAGACTGGCATAACACAGTCTAACATGACACAGTCTAACAGGATGCAGTCTATTCCACAGTCTTACATGACACAGTGTATTCCACAGACTGGCATGGCACAGTCTTACATGACACAGTGTATTCCACAGACTGGCACGACACAGTCTTACATGAACCAGTCTATTCCACAGACTGGCACGACACAGTCCTACATGAACCAGTCTATTCCACAGATTGACATGACACAGCTTCAATGGTGCTCCAGCCCCACCCGGCCTACAACGGTTGACTTGGTGCAGTATTTCTGAATGCAGTACACACCCTAAATATTGATGTCACAACCTTCACTACGTAATGAATTCACCCTTACTTGTAGCTTTTTAACAGTGTAAACACTTGTTCTCTTTAAAAAACACTTTATAGATGATATATTTTTTATATTACCATAAACAGGATAAAAAAGAGAAAAAGAAAAATCATAAATCATTGACTCAATAATAGACTTTTAAAGGTTTGTGTTTCACCCAAATTACAACCTCTGCATCTCTACTGCTTCAAGTGTTCTCTCCTCCATCCTCTCCAGGTCTCCATGGCACAGGGGAGGTTTTGTGGTTGATGTCCTGCCAGCTCTTGCTCCACTTCCTCTCATTGATCCACAGTCTTCACTTTAAACCCTTTTACACTCTACCGGAAACTTGTTAATTAAGTAAAATGTATAATGTTAAGTACATTATACATTATACAAGTAAAATGTATAATGTAAGTACATTATACATTTTACTTAATTTCCTTAATATTGTAATTCATCTACTGCTATTTCTGTCCACTCTGTACATATGACATCCATTGCACATCTGTCCATCCTGGAAGAGGGATCCCTCCTCTGTTGCTCTTCCTGAGGTTTCTTCCTTTTTGTCCCATTAAAGGGATTCTGAGGGAGTTTTTCCTCATCCGAGTTGAGGGTCTAAGGATAGAGGGTGTCCTATGTTCAGATTTTAAACCTCTCTAAGGAAATGTTTGCACATTTGCACAAGTGACAGTATGTCAAATCAAGTCAATTTTATTCATAAAGCTCAAAATCCCAAAGTATAGCCGGCTGAGTGATTGGGTTCCATAAACAACATCAGTTAGAAATTTTAATATCAGAAAAAAAAACATGAATAAACATCCAGAAGCAACTCTGCTGTCCCAAATATGATGTTCCTTCTTCTCTACTTCTGTTCATTTCCAGTTCATTATATGAACAAACCAGAAAGAAATACACCCAGACACTTTTATGTTTAGGTATTTTAATTTATTTAAATACGACCAAAGGTATTCAGCTCCTTTTTCTGATCAGTATGTTGAAAATCTGATCAAATTATCTTCAGCCCTTCCTGAGATATTGATGGTTTTGCGTCTGTACAGCCGAATATCAAACTGAGAATTCAGCACAGAGCAGAAACGGGTGATGACATCACTTCATGGGCACTTCTCAAAGCACGACAATACCAGTACTCACGTTTATGATACATCAGAGTCAAATACTATTGATTTAGACCTTTCCTATTGCCTTTCTGCATTTGGCTTTGAATAGAGTGAATCAGAAGGTCCTCTGGATGTCAGATCCACCAGTTTGAGTTGTATTTGTCCTCTGACAACGAGGTTTCTTCAAAAACCATGACAACAAACAAGTTAGTCTGTTAGCTCACAAGTTAACAGGCTGCGAATACAGAATGGCATTAGTAAGTAACGCTTTTTCAATAGATTTAATTATATTTAGATTTCAGTGTTTTGGTATAATTTTGACAATAGTTTTTACATAGGGCAAGAAATGTATGGATTCATTTAGGCTTTGGTAACATGGTAACACTAACTCCATGAGTGCTATTTAAATTGTATTTATTTTTTTGTGTATGTTAACATAATTTCTCAATACCTAGAGAGAATTGTGCCCGTCCCTTAAACGCCTATCATGCAGACTATCGGTAGACGCTACATTTTACCACTGTTCCCTCAACGCCTCACATGCAGCCTATCGGTAGATGGTACAATATACTGATACTCCCTAAATGCCTCAAATGCAGAATATCCGGAGACTACAATTTTGAGTTTGAAGTTGATCGGATGAACTGTAGTGCCCATTCAAAAGTTCCAAAGACATCCCTCACTATGTCTTTAACCCTTAGGAGTCTTGGGCTATTTTGGCCGTTTTTGCATATGTTTGAATTTGCCTTTATATATCACTTTAAAAAATGTTAAACAAGCCAATGTTTGGTATCTTTTTTTTCAGCACAACATCACCTATCTGACCAGACAATTATTTTTTCACTTTGACATACTATATCATCATATTGGACCAAAAAACACACAAAATACATAAAATCTGATCAGGAAAATTGTAGTATTTTCACTATAAGAAACACAAACATGTTCAACAAAGCATTTTAAAGGTTGCAAATGTAAACACAGGTTGCAAATGTGAACATATAATGGTAACACTGAGATAAAATCAATCTATATACATCTATTTACAACAAAAAGCAGATGTAACAATAGGCGTTTTTTACTTTTTAGTTATGCCACTCTTCAAAAAAGTTGATGTAAACTATTAGACACAGAACTATATTACAGGCCTTGCATTCCCAGAGTTTAGTGAGGTTCCCAAATAGTGCAAATATAATATGTAAAGGTAACACTGAGATAAAATCAAACTATAGAGAGCTATTTACAACAAAAAGCAGGTGTAGCCATAGGCGTTTTTTTCTTTTTCAGCTGTGCCACTCTTCAAAACAGTTGTGGGTGTCCTGCCTTGACACCTTCTCTGGTTACTATTGCTATTATTATTATTATTATTATTATTATTATTATTATTATTATTATATCATATATCTATTATTATTATCACTGTTATTGTTATTATTGTTGTTATTATGCTTCTCTGTGTCTCTCTCCTAACTCCCCCCTCTCTCAAACGGTTGGGTTGAAAAAGCTCAACCCAACTGGTCGTTGCTCTCTGATTCCGACAATGAGCTGTCATCAGCGTCTTCCTCTTGAAAAAACAACTTTAAGGCTTGGCTTACGTTAAGCGTTCACTTCATTTTTCCGACTCAAAAACTTTAAATCTTCCGAAAATTATCTCAATATCTCCTCACGTGTCTCTGTTGTTCTCTCTCTCTCCCGCTTCTCTCTCTCTCTCCCGCTTCTCTCTCCCGCTTCTTTCTCTCTCTCCCGCTTCTCTCGCCCGCTTCCCTCTCTCGCCCGCATTTCTCCTCCGTAGGTGCTCTTCACAGTTGGCAATCCTCTATTCCTGAAATGTCGAATCTGTGGAGCACGATCAGCAGATTCGAGCATTTTTTTTCCGTTTCGTCACATGACAAAAAATGACGAAGATATAAAATAAATGCGACGTCTGCCCCGTCCCATCTCGCACGCTTTTACACTTGAGTAAACATGATTTTTATATCAACGTATCTCCGTTTTTACTTGGTTTATCAACACCAAACAAAAACTGGCATAGAGTTTCAAGCCAGCGCTTTTGACAGAAGTTGACAGCAACACTTAATTTGACTTTGTTTTTATGCTACGATGTCCTGAAACAGACACGTCATTTGATCACGCCGGCATGATCGGCGACTCCTAAGGGTTACGGGAATAGAGCTTGACTCTCTAAACTTTTTAAATTTATTCTCTATGGTAGTTCTTGATGTGGGTTGTAATGGCAGGGTGGCGCTGTCTGTATTTCCGCTTGTTGAATCCACGTGCAGAAGAAGCAGAAGCAACGTTGTTTATGAGGTATTTTTAATATATATCCGAACGTGCCTGAGACATCCAGCACTAAGTCTTGAATGTTCATGCCAAGTCTCGTTCACAGTAACCTTACACAGTTCAATAGTAGAGCTTTTCAAGTCATTAACACTATGGATGTAATCCCACCTCCGACCACAGTGTGGGTTACAATGGCACGGCACAGTCTTACATGAACCAGTCTATTCCACAGACTGGCATGACACAGTCTTACATGACACAGTTGATTCCACAGACCGGCATAACAGTCTTACATGACACAGTCTAACAGGATGCACTCTATTCCACAGACTGGCACGGCACAGTCTTACATGACACAGTGTATTCCACAGACTGGCACGACACAGTCTTACATGAACCAGTCTATTCCACAGATTGGCACGACACAGTCTTACATGAACCAGTCTATTCCACAGACTGGCACGGCACAGTCTTACATGACACAGTGTATTCCACAGACTGGCACGGCACAGTCTTACATGGCACAGTTGATTCCACAGACCGGCATAACACAGTCTTACATGACACAGTCTAACAGGATGCAGTCTATTCCACAGACTGGCACGGCACAGTCTTACATGACACAGTGTATTCCACAGATTGGCACGACACAGTCTTACATGAACCAGTGTATTCCACAGACTGGCACGACACAGTCTTACATGAACCAGTCTATTCCAAAGACTGGCACGGTACAGTCTTACATGACACAGTGTATTCCACAGACTGGCACGGCACAGTCTTACATGACGCAGTGTATTCCACAGACTGGCACGGCACAGTCTTACATGACACAGTGTATTCCAGACTGGCACGGCACAGTCTTACATGACACAGTGTATTCCACAGATTGGCACGACACAGTCTTACATGAACCAGTCTATTCCACAGACTGGCATGACACAGTCTTACATGACACAGTTGATTCCACAGACCGGCATAACAGTCTTACATGACACAGTCTAACAGGATGCAGTCTATTCCACAGACTGGCAAGGCACAGTCTTACATGACACAGTGTATTCCACAGACTGGCACGACACAGTCTTACATGAACCAGTCTATTCCACAGATTGGCACGACACAGTCTTACATGAACCAGTCT
Organism: Thunnus maccoyii; assembly: GCF_910596095.1. Taxonomy (NCBI): domain Eukaryota; kingdom Metazoa; phylum Chordata; class Actinopteri; order Scombriformes; family Scombridae; genus Thunnus; species Thunnus maccoyii. The sequence goes on along the minus strand of NC_056540.1, from coordinate 8,215,467 downwards.
ATTCCACAGACTGGCACGGCACAGTCTTACATGACACAGTGTATTCCACAGACTGGCACGGCACAGTCTTACATGGCACAGTTGATTCCACAGACCGGCATAACACAGTCTTACATGACACAGTCTAACAGGATGCAGTCTATTCCACAGACTGGCACGGCACAGTCTTACATGACACAGTGTATTCCACAGATTGGCTAGACACAGTCTTACATGAACCAGTGTATTCCACAGACTGGCACGACACAGTCTTACATGAACCAGTCTATTCCACAGACTGGCACGGTACAGTCTTACATGACACAGTGTATTCCACAGACTGGCACGGCACAGTCTTACATGACGCAGTGTATTCCACAGACTGGCACGGCACAGTCTTACATGACACAGTGTATTCCAGACTGGCACGGCACAGTCTTACATGACACAGTGTATTCCACAGACTGGCACGACACAGTCTTACATGAACCAGTCTATTCCACAGACTGGCACGGCACAGTCTTACATGGACCAGTCTACATCATCATACACACATGTTTACATCACAATATCAGAGCTCCTGGCACTCAGTCACGGCCAAGAATCTTGTTTTTTTATAAACTGATGTAAGATAAAAAGTCTATATCTCCTCACGTGTCTCTGTTGTTCTCTCTCTCTCCCGCTTCTCTCTCTCTCTCCCGCTTCTCTCTCTCTCTCCCGCTTCTTTCTCTCTCTCCCGCTTCTCTCTCCCGCTTCTCTCGCCCGCTTCCCTCTCTCGCCCGCATTTCTCCTCCGTAGGTGCTCTTCACAGTTGGCAATCTATTCCTGAAATGTCGAATCTGTGGAGCACGATCAGCAGATTCGAGCATTTTTTTTCCGTTTCGTCATATGACAAAAAATGACGAAGATATAAAATAAATGCGACGTCTGCCCCGTCCCATCTCGCACGCTTTTACACTTGAGTAAACATGATTTTTATATCAACGTATCTCCGTTTTTACTTGGTTTATCAACACCAAACAAAAACTGGCATAGAGTTTCAAGCCAGCGCTTTTGACAGAAGTTGACAGCAACACTTAATTAGGGCCTGAGCCCAAAGGGCGAAGACCCTATTGTTTTTCGTGTGTTTCTTTCTTTCTTGCTACGCCACTTTAACTCTAAATTTGACCCCCTAAACATGCTCAAAAACTCACCAAATCTGGCATGCACATCAGGTCTGGTGAAAAATTTGATAAAATGTAAAAATTAACCCCTGAAGTGCCAAAATGTGCTTGAGAGCGCCACCTATGTATCTAAAATGGCCGCCACGGCCCATAGGAATGTCGTAGAGAGATCGAACCAAAACTCAATTATTCGTCTCATCAAGCCCTACAAATCATACGCTGACACCCCTGACCTAAATCCAACAGGAAGTCTGCAATCTCAATTTCAAAATACGATTTTGTGCCAATTTTGGACCTTGAATAAACGCTATCTCCTCCTAGGGCGTTAATGGTATCGGCTTCAAACTTTAATACATGACTTATCACACTGTGCTGAGCAAAAGTTATTAAAAACTTTGTAATAACTCGATTACGCCAATCGCACCAAAATTAATGTTGAGTCGGTGTGTACATTTGCAAAAACAATGTCGGACTCCGTAATTTTCTCTGGACCGCTGCCTAATCTGACCAGTGATGACATGTATAGCCGCATGTCACAATTCAACCGCTGGTTGTCGAGGTGGTGTCCAGCAAACGATGTGGGCTTCATAGATAATTGGCAGACTTTCTGGGAAAGACCTGGTCTGATTAGAAGAGACGGCATACATCCCACTTTGGATGGGGCTGCTCTCATATCCAGAAATATGGCCAAGTTTATTAGTAGACCAAAACCATGACAACCCAGAGTTGAGACCAGGAGGCAGAGCTGCAGTCCTACACGCTTCTCTGCGCTTCCATTAGAACAGATACCCACCCAAAACTACATAGAGACTGTGTCTGTCCCCCGACCACATAAATCAATTAAATCCAAAGTAAACAAAAGAAGAGTCCTTCATGAAAATCTAGTAAAAATTAAAACCACTACTGCAATAGTACAACAAAATAAGATAATTAAATGTGGACTCTTGAACATTAGATCTCTATCATCTAAAGCTGTTTTAGTAAACGATTTAATTTCAGATCATCATATTGATTTATTTTTTCTCACTGAAACCTGGCTGTGTCAGGAAGAATATGTCAGCCTAAATGAATCCACTCCCCCCAGTCATATTAATACTCATATTCCTCGAGACACTGGCCGAGGATGAGGAGTTGCAGCCATTTTCAACTCAAGCCTAATCATCAACCCTAGACCTAAATTTAATTATAACTCATTCGAAAGCCTTGTTCTTAGTCTCTCTCAGCCAACCTGGAAAACTTTACAGCCAGTTCTATTTGTTATAGTGTATCGTCCTCCTGGCCCGTACTCTGAATTCCTATCTGAATTCTCAGAGTTTTTGTCCTATTTAGTCCTTAGTACAGATAAAGTAATTATAGTAGGTGACTTTAATATTCATGTGGACGTTGATAGTGACAGTCTCAGCACCGCATTTATCTCATTATTAGACTCAATTGGCTTCTCTCAGTGTGTAAATAATCCCACTCACTGTTTTAACCACACCCTAGACCTTGTTCTGATTTATGGGATTGAAATTGAACATTTAATAATTTTTCCACAAAATCCTATTTTATCAGATCATTTTTTAATAACTTTTGAATTCCTATTACTGGATTACACACCATTAGACAAAAATGTCCTCACTAGATGTCTCTCTGATAGTGTTGTAGATAAATTTAAGGAAGCAATTCCATCAGTACTGAATTCACTGCCATGTCTCAATACTACAGAGGACTCGTATGTTAACTTTAGTCCCTCCCAAATTGATAATCTTGTTGATAGTGCTGCAGGCTCACTAAGACAAACACTCGACTCCATCGCCCCCTTAAAAAAGAAGATAATAAAACATAAGAGGTTAGCTCCATGGTATAACTCCCAAACCCACAAATTAAAGCAAACATCGCGAAAATTGGAAAGGATTTGGCGTTCCACCAAAGTAGAAGAGTCTCGCTTAGTCTGGCAAGATAGCCGTAAAACATATAGGAAGGCCCTCTGTAATGCCAGAGCCGCCTATTACTCAGCATTAATAGAAGAGAATAAAAACTGCCCTAGGTTCCTTTTCAGCACTTTGGCCAGGCTGACAAAGAGTCATAACTCTATTGATCCATGTATTCCTATAGCTCTCAGTAGTAATGACTTTATGAGCTTCTTTAATGATAAAATTCTAACTATTACAGACAAAATTAACCACCCCCTGCCCTCAACAGGCACAGTTCTCTCCCCAAACACAGGCACCTTAGAAACAGCAGTAAATCCTGACATATATTTGGACTGTTTTTCTCCAGTAGACTTGTCTGAACTAATTTCAATGATTTGTTCAGCTAAACCATCAACCTGTCTCTTAGATCCCATCCCAACTAGGCTGCTTAAGGAAGCCTTACCCTTAGTGAGCACTTCTTTACTAGATATGATCAATCTGTCTTTAGTAACAGGCTATGTACCACAGCCCTTTAAAGTAGCTGTAATTAAACCTCTTCTTAAGAAGCCTACTCTTAATTCAGGTGTTTTAGCCAATTATAGACCTATATCTAACCTTCCATTTCTATCTAAGATCCTTGAGAAAGCAGTCTCTAATCAGTTATGTGACTTTCTACATAATAATAGTTTATTTGAGGATTTTCAGTCAGGATTTAGAGCGCATCATAGCACAGAGACAGCACTGGTGAAAGTCACAAATGACCTCCTAACTGCATCGGACAAAGGATTTGTCTCTATACTTGTCCTGTTAGATCTTAGTGCTGCATTCGACACAATTGACCATCAAATCCTTTTGCAGAGACTGGAACATTTAATTGGCATTAAAGGAACTGCATTAAGCTGGTTTAAGTCCTATTTATCAGACCGATTTCAGTTTGTACATGTTAATGATGAATCCTCCGTGAAGGCAAAAGTTAGACATGGAGTTCCACAAGGTTCTGTACTTGGACCAATTCTATTCACCTTATATATGCTTCCTTTAGGTAATATTATTAGGAAACACTCCATAAATTTTCATTGTTACGCAGATGACACCCAATTATATTTATCAATGAAGCCAGATGAACCCAATCAGTTAAACAAACTCCAAGCATGCCTTAACGACATAAAGACCTGGATGACCTGCAATTTTCTACTACTAAATTCAGATAAAACTGAAGTTATTGTGCTTGGCCCTAAACACCTTAGAAACACATTATCTAATGATATAGCTACTCTGGATGGCATTACCCTGGCCTCCAGCACCACTGTAAGGAATCTGGGAGTTATCTTTGATCAGGATATGTCCTTTAACTCCCACATAAATCAAATCTCAAGGACTGCCTTTTTTCACTTACGTAATATCACAAAAATCAGGCACATCCTGTCCCTAAAAGATGCAGAAAAGCTAGTTCACGCATTTGTTACTTCTAGGCTGGATTATTGCAATTCCTTATTATCAGGCTGCCCTAACAAGTCTCTAAAAACTCTCCAGCTAGTCCAGAATGCAGCTGCACGTGTTCTGACTAAAGCTAGAAAAAGAGACCACATTTCTCCCATTTTAGCTTCGCTACATTGGCTTCCTGTAAAATCTAGAATAGAATTTAAAATCCTTCTCCTAACTTACATACCCCTTAATGGTCAGGCACCATCATATCTTGAAGAGCTCATAATACCGTATTATCCCACTAGAACACTGCGCTCCCAGTATGCAGGCTTACTGGTGGTCCCTACAGTCTTTAAAAGTAGAATGGGAGGCAGAGCCTTCAGCTATCAGGCTCCTCTTCTATGGAACCATCTACCAGATTCAGTCCGGGGTGCAGACACCCTCTCTATGTTTAAGAGTAGGCTTAAAACTTTCCTTTTTGATAAAGCTTATAGTTAGGGCTGGCCAGGCTCACCTTGGATCAGCCCTTAGTTATGCTGCTATAGGCCTAGACTGCTGGGGGACTTCCCATGATGCACTGAGCTCCTCTCTCCTCCTCCTCCTCTCCATCTGTATGCATTCATGTAACATCAATGCATGTCACTAACTTTGCTTCTTCCCCGGAGTTTTTTGTGCTTTCTCATCTCACAGGAAAACCTGAGTCCCGGGCCGAGCCTTCGCAGTCCTTCACAGTCCTGATGGCATCCTTCCCTGTCTATTGATGCTTATGCTTGTTGTTGTTGTTGTGATTGTTGCTCTCCTGTCCCCCCCTCCCCCTTTCCCTCTCTCTTTCTCTCTCTCAACCCAACCGGTCAAAGCAGATGGCCGCCCACCAAGAGCTGGGGTCTATCCGTTAAAGGGGAGTTTTTCCTTACCGCTGTCGCCAAGTGCTTGCTCATGGGGGAATTGTTGGGTCTCTGTAAATTAAAGAGTACGGTCTTGACCTGCTCTATGTGAAAAGTGCCTTGAGATGACTTCTGTTGTGATATGGCGCTATATAAATAAAAATTGATTGATTGATTGATTGAACGGTTTAGATTTAGTAAGCCCTGAAAGTTGGAGTGCGACATCACACCTTACAATGTAAACCAATGGGGAGGCAATCTCTGGGCATGGACTTTGTGCCAAACTGGGTCGTCTTACGTCTAAACTATAAGTCCGACCACTTTCAAACCTGTATCAATGGATTCGCAACGAAAATTCCTACAAAAAATGTGATTTTTATGTAGGATTTGGCCCAAGTTATGGGATTTATGAGGATATTTCACAAGAAGATCACTCTGAAATCCTTCCTTCCAGCTGAGAGGGAGAGAGAGAATGGGGGGGGATGGGTAAAGTTAACATCTACTGCCTGTGACAGAAGCCCTTGGACTGGCTACACTCCAGTTACTTAGTGTTTCTACACATCTGACAGCAGTGTTCAATCCTTACTCTTTTTCAAGTAGTACATGTGCTCCTAAATGAAAGAATTTAGGAGCATACATATAACTTTAGGAGCACACTGAAAAATGTTCAAGTAACAGTTTCTTAAAGAAAACAATTCATTACATACATATTCACAATTTATCTCATACATATTTAAACTCTGTGTGTGTGTGTGTGTATGTAAATCACAATTTGTGTTTTTAGGGGTGCTCAATTATGGCAAAAATCATAATCACAATTATCTCGTTCAATATTGGATCACAATTATTTAACATGATCACTTTTTAACTGTCATTTTTGCCAGTTGCCGATGATGATATATGCACATATTTTTTCCACTTGGCTGAGGAGACTATTATACATGCAATCATATATTGCACTAATGATCAAGAAAGACTATAGCCAATATGAGGGAAGAACTTTAATGCTGAGCTACTGAGCTCCAGTCTTCCTAAATTCTTCCTTCATATATTGTCTTTCTTGATCATAGTATAATCTATGCTTGCATGCACAATAGCCTCCTCAGCCAGCTGGTAAAAATATGTGCATATATCTGCATCGGCAATCGGCCACAATGAGTTGGAAATATCAGCATATCGGATATCGGCAAAAATTTAATGTCGTGCATTCCATGTTAAAAGTGTTTACATTACTAAAAATAGACTTGACGAAAATTAGGAAATTAATTTGTTTTACACACAAACTCATCAAGGGTTTTCAGTTTACTAATTGAAATTCAAGTGAATGGGCACAAAACTTGCATGATTCTTATGACACAGGTGTGAGCAAGGCAGCCATGTCTCACCCTGCAGAAAATTCTCATCCTCACACAATTGAGATTTGATGTTTCGCCATGACAGAGGAAGTTGCTATAACTTTATTGTAAATGCTCCAATCTGCACCAAACTTTACATGGTTGATAAGACTCCCGGCCTGAATGTGTGTACATGACAATATTCCATCAGTGATGCAAACTGGCTGAATAGCACCCCTGCGAAATTTCAGTAAAGCAGCCCCAGCAGCGGGCAAAATAGTGGACAAAGGAAGTGATGTTTATCTCCTTCTTGCACTGTCTGAAAACAGCCCGGGTCTGAAGACATCTACATGCCCGTCACGGAAGCCCTTCGATTGCGCCGCGGCCTGACGTGTGCAAGGGTGCGAAGGCCCGTTCAACGCTGCTTGCAGCTTTAATTTGACTTTGTTTTTATGCTACGACGTCCTGAAACAGACACGTCATTTGATCACGCCGGCGTGATCGGCGACTCCTAAGGGTTATCTTACCGTACATACAAAGTTCTCACGTGTGAGGAACGGGAATAGAGCTTGACTCTCTAAACTTTTTTAATTTATTCTCTATGGTAGTTCTTGATGTGGGTTGTAATGGCAGGGTGGCGCTGTCTGTATTTCCGCTTGTTGAATCCGCGTGCAGAAGAAGCAGAAGCAACGTTGTTTATGAGGTATTTTTAATATATTTCCGAACGTGCCTGAGACATCCAGCACTAAGTCTTGAATGTATATGCCAAGTCTCGTTCACAGTAACCTTACACAGTTCAATAGTAGAGCTTTTCAAGTCATTAACACTATGGATGTAATCCCACCTCTGACTACAGTGTGGGTTACAATGGCAGAGTGGCGCTGTCCGTATTTCTGTTTGTTGACTCCACAGGCAGAAGAAGACGCAAATCAACGTTGTTTATGAGGTATTTGTATATATTTCTCGAGAACCACTCATCCGAACAACTTTACACATTGACATTGCACTTCCTCATTTCCCCAGCAATCCACCTGCCAGGTATGAAGTAGATCGGATGAACGGTTCTCGAGATATGCGAAGGACAAACTTACATACATACAGATTCCTTGCTTTACATAGAGAGATGTATGCCTTTTGAGAAAGCACATTGACTTTACTTGTAATAAAGTTAAGCTTGTTAGCTAGACCAAATACATCAATGTTGCCAGGTTCTGAAATACTTGCTGAGGATAGCGATAACAGGAAACGTGTGACACTTTCATAGTAACAAACAGAAAATCCGGAACATGTTCTAAGGGCCTCAATCAGTAATACAATATTGTCTAAATATAATTTTCTCAGATTATTGGTGCTGGTTTGGAGGAGCTGCACACACACATTTCTTTCCAGTTGGGCTGACACCCGCACCTTTGTTCACTATGGTTTATATGCTGTTGTTTTGTCATGTGAGAAAATAACACATTCACACTTGAAGAATTCAAAAGACAACAACAATAGGATGCAACAATGTAAGTTTATTTGTCAAGTTTTCAATGTCTCAGAACCACTGAGTGGACTATACACAGTCCTTCCTGCAGCACTAACATGGCATCTGTGGTATTCAATGTTTCAGCCAGTGATAAGACAATCAACATTTACACTGGTCAGGCAACACCAGCTGCAACAACTGTGTGAATTGCACCTGGGACTACAAATACAGATTCCACAGGGGTTTATATGTTTGAACTAATACATGGAGAAACAGTGTTGGTTATTGTTGCTGAGGGTAAAAATGTTTTTACCTCAACAGGTGACTTGCGTAAATTAATTCTAACAATGACACTGAGGGAAGTAAAGTAAATTTACCCAAACAAAATTAATTTAATTAAACTTCTTTAAAACCATGTTTTATCAGTTCAATGCCTTTAATTTTCAGCAAATACATGGTACCTTATTTACACAAATAACTTTGTGTTGCATCACACTGTGGCTTGTTTTTAATTTTTTTTTTTTCAAAATTATCTTATTTTTCAAAATAGAGTTTTACTACTTATTACTACATAATACATAAAGCTGCTTTCAACACAATTGCTGTAATTAATAACTTTATACAGGAGACAGAGACAAGAGTCAAAGCTCAGTACATAAAGTATTTAAAAGGATTGCAAGTGGTTCATCATGTTACAGCTGAGAAGCTGTGGAAAAGTGTTTCTTACAAGGTAGACAGAAAAAAAAAGGAAAACAATATCTCAGGTTGCTACTTCTAGCAAATCTGAAAACGACATGGTAGCTACAACTCCACAAAAGGCTGTTTTCGGGGTGTTAGTGCTTCATCAACACTTAGATGCAGATTTTAAAACAGAGCAAAATGAACACACATCTGAAAGTTAATGGCTCAACCCCTAACCCTACCCGTGCAAGTTTAGCACCAAAACCAAACCAGCCATACAGTACATGGACAGACACAATATGATCTGTAAAAACCTCTAATAAGACTTAATGCTTGAATGCTTAAAACTGGCGGTCATTTCACTCAGAAACTTCCTCAGAAGTGAATGACAGAGATCTGTCATTTAAAATGACAGTGTGATTATTTGAGTCGTCTCAAGCAGAAATGCAGTCGGAGTGCTATCAGAGAAAAACAAAGACTTGACAAAGGATCATGGTCGATATCGAGACGTTCAAAAGATGTCTGACACGACGACCAAACTCAAAGTACATGTAACAAAAAAACAACTAAATGCGTCAAAAAGACTCAAAAGAACAGTGGCAATTTACAGCATTTAAGCTTTGATGACCAATTAATTCACTACCTTGTCATAATATATAAACACATAAAGGGAAAAAAAAACCTTTAAATTAAACCTTTATCACCAAGGAAAACTTGAAAGCAAGCAGTAAATATGCTGTTATTTATCATGTATTTACAACACAGATAAGCTATTTTAACAGGTGGATGCAAATAATGATGCAAGTTGTTAGTTATTGAACCACACAGAGACTCAGTGTGGGTGACAGTTTAAACATGCAGTGTTTCAGTGCTCCCTCTAAGCCTTGAGAGTGAAATGGGACCACAACACTCAGCAGATAGAAAGACAGACCAGCTCACTTCAGCTTCCGCTTCAGAAATGTTTTAACTGTGCATTATTTGTTACCACATTTTGTGCGATTTGTCGCATTTCTCTGCATAGACAAAGAAACCAGCATCTGCACCTGGAATGGTTATCAGATCAAGCTTAAATCATTCACCATTTGAAGAAATTGCTTATCATTCAAGTTCAGAATTTTGTATGTTTTCCCCATATTTTGTCATGTTAAAACTGCTGATACTGATACTTTAAACTCTAGCCACGTTGTCTGTTAGCCTTGAGGTATCTGCTCCCGTCTGTAGTAACCTAACCTGCAGCAGTTTAAAGTAGAGCTACAGATGAGCAGAGTTTGGCCAGTGCAGATGCAGCCCTGCAGAGGATGCATGTATTTGGAGGCAGATGGGTGAAAACTACTACCGAGCTAAAAAAAAACTAAGCTTACTTTGAAACAACAGATACAGGAAGTGGCGACCAAGCCTCCAGGAAGTACGTCAGGATTTAACTGAATTTGACAGTATGCCAAGTTCAGACTTGCGTACTTGCTAGTTTGGATTTAGCAAGTTTGACTCAGGAGGACGCAGTATGATGATTCTGCCTGCTGACAGCAGCAGCTCAGCTTCAACATAACTACCTGACTGTAATGTGACAAAATAATCTCAACTCAAAGCTCCACTCACACTTTTTTTCCTCACAAAAAAATAACCTGATTGACAGAGAGATGCAGTAAATTATATTATTCAGTCTGTAGTGTATGTTAAGACTGATCTGTTCATTTTAATACATTTATATTTATGTAAATGTGGTGATATCTGTACATATACAGCCCCTCAGCGCTGTTGTTCTCACCAGTAAAAACATGATGCTTCACTTTACATTCAGACAAACTAATGTGGCAGCTACAATTATTAAGATTTCATCTGTGAGACCAACAAGGAATTACTGTATATCTTCCTCACATCTCTGAAAGCAAATTTCCAAATAGGCTGACCACATATTGGGAAATGTAAATGGTTACTTTCTCGCCTGAAAAAATATTAAAACTTAATAAAGTGACATTAACAGTGAGCAGTGAAAATTACAACAGCTTTTAGCCTGGCTCAAAATCTCCACCATCGCTGCCGATGCTGCCCTGTGATGGTATGAAGAAATACACTTTTTGCTATTTGCAGCTGTATAATTTGGCCAAACTCTGCTTTCTGATGCCTGATCTGTCTCTCTGCCAGTGGTGGCTGTATTAGTAGCAGTGGATATATGCTGTTACAGCATCTATAAGCAATCCTCATGTTGATTATATTCAGCTGAAATAACTGTAAGTGGTTTATAATTATGTGCATCTGCAGGCTTCTAGGCTGTTGCAGCAGCAGGTTAGACAGAGGTCAGGATCTATCAAAGCGTTAGCAGTATTTTAGCACTATTACTGTCGGTAGCTTAGCAGTGATTCATTTTTAGCACTAGCAGTGTTACACTAGTATTAGCAAGCAATATGTCGAGCTATGTTAGAAGCTACTACTGTACTGCCTATCAGACTTTTGTCTTACAAAATGCATTATGAGCTTGTTAGCCAAAGCTAAAGCATACAGTGGTCTGTTTTGGCCTATGGATTAACGCGATCTATAAGCTCTATGGTAGCGCCTGGGTGGTGAGAGAGCAGACGTAGAGGGAGCACTGATTGATTCACTGGTGTCACATCAGTATGTCCAGGTCGTCACCGTGGTCGTCTTCCTCCGTCACCCGCAGTGACAGCACCTCCTCGTTCAGAAACAGACCACTCAGACGCTCCTTGCGGGCCTGACGCTGCTCTTTCAGCTGCCGTTTCCGGAGAGCTTTCTGCTGAAGCTTACGCTGCTTCGAACGTTTCTGAAAAGAGATATGGTAATAATAAAAATACACAGGTATTAGTTACTTTTTTCCAGACAAAACAACAAAAAAGGTTGTCATGTGACATCAGAAAATTGGCCCTGTTGTTTTTTTTCCCCCACCAAAATTCCTGCATTGTACAGTAAAGAAAAAATGCAAGAGTGTAACAGCTTTTTCATGTTTACAAACATACTTATGCAATTAGAAGTTATGTTAGTCACATTTCTGAACATACAGCATATAAGAACATAGTTGCAAATCTATAAGTTTAAACACATACACACAGTTAAGTGTTGCTTACTTTAGAGTCTCGTATACGCTCTGCAGCACTGGAAAGGTTGCCATCACTGTGAGCTCTGCTAATGTTGGCAACACTGCTTCCACTACAGGCTGAAGCTGTACCACCTGGAATACAAGATAATAGAAACAGTTACAACCAAGAGGAGCTAAAATACTTTACATTGAACTGAAGCGTAACACCATACTTCAATATTACTTTTCTCCGTCTGTCACTGCTCTGTCAAGTAAACTGAGCTGTAAATGCTCAAAGCACTGCGGCTGCTCTGGTGGTTGGACTACTGGCTGTAACCTAACTGCTAGTCAACTACGTGGCATTCTTACCTGCTACAGAGTTGGAGGCTGTAGAGCCAGTGGAGGAGCTAGCAGAGCTAACCATGCTGGCGTTACTGCTGCTGGCTCCACTGACACCACCAGTGCTGGCACTGCTGTGGCTGCTCCTCTTCCAGCCTTCTCTGGTGCTGCTGGCTCGCTGCCTGGGGCTGTGCTCTCTGATGTAGTTACGCACCTGGTGACAGTGCACAAGACAAAACATGAACGTTTTCACATGCTGTACTACTCTGGGTTACTATCTTTGTCACCCTGGTTTACTGATGCAATAGCAGGGAGCGCTCCTGTCCAATACACAGCCAATACTGAGAAAGCACAGATCCGAGTAATTTTATACCCGGAAGTTGAACTGTTTTTACTTCATGGCCACTGAGCAACTTTCATAGGATTGAACATCCATGTATTGGACATGTTATTTTAACTAACACAAACTAATTACCAAGTGGACCTGCTGTAATCACATAAAAAGTGCATTTATTATGTTTACCTAAAGCATTTAAGGCATCAAATGGGCTTATGGTCAATACCTATGATGTACAATATTTAAGTTTAAATACCTTAAAATTAAATCAGACTTTGACTGGTGATCTGTTAAAACTTCACAGGAAGCGAAATTACTTCATACATTTTTAGGACTCCTCAGGTGGTGGCAAACAAGCAGCTATTTTAAAATCAGGTTCTCACACCTATTTTGTGTCGGGCTGTTCACAGTTTGGTAAAGGTGTGAGGTTCTGTGCAAAAGAAAATTAGACTTGTTTACTGGTGTATCGGTCCTGTAATGTGAAAGTGATGTGTTTCAGAGTTACTACCCACCTGTTTGAGTTTCTCATCGGTGAGACAGTTGAGCTCTATGATGAACTCGCTGTCGGTGGGAGAGATCTGAGCACACGGGTCGATGATCTTAATGATGTCCAGCTGCTCTCTCAGACCCATCTCTGTGCTGACCTTCCGACTCAAGTACTCGATGTACTCCACCTGGAAGAGGAAACACACACAAGGAGATTTGAGTTTTGTTCCTTTTGTCCAAGTGTCTTTACTTGCCTAATGATGCATAGCAGGTAAATATCTGGCAAAAACAATACTAGCAGTTTGACAGTTTTTCAGCTTTATTGATGCTAATTCTGAGCACCCTAACAGCACAGAAAGGTGTGTTTGGCTTTGTTTACTTGTTCATCGTTGGTCATGGCACTCCAAGGCAGCTCATCTAGGTTGCGATGAGGGTGGGGCTTGGGCTTCCTCTTGGAAAACAAACAGGGTGAACTTGGCACACTCGGGATGATGTCAGACAGGACATCGCTGCCACTGGCAATGTCACTTCCCGGCAACTGGAAAACAAACCAACAATGTGATGTGTGGGGAGTTTGATTGAATCAGAATCTCATGACAGAAACAGAAAGTACTTAAGCTGGAAAAAATCAGTCTTTAAAAATATAACTTGGCTAACTGACCAGCTAACAACCAACCTGCCACTCAAACTCGCTGTCAGACCAGTCCCAGTAGGTGCTGATAGAAGAGGAGACGTCACTGCAAACACTGCCCTCTGGAAACAGGTCCAGAGATGTTAGTTCTTGGTCATCTAGGAGGGAGTAACAGTCGTCCTGATCACCCACGGACACAGAGGAGAAGAGCTCCTCGCTGCACTCCGAACTGGCAACACTGGTCCCACAGGAAGTAAGGTTCCATCTGAGGAGAACAATGAGTGGGCATCAAAGTATATGATGAGTCATTTTCTTTACTTTTGCTGAAATTGTTCAGAAGTACTGTCCATGCAAAATACAGATGTATGTTTCAGTTGTGTGTAAAAGCCTTTTATACAAGTGAATCTCTGAAAACAATAGTTTGTCTTAAGAAGAGGACATATATTGAATATATAGATAAAAACATTGGGGATATTGTTCTACGTAGCACTTTAAATTAAGAGAACAATATGCTGCTCTTTCACACATTTGAAAGGCAACAATTTCCAGTGACAGAGCTATGAATAATTATGTGCGGCTTCAGGTTGTAATGTGTAGCTTTCTGCATACTGTTGCCTCTCTTTCAGTGCCAAGAGATAATTGAAATGTCAGAACAGCAGAAAAGATGGTTTTATCAGAGTATATGTGGAAGCCTTTGTTTTTAGTTAATTTTATTTCATCAGCAACTCCATAACTTGTAAATTACACCGACTTGTTAAGTGCGTTACAGTGGGCTTGACAATGCAAGCATATAAACATGGTGTGAGATGTAGAGATGATATAGCTTTAGGTTTTGGACTTTTGGTCAGACAAAACCTGCCAAGCCTATGAACATTTCTCAATGGCAGAGTACAGTGAGTGCCTCCAACTGCAGGATCTGTCAGCTTTGTGCTAAAGATACTCCACAATACAGATGGATATATTAAATATATGATACTTCCTATCAAATATATGATACAATCATAGCAATATCTTACTTTCAAAGTATCTTTTGAAATTCAGTTTACCTCACAGACAGATGACACACAGTAGGGTCCAAAAGTCAGACTTTTGGACCCTACTGTGTATATACTGCATGTGTGAACCCACATTTTACTTGCCTGTTACTGTGGAAGCGGTGTAGAGGATCTGTCCTGTGACAAGAGGAGAGTTGACAGCCAAAGTCACTGACGTCCAGAGTTCCCACATCACTGAGGTTGGCCCTCTGGGAGAGGAGAGGGAAAGGCTCCTCTGGGGCCAAAAACTTCTCATATAGAGAATCAGACATGGCTATATGTACCTGCAACAGAAACAACATATTACAATACAACTACAACAGCCTGAATTATTACCACTGTGTTGAATACACACAGCGGTCACAGTCTTAACAAGGGCTTCAAAATAGTTAGTATGTATTGTTAGATAGATAACATGAGACTGTGATGGGTTGCACAGGTGTTTGTCCACACACTCAGTTATTATCTTTCACACAGTTTGTTTGTGGCAAAATTACTGATGCTACGTCTACTGAAACACTGCTTATATTTTGACTTTTCAGCTAATACCCCAATGGCGACTAACATTAGCTAACTAGCTACTGTAGTTTTAATTTATTGTTGTATTTGGACACATTACAATATTAATGATAATGTATAATGTGTAGGGCTGCTGTTAACGATTATTTTTTTTTCTCAGATAATTAATTAGCTGTTTGGTCTATAAACTGTCAGAAAACAGTGAAAAATGTTGGGCAATGTTTTCCAAAGCCCAAGATGACGTCCTCAAATGTCTTGTTTTGTCCCGACCAACAGTCCACAACCCAAAGATACTCAGTTTGTGGTCATAGAGGACTAAAGGAACCACAAAGTATTCACATTTGAGAAGCTGATACAAGAGAATTTTGACATTTTTTGTTTTAAAAAATGACTCAAACGATTAAGTGATTATCAAAATAGCAATGGCAATTGATCAATTAATAGACTAATTGTTGCAGCTCTAATAATGTGCAGATTGATGTATTTGATGTTGTATGTTGTATCTTAAGTGTTATTCTACATATTCCACTTGCTGATAACTTTTTGGCACATTTCACACCTAGAAATCAAAACGGACTCAAAGCTCTGCCTTCAACGCTACTGATGTAACCACTGTCATTAATCCTTGTATATTTAAACTCTTTCAAACATTGTCATGTTTGTAATGTTTTTCTTTTTTATAGGTGTTAATGAATTGTATATGTGTACTTGTTTGCAAACTAGCTTGCCTCAAATTGCCACTTGAGGGACGAATAAAGTCTTTTTGAATTGAATATAATTATGTTATCAAACTCCCAACGGTATAACACCTTCATTAAAGATGCGAAGAACCAAAAAAGCAAAGACAACTTTCTATAATTTAGAGGAATTTGCTTGCTTGTAAAAGGATTTCACTGTATTTTTTTAGAGAGGCTGTCGTTATGCCTCTTTGTGCTAAACAATGACAGAAAAAAAATACTACAAAAATATCACACAGTCACTGACCAAAGCAAAACTTTCATTCAAGCAATAACATGACCTGAGCTATAGAAATATAATAAGAATAAGAATATGAAATAAGCTATAAGGATAAGAAATACTTCATTGATCCCGAGAGACATTGAAGTGTCACAACAGCACACATCGCACACAATAGAATACAACAAATTGTTATTTTACATTGTGCAGTAATTATATACCTAGTATATAATAAAATGAGAGTAGTGATACAGATCAAATTTGCATTTAAGGCTAATTTTGTTTTTGGTAGTATAGTGAAGTTAGTGGGCAAAACTAGCTTAGTTAGTTACCCACTAATTATACAGTATCTATATGTTTTATACTAATTATACTGTATCTATGTTTTATATTAATTATACTGTATATATGCTTTATATTTATTATAATGTATCTATGTTTTATACTAATTATACTGTATCTACACATTTTATACTAATTATACGGTATCTATATTATACTAATGCTGTGTCTATACGTTTTATATGAATTATTCTGTGTGTATGTGTATTAATCATACTGTATCTATGTTTTATACTAATTGTACTGTATCTATATATTTTCACTTGCTAAGTTAATGCTCTCTAAGAGACTACTGTAGTTAACGTTAATTACTCGCACTAAGGTTAACTGTTAGATGTCTCCTATTCTAAACACACACTTGTTGTTTTTCTTAACAATTGTCACTAAAGCTACGCTACAATCCTGTCATCGTACAAAAAATGCTATACATTAATCTAGCTTAAAACGAGATATAACAGATTGGATATACTTTATGTAAGTTACAACGTTTGGTAAACAGATTATGTTTTTGTAACACAGCGCTAGCTAATATCGTTAGCTGCGTGCTAATGCTCCAAGTGTCCACGTAGCGTTTACAAAACCACATAACAACACAGAAATAAAATTTTTCTTCCCCACAATACTGACTCTGGACACATCAGACACCTTTTAAGTGTTATATATGAGAGCTGTCCAAACAGAAACACCCACCTTTTGTCGTTCAAAGACTAACCGTTTCTGCCACCTCCATTTGCAAATCCTTTCTTTTCCACACCAATGATCTTAGTTGTCATCGCGAGACTATCGGGGACGAGACCAGTGTCACGTGACGTGAGGCGGAAGCTGTCACATAAACAGAAAACGAACATTAAAAAAACCTCAAAGTCCCGTACTTCCATTTACAGTTTCTCTATCTTTTTATTCGTGCATATCGCATATTATTGAATGATAAGTCATGTCTTCGAGCCACGCAAAAGACTCCAGCTTTTTGGGAAGCAGGATACCACCAGAAGTCGAATCGATGTCGAAAAACCTCAAGGATGTGGACCAAGAGATGTTCAGGAAAATACTGAAAGGTACATGAAAGGTGTTACTGTGTCTCTAAAACAGATAGCATAAGATTTAAATGTTTCTAATATCACTTATTACGGACCTGTGCCGTCTAAATGCATCTTATAACAAGACGCAGAAGTTAGCTTCAAATCTTCTGACCTGTCAAATCTTAATAATAATAATGTAGTCCAGATTGGACAAGTCTAAGTACAGTGGTTTTCGATCTAGATCTAGTCTAATGTGGACTGGATAGAAAAAAGCAGTGGAATCGCCCTTTTTCATGAGCAAAATAAATATTTCACAAATCTGAAACTGTGTTTTAATGAGTCTCTGGAGTCTCCTTGATAATCTAGTCCAGATTTGATGAGTCTAAGAATAGTGGTTTTTGATCTGGACCTAGTCTAATGTGGTCTGGATGAGGAAAAAAGTGGTGAAATCACCCTTTTTTCAGTTTTCATAAGCAAAAGGCATTTGCTATGATGTCTGACACTTTTTCACAAGTGTAAGTGGTGAAAAAACTGAGAATCAGCCGCTAAATATTATTATTTATGTTTCCCATAACTTTCCCCTCAACTTTTCTCTTAACCCTGAATCAGAGGATAACTTCACGTCATTGTTACAACCCAACAATATATGAAAGAAATAAAAAATAAAATACTCAATAACTAATATTGTCCTTCTGACAACCAGACTTGTGATCTGCCCAGTGTCCTTGTCTCTGTCCAGTGCATGCTGTGATAAGATCCAGCTCCTGTGACTTTGAACAAGGATAAGCAAGTGAAGACATTCTATAAGTTCATAAATGTGCCTGTGAATTATTCTCTCTACAGCTGTAGTCAGCGCCCTGGAGGGGAAGGACTGCAGAGAGGTGATGAAGTCAATAGCAGAGAGCAGTGTCATCCCTCAGGAGAGGCTCAGTCACATCGTAGCTGGGATGTACAGAGTGCTGTCTGAGGCCATCCGCATCCCCATGTCATCACTTAAACAGGAGGTGAGCTGCTGTTAATCACTGGATGTTATAAGCTGGAACATGTTTACACAAAATTCATATTTTTCACTTTTCTTTTGGAAGATTTCAGCCTTTGTCAGTAACTCAGCAGCTGAATTGTCCATATCTGGCGCCCTTATGCGGCTTACAGACCAACAACCTATTCCACAACAGAAACTTTGATGTCTCAGCAGGATAATCACTAGTGTGATCAATAACAGTATTAATTGGGGCATTTCATTCAGGTTTTTCATTCCCAGGACTCACTGTCATGGGACCTCTAAATGGAAAGCAAAGTTATCATTTAGCTATGTTATTAGTTTCACTTGTGCTTTTTTTTGTTACTACAACATGACATGAGTTGCGTCCCAACAACACAAATTCTAACCAGGTCTGAGCGAGTACAGTAGTGTGTTCACAATGGAAAAGTGATAAAAGATATACTCAAAAACTCAGTGTGTAATAAAAAAACACTTTAGTGACTTTTTTATTTATTTGCTTAATTTCACAGAAGTTGTTTTTACATTTCACAGTAGGAAAAGCACAAGTGTAAATAATGAAAAATAATGATGACTGATTTCCATTTAGCAGCTTCAGTCTCAGGATCCTGGCATTGTGCATGTTGGCTCACTGTCACAGGCTGTGTTTGAAATCATTCCCTAATTACTTTTCCAGAGTTATGCATCTCCATACCTGTCAACGATGATGCAAAATAATGACTCATAAATGTCCAAAATTTAAATTTACTGCTCACAACAGAGTAAACTACTGAGTGTCTATTATATAGGGAGTAGTGTGTGAGCGAGTGAACAAGTTAATGATTTTGGACACAGCCACAAAGTCATGTCTTACTGGGATACTTGAGTAGAACAGAGACAATGTTAATGTTATTAGTAACAAGTGTGTATTTCCTACTATGACATGTTAAAATGTCTGCTGTGAAAAAGACTTTTTGTTCACTGATGCTGTTCACAGCTGGAAAAAGTTTTAAAAATTGCAGGATGTGGTGAGACAGCTACAGAAAAACATAAAAGTCCATCTGTTTTATCATTTTTCATCATGTTAGTACAAAACAGTTAGTATGTTTATTTTTGGGGGAGGATAATAACAAAAAACAGTATATTATAGCAGAAGTATATAGTACATATTATAAGTATTCACTATGGATATGGAAAACCTCTTAAACATGTAGTAACAAAGGTCTATTAAAGGTCTATTATTTTTAACATCATTTTTAATGGTGTGTTGTGTTTTAAGACCTCACGCAAATCACAGAATTCTCTGCCCAACTTCAACATGAGCATATTGATTGTTTGCTCTTCATAAACATGAAATTAAACATTTTGAAATATAGAAAAAATCAAAATCTTAAGTAAAATTATATCTAATAACGTTTTGTTTGTGTTTCTGTTTAGGCCTTCAAAGAAGATCTTAGAGAACTGAGGTAAAGGTTTTCATCTTATCACACTCCTTACTGTGTTGATTAATACTTCAACAACGTCAGCCCCTCCAATATTACATTTGTGGTTTCTGTTTTTTCTTTAGGATACCAGAAGACTTTATCACAGATTTCTCCAGTGTGGTTTTTGGAAATCGGTACGTTGAATTCTTTAGAACCTGTTTAGTCTCAGTGGCATGTCTTTTATTACATTCCTGTGTTGCATCTCTTTGTATTTGCAGTCGTGCAGTTCTAGACGCAGCGACATCCCAGAATGATCCCCACCTGCCCACGATAGACGATCTGAAATGGAGAGTGGATGTTGCCATTTCTACAAGGTAAGATATGTAGGGAGAGAAAAAGTGTTTTTGTTTTTTCAACTGCTCACCACTTCACCGAAGCTGTTCTGTTTGTTGTTGGTTTGTTGTCTGCTAGGTGCAGAGATGCCAAAGAACTGAGGATTAAGCATCAAAGATTTTTGTTTTTAAAAGCAAGAATCACACAACTCACCTCTGAAGAATCTAGTGCTTTCTTCTCTAAAGAATGTTAAGCACATAAGATTAAGAAATCTCTAACTGGATGGTAATATAATGAAACCAGCATGTGTGTTTCCCCTGTCTCCTCAGCTCTTTAGCCAGGGCCCTGCAGCCTTCTGTGCTGATGCAGATGAAACTATCAGATGGAAGTTTTCACCGGTTTGAGGTATTTAAACAATTTACTTGTTTCTGGTTGTACACGCAGTTTTACATTCTAATCCAAAGAAGCTGTTTTCAGAGTAAAATTATTTACCCAATTCATAGCAGTATGTCCAAAGCTTCCACTCTCACATCAGTACTGACGGCTCGCAAATGAATGAGCCAAACGCCTTAAGTCTTAATCATCATCAACAATCGTGAGTGTCACAGTTCACGTAAGACTCTCAGTATCTGACGTAATCTTCCAGCTAGTGGCTTAATTGTCTTGGAGTAAAGTGACTTGTTGAAAGCACATCTACTCCAGCGGAGGTTGACAGAGAGGAGGTGTTTTCTTTCCCGCTCCTCACCCAGAGACAGGTGTGAGAGAATACTTATAAGTCTCATACTGTCTATATTTATGGCATTTATTAAAATAATTAAAATGACTTCTATACTGTACTTACAAGTTTCTTCATACTGCATATCTACGTAAAACTACTCCAACACATTTGTGTATATATTTATCAAACACTTGGATTTCATCTCTTTTCTTAAACTGTTCAATTAAAGTTTGAGAACTTTATCAACTACAGTACATTCAGGCTTTGCAAGCTTTGGCTGTTCTGGGTTCATGTTTATAAGAAATGGGATTTAATTTACTCCCAGTAGTATTATATAACTTAAAAAGCACTGTGGTGTATATATTCTCAGTTTATGATCAGTCTGTGAGCCTGAAAGAACTTGGCTGTCTGCCAGTAGGCTAATGTAGGTTTGTTTTAGTTGTTACGTAATAGCATTACAGTGAAATCAAGTAACATTTATTAATTACAACCTGACCTACATTCAGTTCTGAACTGAGTTACACGTACGTTTGGATAGTATATTTCTCATTGTCCATATGGTATCTGCATGGTGAGTTGTAACACACGTTGTATAT
The DNA here is from genome assembly GCF_910596095.1 of Thunnus maccoyii. Lineage (NCBI taxonomy): Eukaryota > Metazoa > Chordata > Actinopteri > Scombriformes > Scombridae > Thunnus > Thunnus maccoyii. The sequence goes on along the minus strand of NC_056540.1, from coordinate 8,193,896 downwards.
GAGAATATTGTTTACAATACAAAAAATAAAAGCTAACCGAAAAAAATAGATAGTGTAGAACTGTTTCACTGCTAAAATGATGACTTCCCTTTTACCCTTTTAGTTGATATTGCACTAGATTTTTCTTTTAAATGAGCAAAATACAAAGTCATGTCAGTTTGAATAAAACATAAGATTGTAGTTTAACTGTACCAACAATAAAGCAACATTGCTGGCTGCACAACATAGAAACAACAATTACAATATTATTATAACATTTATAACTTAAAGGTTACGATGCAGGATTGTTGGCCCCTCTTCCCTTGCTCAATGAGCGAGTGTGAGAGAGAGAGAGAGAGCGGTGGTGGAGCGAGCTAGAGAGTTAATGAAGAGAGCGAGTGGTACTGGCGAGAACAAAGCTGTGAATCAGATCAATTAAACATAATTTCTGATCGTTTCACTGCCATTCTGTTCTAAAGGACAAATAAACATGCCCACACCTCCACACAACTCTGTGAGAAGGTTCTGCATTACTGGATTTTGTGTGAATGCAGAGCTTCATCCTGTCTGCTGTGGCCTCTCTGCTCTGCGTGTGTGTAGCTCAGCCCCGCCCTTCGTCAAGCAGACACACAGACCTGCTGCTCTTTATCCATCCATGATGCAGAGACAGAGAGCAGAGCGGAGCAAACACAGCAAAATAATGAGAAAATACAGGCAGAAGGCAGAATCTCTGCAGATAAATACACCAGCACACAGTGTGGATAATAGTGTAGGTAATAGGTGATGATTGAGAGGGATTACTTTTTTATGAGTCTATACATTGTTTTTTAGGAAAAACCTGCATAGTATACCTTTTAATAATACAAATGTACCCATAAGGAATAAAAGCAGTTATTGATAAATGATCAAGAAAGTTCTTGATAGAAAGAGAAAGAAAGAAAGATATGACCAAATAATGGAAACTGAATACTAAATTACAGTAGTAAGATGTTTTACTCAACAGGGGGCGCCATACTCCACACCTGCCTGATCATTTCAGGATGGGTGCTGCACTTCAAAGTAGCCTACTAATGTGGAGCGAAGCATGATGGTCTACTATGGCTGCACCTAGCCCAGTGGTTACATAAACAGCTTACAGCAGAATTACAGGATTAGTAGCAACAACATCCGATGTGCAGATTCTATTGACGAGTGTACCTTATCTCTACCTGATAGGTGCTTCTCGGGGTTTATCTCACGAGTGCGACTGAAGGATATCTGCTGCTGTAAACACCAAAAAAACATTAGATGATAGCACAAGAGAGTCACATAAATTATAGGAGCTATAAAAGAAACCCGTACGTATGTGCATTAGAGGGGGCAGAGGTCTCAGCTGTGAATCATTCACAGTGAAATTCAAAGCCTTTCAGACCTTCAGGAACCACCTTTCAGTGACCATTTAAACATCAGATACACACCCAGTAGACTGTCAGCACTAAGTTTATTGAAAATGCAACATTTCTGCTTCAAAGTGATGCTAACAATGTAATTATTTTACAGTTTTTAACAATTTTCTAAATACCCGTTCCTTTTTTTTTTAAACAAACATCTGTCTCAGCCATGATCCTATATTATATCACTATAATGTTTTGTGCGTCATCATTGTGATGTTATTCTGTATCAACACTGAAGCTGCACAATGGCTCTGCAGCTGATTTCAGACTTAATAATCCATCTTCATCGTCAGTGAATTGTTGTTGTTTCCCTGTTCAGGTGCCCGTGTCCAAATTCCAGGAGCTGCGCTACAACGTGGCTCTGATCCTAAAAGAGATGAACGATCTGGAGAAGAGGAGCATTCTCAAGATCCAAGACTGATGCACCATGCAGGGCTGTTAGTGAATTCAACTGTCCCCTCTGCTTAGTTTGTGACATCCGGTGGAGTTTGTAAATTTATACAACAAACAGAAAACCACGAAATTTAAGAACTTCAAATATGATGTTATATAAATGATGATGCTAATAATCAAAATGTCATGATGTTATGCTTTGATGGTGTTGGCATCCAACATACTCGACTGCTAACAGAGTGTGAAATGATAAGACGAGTACAACCAGAGTACCTGAATGCTGAAAATAGTTTCCTGTGTCACAGCCTTTATTTAAAAACAAATCTTAATATCAGACTGTTGTTCTTTACCCTGTAATACTGTATATATTAGCATTATTCAATTCAATGGTTGCCAGGAGCTTTGAGACCGGTGCAAAGTCTCTATTGTGCCAAAATACACATGCAGTCAGGTGAGCTCTCAGAAACTCTCTGGCTAAGCGGCCACTTTAACTGGTGTCATGTGATCCAGTCTGTTGTTGAGACTGAACAATGTCTGAACATGAAAATATGTTAGTCAATGAATGAACAGGGTGATTTCCTTTTCTATTCATGTGTTAATGGACTGAATTCAAACCAGTGATAAATAAATGTGATAAAACAATGTTTTTGTTTGTTGTTGTAAAAACAGTAAAAAATAGTTTTTTTTCTGTTATTTTGTATGTTTTTCTTTTCACAATACTGAATTACTAATAAAATCTGTTGATCACTACATGTGCCAAAAATAGATGATTTCTTCATATTTTAACAAAAGAGGTAGGATAAGTAAGATATTTTACACTAAATGACAAGAAAAATAGAAAACTGATGATTTGTATGGATGTTTTAGGTGCTGTAGTTTTTATATTTCATTATAGTGTAAGTAATATTTCTGCTTTCAGTGTAATGCAGTCCTGCAACAACACAAAGTACAGCCTCAAGATGTACCATAGTCGTCCTTGTACCTAAAGGTTTAAGGTTCTGACCATGTGCTTGCAATGTCCTTAGTTCCTCTTAGGAACTGAACATTTTGAGTTAGGTAAATGGTGTCTTGCATTGCATAACATTGTGCAGGTGTTTCCATTTATCAGGTAGGGACACTTAAAGCACAGCTGATTATATAATGTCAAATAATGTCACTATTTTACAGCCTTAGAATACATGACAAACCTGATGCTTAGATGCCACACAACACCACAGAGCTTGTATCCAAAGCACTGTGAATGAACGGCGTCTTCGATCATAAAGTGTAACTGGATTACATATATGGGAGTCATGCGTCCTGATTGAGCATCTCAAGGAGCAGCCCAGCAAGATCCAGGTTTAAAGACAGAAGTTCAATAGTTCTCCATGAGTCAATTGTACCAAAAGAAGCAGGATTCAGAGGCTTTCACAGAGACTGACACATAACTTACTTTGTTAACGAAAAATGTATATATTTTTATTAAACTTCATTAACTCAATTGATTAAACTTATGGTAACTTTTAAAAACGGTTACATATTAAATATATTCTGGTTCCCCAAAATTGGGAAAGACAGGATGCTCACAAAAACTGAATTTAATACAGCATCTGGTTATTTGTGTGTTGACAGTGAATTGAGGCTTAGTTATAAAATCCTGACTTCTAACATTAAAATATAATATTCTAATAAGTAAAAGCTGTTGCCAACATTTGCTCCTTAATGATCAACATTGATCAAATTTGATTAACCTCCATAAGCTATTATCTATTGTTATATCAATACAAGGCTTTATTTTACACCAAACATCTGTTCTTCACATTGATCATTAACAGAACTGATCCTGCTCTTACTTTTCCAAACAGAGACCAACATAAATCAGTTTAGAAAAACTCATCTGTGCCATGAAGTGATGAAAATATAATTGTCATGCTCACACAAGTTGTCAGGCACACATAGTGAAATCTGATTTCAGAGCTTTGTCACGTTACCTCGATTCTCTCACACTTTTCATTCCTGTATGTTTATGTGTTTTTGAAGGAACGCACTTAAAATATGAGAACACAACACAAAAAAACAAAGCACAAGTGCAGCCTTGGCATCGGTCACATGAATATCCAGAGCATTGTTTTTTCCGGCTAAGTACCACCTTGTATAATAGTCTGTTAGGTGACATTGAGGATAACTGCTGGTCTCAACCCAGTATACAATGTCCAGACAATCTGCACTAGAAGAGCTGGCTAGACTGCCTTACTGGCCTATTTAGACACACAAACAAGCATATTCAAGGTGTAAAGCTAGACAATCTCATTGTGTGTGTGAGTGTGTATCTGACTGGCCACATGTGTGGTCAATCTGTTTGTTTGCATAATGCTCCTCTAGTGTCCTCATTTGCATACACTGTATGTCAGTCAGTCTGTACATATGTGTCAGTCTGTCTGTGTCTGCTGCGGTGTACATGTCAAGCAGCGATTGTGTCTGTGTGTGGGATTGAGTTCACAGGCTAGACTGGCCGACCTATATTACCAGCACTACTACAACTGACATGGACACTGATCGACTGACCAGCCTATAATCCCCGCTTACACACACACACACACACACACTCACCCGTGTAGCAAACAGGTTTTATTGTGAGCCAGCAGGAAATGCTATTCACGGGCTTCAGGTGATGCTAATAATACCATGTGATCTATCAGAGCAAATTTGGAGGACAATCTCTTTGCCAGTCATTAAACTCTGACCACAACCTACTTCTAATTCTAGCTTCAACTGTGAACTTAGTTAATGCACTTTTAAAATGCATACAGTAACATGTAATGACACTAGAACTGCAACAACCAGTCGATTAATCGATTAGTCAACTGGAAGATAATTAATCTACAGCTATTTTGATAATCAATTTATCGTTTCAGTCATTTTTCAGAATAAAAATACCAAACATTCTCTGGTTCCAGCTTCTTAAATGTGAGTGTTTGCTGTTTTTCTTCTACATATATAACAGTCAATTGAATATATTTAGGTTCTGGACAGAAAAAGCTAACTGAAGACATAAATTATCAATAAAAACATTAATAAAAATGGAAAATAAATGACAAAAATAATACTAAAAGAAAATAATGAAAATAATAGTTAGTTGCAGCTCTAGGTGACATTAATATCGTTATAACACATTCTCCCTTTAACAATAGTCTTGATGATTTTTTTGTCATTATGCAAACACATTTATACAACAATGTCTGGTTAAACTTCAGAGTTCGGGTGAGTGACTGTTGCCTGCCACAGTTATCAAACACACATGCGGTGTCACAGTTTGATAAAGTTATATATATATATATATCTGGCCCGGCTTTGTCTCGTCTGACACCCTGGAAAATGATCTGAAGGGCAGTGATGGAGGGGTGACATCCTCTGTTGTCGGCACAAATGATTAAATGCTCAGTTTGTGTAAGAGCTGAACTGGTTTACCTGCCTCATAACACTCAAACTGCTGCCTGTGTGTCGTAACAACAAGCTTTGTAAAATTAAGTGCATAAAAAATTCAACTTGATCCATAAAAGAAGGAATGATTTCATTTCCTGATAAATAGTAACTTGCAAATGTTTTTCATAGCATCTTTTCACAACTATTTGCAGATCGTATATTTTTATTGTGTAAGTAAATAAACTGACACAGAAAGGGAGTTCCTCCATAGACCTGCACCCATGAGTTAATTATTCTGTCATATAACTTTCAAACAGTTGCCCCAGATCAGTTTTATGACTGAACCAGCAACAGTTTAATCTGTGACTCTACACCAGAAATATCGTCCCTCAAAAAAAAAAAACATTCACCACTTGAAAACTGTCTGTGAAGATGATGGAAAATTCACTTAGTAAATCTACTTTGTAACTCATGGGACTGACTTAACATGTTTTACCTGATGAAAACCTTGATGGGGTTGGATGTGCACACTATTGACCTTTTTAACTGCCCTAAAATATACCTCAAAACACTCTGAATAGTTCTAACAGCTGTTTATGGTGTTTATTATAAGGGATCCTAAATGAAACAGATCACTGATGGACTACACCCAAAGAAACCTTATTTAAGTTTTTCTTTTGGAATATATAAGTTGTTTCATAAATGAAACTGATCTGTCTCATCTCTAGATAAGAGATACTACAGACCAGACTATAAACTGTAGAAACTCATGATGTAAGAGGACTTTATTACACATTTATTACTGTGAATAAGGTAACACCAGTAAAAGTCATTGTTTGGTGGTGACCTCGGGACCACATGGGGTCCCGCACTGACCCGCCAGTGTTTACTGGTGTCTTGCTTGCAGGTCAGACACCCCCCACACCCCCCACACTCCAAGTGTTACATGGCAGATTGTTTTGTAACAGTTTTTCTACGCTCGCCCAATCAGAACAGCTGGTCTGCATCACATGACACAACTTTTACATAACTGTTTTTTTTTTTTCCTTGGCTGCTCCATTGAGAATAATATGGGTGCTTCCTGGACTGGAGCATGAAGGTGCAGTGTGGTCAGTCCTTCCCGGCAGACACAAACATGAATGGCAGAGGTGCTGTTCAGCAGACACGCAGCACATACAGCAGGTGAGGGGAAAGACTTCACACAAGCTGCTGGACATGGGGACAGAGAGTGAGAGCATGCTGCAGCTCGCAGCGGAGGCTTTCCAGTCGAAAAACTTTGACCTGGCTGCGGATATCTACGAGTGCCAGCTAGCGGGTCTCGGAGATCCAGGGAGCCGGCAGGAGCTGATGGTGAAACGGGCTGACGCGCTCGCCTTCGGGGGCAAATTCACGGACGCTTTCGACTTGTACCGGCAAGCCTCGGAGATAGACAGACTGCGACCTAGTCACCTGGCCAACCTCATAGAGTACCTGACGGGTAGTATCAAGAGGCAAGACGGGGGGGAGAGTCAACACAGCATCCCGAGAAAGGGAGAGGAGGCAGGGGCGGCAGCGGGATGCCCCGGTACGGGTGCCACAGGTTGCGGCTACGGAGATTTCTCGTGCCGGATCTGTCTGAGCTCCCTGTTCGAGCCTGTGACTTTGCCGTGCGGACACTGCTTCTGTAAGAAGTGTCTGGAGAGGGAGAGGAAGGAGAAGGAGCGGTCGGTGGTGTGTAAGGAGTGCGGGGACACATCCAGGGTGGCTGACGGCCAGAGTTACAGGGTCAATGTGGTCCTCAGCAACCTGCTGGCCAAGTGGTTCCCGGCCCTACACCAGGCCGGCCGGCTGAGGCGAGAGGGCAACGGGCTCTACGCAGAGAAGAAGATGCAAGCTGCGCTGGAGAAATACAACCAAGCCATACTGATAGGTAGGACACTAAACTTACTGGTGTTTTTATGAGAAACTTTAGTGGTTTCTGGAGCTGCTATGTGTGTTTGTTACATGACCAGCCTACATATGTCTGCTGCTTTAACTTCATGTTTTCTGTTTCTTACTCTTCAGTGTAATAAGAGTGTTGGTACCAGATGACTTATCATGATGCCATAATAAAATAACGCACTTATATGACTTGTTTCATAAGTGTGAGGCAGCTGCGGCATTCTGCAGTAGATGCCTTTCTGCTGGCATCTGAGAGTCTCAGCAGCATGTGTTGGATAACAGGGTTATGTAGGCTGGGCCAGTGGACCAAACATTGCGTAAGCACGTAACCCGCCTCCCTCAGCTCCCTCATTGTATAACGTCAAACAATGATTCAGGCAAATGTGGGTCAAGGGTATTATTGCAGGTCACCACTAGGCTCACAAGTGCTCAAAACAGTTTTATGTAGGCAGGCAGAGGTGCTGTGGTGGTGAAACAGGTGAACTGTGACCTCTAGACAGGGATTATGAGGGGTGAAATAACCCCCAGTATATGCACAGTTAAACTATGCTTTCAGGCAGTTGTTAATTAGGATCATCAGTGGTATGGAATAAAGTTTACTTACATTTCTATACTGCTTTTTATGATCAATGCAGTGTATGTTAGTGATGATAAAGTGGTTGAATTCTATTTGGGAAAAAAAGTAGTGTAAAGTGAATTTAAGTGAATTTTGGGCGTGTGTGTGTGTAACAAACTGTGTGGCACTGGATCACACAAGGCCCTACTTTGATAATTTAGTTTGCTACTGAAATAGAGAATGTCCTCTGACACAGTCAGAAGTCTTTTATGACCGGGACACTTTGACTTTACTGTGTCATACTGGTTACAGCTCAGCCATTTTACAAGCTGCTTATATAAGTTTAAAGTTGTTTCATCTTCCGAGAAGCAGACCATAGTTTCAATGGCTGATCAGTCGACCGCTGACAGAAGCACCACTTTGAATGAATTGCTCAAGGACCGATCAACAACACCGACATTACTGTACAATAAGGCGTCCTTCAGTAGAGCATCTATCTCCCTGCTACTGCAGTGGAGCCACTCAGAGGTCAACACTTGACTGTTGTTGTGCTCCGTCAGTATAGATCAGGATGGTCCTGGACTGTTTCCAGGCCTGAGTGTGTATCAGGATGTTGTTCTCAGTAATGTTACACGTCCAGCAAAGGTCTTTTATAAAAAATGATGAAAGAATATCATAACAGTCGTATTTTGGAGGGGCTAGTGTCAAACTATTGCACAATGATCTGCAGAAAAAATGTTGATCTTTGGCCAAAGTAGAGAGGAGAATGATACTGTTTGTATTATATTGATACCTTTAGAGCTGTAACGATTAGTCGATCAATTGATTGGTCGATTGATCGACCATTTTGAGTAACTTTTAAGAAAAAGATGCTTAAGTTTTTTCAGTAAAGTGAATAATTTTAGCAGTAAGGTTCTTTAGTGAGCTGCATATCTTTGGGTTGTGGACAAAAGGAGACATTTTAAGTTGCGTCTTGGTCTTTGGGAAACACTGATCAACATTTTTCACTATTTGTTGACATTTTCATGAGTGAGAAAATACTTGAAAGACCAGTAATGAAAATAATCGCTAGTTGCAGCCTTAGATACATTTTTGGTTATTAAGTAATGACACAAAATCCCATATGGAGCACTTACTTAACTAAAGAATGTGTGTAAATTAGTTTGTGGTCTGGATCTCTAGAAGAACTAAAAGAATCTTTTGTGCGTTTATTTAGGGCAATGCAGTCAATGTTTCTGCATTTAGTGAAGCATTTTATGGAAATATGTTTCTGGCCTCAGACATGCGGACTTGCCTCAAGAATGAAAAACAGGGTTGACCACTTGTTTTGGGGTTAAGACTAAGTTTAAGAGTTGGATCTAGGTCAATAGTTGGATAAGGGTTCTGTTGGGTCATGTAGCTGTTATGGATAAAATTGGGGTAAGCCTCCATTGAGTTAATGCAAGTCAGTCTTATAATTAGCACAGGTCTATGTGTGTGAGTGTGTTTGTGTGTATGCATGTGCGTGTGTAACAAGGCAGCTTAGTTGTGCTGTGCAGTATGTGTGTCAAACAATGGCACTTGTGTTTTATTTATATAAATATAGTGCGAGACATTTACATCCGCAACCTGCGGGTCAGCTTAGATTTCTTCCATCTCTTTTCGCTTGTCGTCTCTTCTTTACTGCTGCTTCTGTTTTTATTTCTCTCAGTGATTTACTACCTATGTCTGTACAAAATCCAGAGAAAGGTTTCCCTCTGATTCCCATATGTCTAACTGCGACATTTGCATAAGTTCTTATAGTTATGAAACCTGGTATGTGGGTGACCTTGATAGTGCTGCATGGTTTTATAAGGCTGCATTTTTTTTTCATAGCACGTTTTGTAATGTGGAAACGGATGCATGTTAAATAGTTCTCCGTTCATGTAACTCGAGACCTTATATCACCAATAAATTCAGCTTTTTAGGACATAAGAAAAACAGTATTATTTTCACATTAATGGCGCCATGTTTTTTTAACAGTCTGCAGTAGGTTGTGAAACAGCTGCTGTGGTTTAGGGGTCATGAATCCTAGTGAGCATGTAAACTGAGCAGGTTTCAAGCTGAAGGAAATAAATTTCAAACAGGTGGTCAAATAATCGACAGAATACTAATTAACAACTATTAATAACATTAATATCTATTAATACTAAGCAAAAATGCCAAACATTTGCTGGTTCCAGCTTCTCAAATTAGAGAATTTGCTGCTTTTCTCTATTTATGGGCTGAAATGAGCTGTAGATAATCTGCAGACTATTTTCTCAATTAATTGATGATAATTAGTTTTTTTTAAATGTCAGTATAATTTGCCAGAGCACAAGGGGACATCATCAAATGTCTTGTTTTGTCTGATCAACAGTCCGAAATACAAAGATGTTTAGTTTACAATTACATTAAACAGAGGAAGGTGGCAAATCTTCACATTTGAAGAGCTGAAATCAGAGTGTTTGCCTTTTTTGCTTAAAAAATGATTGATTATCAAACAGGTTACCAATAAATTGTCTGCCTAATGACTAATTGACTAATTGTTTCAGCTCTACTCTGTTTTATATCAGTATGAATTCAATATTGTTGGGTTTTGGACTTTTGGTCTGGGAAATTGTGAGAGATTTTTTAAAACTTTTTTCTGATTCATCGATTCATCGAAGAAAAAAAAAAGACAGATTAATTTATAATGAAAAAAAATGCAGGGCTGTTCTAATCTAACACTAATTAACTAACAAACTGTCTTCTTAATCATCCCTCCTGTTCTCCTCAGCACCCACGGACCACATACTGTTCAGCAACCGCTCCCAGATCCACTCTAGTCTGAAACACTATGAAAAGGCTCTGAGAGACGCTGAGATGGCCTGCAGACTCATGCCTCTCTGGTCGAAGGTAAGGCAGAGTGACAGATTTATTTGTTCGGCATTATAATAAACCGATAGCTCCCACGTGGATGTTGGATGTATATGAGGTCATATGTCTTCTGAATGCCAACAGGGTCATGTTCGAAAGGCTCAGGCCCTGGTGTCGCTGGGCAGGACTGAGGAGGCACTGAGAGAGTACCTGGTGTGTCTGTCCATAGAGCCTGACTGTAGACTGGCTAAGACTGAGGCTCATAAGGTACCCAGAGTTAGTTTAATATATATTTTTAATATATTTATGAAGTCAAAGATCTCTATTGCTATTTACAGAAAGTAATCACATCCTTGTTTTCTGTCCTCTCTCAGCTCCTTAGTGATCTCCTGGCCCCAGTCACAGATCAGGTCCCTGAACACATCTCAGACTACTCCAACATACTGTCTTCTAGAGCACACATCAAAAACAGCATCATCGCTCCCTCCCAGGTAAGAGATGGTCTCACTTCTTATTATCATCACTGTCTAAAAACAGAATAACATGTAGGGAACATGAGGTTTTATTATCCTTCTCTCAGACCCTCAGTCCTGCCCAGTGGTCATCAGAGTCCAGTCTTGCGTCTGCCCCTCCTGCGCCTGAGAGGTCAGACAGCAGTGAGGTCAGAGGTCAGGGACGCCTAGAAGCCAGGAAGCTGGACCACTGTTTCCTCCTCAAACGAAAACAAAGGAGCACAGAGGACGAGACGGACGAGGGAGGACTGGAGAGGAGGGGCGATCACAAGAGATTCAAGTCTGGTGAGCTTTTGGAGGGTGACACACACACACAAACACACACGCATACATGGTTTAATGATTTTAAAGATATAAAAAGTGTTCATGCTATTATCTCCTATCACACTTCAATTGCAACATATGTGAGGTTCATCAAATTTTGCACTTAAAAAAGAAGCTTTTTAAACTAACTACACTTTCATTTATTTTTATCAGATTGTATGCAATAAGTTAGAATAGAAATGATTAAACTAGATTTGTTTTGAGAGTTCCAAACCACATATATGAGGGCCGTCTCTTTGTAAACCAAAACCTCTGATATGATTCACAGGACTAGTCAGTACAATGCTTTTCTTTGTTCCTCATCAGGAAAATAACAAGAAAACTCAAACTGAAGCTGATTCTGTGTCTCATGTTTCTGATAATCTCTCCACATGTAGAGCCAGCAGAGGGGACTGATTCATTGGGGTGTGTCGCTGGTGGCCTCTTGGACCCGACTGATCTGGAATGTTCTCTTTGTATGAGGTGAGATTTGCCTTTCAGCTTAATGTAGAGCTAAAACCGATCACTCAACCTGACTCTGTACTGTCTAACACCCAAACCAGTTAAAAGAAAGACTATCCAGTCTGATTTAAGTAAAAAATATGTATATTTTAATAAAAAAAAATCAATCAGTAATAATGTAATGTGAAGTAAATTGCTGTATATAGTTATATAGCCCATAATGATAACTGGGATTTTAGAAAAACGTACAAACATATATACAGACATACATAAATATAATGAATTTATATAAATTTGAAAATACCAGTGTCTAACAATGAATAAATTGGTGAAATCTTACATCACAAGCCCTCTGTGTAATTGATCGTGTGTATCTTGCACTCTTGTGTCGCTGGTTTTGCAATGTTTGTGTGTTTCTCACCCAGACTGTTCTATGAGCCAGTGACGATGCCGTGCGGACACACCTTCTGTCTGCGGTGTCTGGAGAGATGTCTGGACCACAACCCAAAGTGTCCACTCTGTAAAGAAGAGCTGTCTGAGGTATGTGCAGTAATACTCCTACTATTCTGTGATCTAGGAAGAATAATAATCCGTTTTTAATTAGGGGAAGATATATGTCAGGTTTATGTGGCCATCACTGAAAACTGCAAGAGTCAAAGTCAGCACGCTCATGCTTCTGTTACTTTACTATTAAAGTATCCTTATACATATCTCTTATCTCTTTGCAGTACCTAGTCCAGAGGCAGTACTGCAAGACAGTATTAATGGAGAACCTGATATCTAAGTATCTTCCCTCCGAGCTCATGGAAAGACAGAAAATCCACCAGGACGAGATGGCTGAGTTTTCCAAGTAAGTTTCTCCTCTCCGCCTCTCTTCTTCGCTATCTTATTTTCGGGTTTTACTGTTTTTTTTTCGCTCTGTTTCGTTTGTTGTTCCCTCATCTTCTGCTGTCAAACCTTATCTTCTCATAGATTATGGCTTGTGTTTAAGTATCTTTGTGACTGATAAAACACGTGATTATCCCCTTCTGCTGTTTGACCTACTGACCTACAGTCGATAACGCACACTTCTGTCTAACTGACACACTGACCTCTATTAGACTGCGTCATGTCGGGTATCAAGTTTCACTTTCCTGCAGGCTGGAGCAAACAAGTTTACGCAATAAATAACTTTGCTTTAACTGGAACAAAACTGATCCACTTCCACAGTATCCAATGTTTTTTTGGCCTTTGGCCCAAACTGTAGGTCAGTTGTAGGAAAAAACGTCACAGGAGTCACACAGACATATATAGAACCATAAGTGGCCAAATATTAATATCATAATTATAATATTAATAAATGATAATAATCTTTTTTGCATATAATTTAAATTTCATTTCATTAATTCAGGCTATACAATTATTTTCATTATCAAATAATCTGCTGATAATTTAATAATGATAATTAGTCGATTAATCATTTAGTATATGAAATGTTAAAAAATAGTGACACAATTTCTAGGAAACATATCTTCACAATAAAGAAGCTGGACCCATCAAATGTTTGGCATTTTTGCCTGAAAATGACTCAAAGAATTCATCAATAATCAAAATATTTGTAGATTAATTTTCTGACAATCAACTAATCGTTAAATTGTTGCAGTGCCAACAGTGATACTACAGGCTACAAGTAATACATGCATCACTGCAAAAATGTTGTCTGCCATTATTTTTGTCATGTTTGTTCCTCCATATTTCTCAGAAGTCACATAGTTGAAGTCTTGGCAGGAACAATATCTCCTTGTATTATGATCATTCTGCTCTTTACATTCAACATGTTCCTCTCTCTTGTTGTTTCTCTTCAGTCTTAACAAGAATGTGCCTATATTCGTGTGCACCATGGCCTTCCCCACTGTGCCGTGTCCTCTCCATATCTTCGAGCCCTGCTACAGACTGATGATTCGCCGGTGCATGGAGACAGGAACCAACTGCTTCGGCATGTGTCTGGGAGACAACCTCAAAGGGTTTGTATCTGTGCATCACTATCTTTTGTATAAATCATGTGATTGTTATTGAGTATGTGTCCAGGAAGTATAATATTTGTGTCCTCCTCCTCCTCCACCTCTTCCCGTCTTTAGGTTTGCAGACTATGGGTGCTTGTTGGAGATTCGCGATGTGAAGTTCTTCTCTGACGGCCGCTCAGTTGTGGACACCATTGGCAGACGGAGGTTTAAAGTCATTCAGCACAGCGAGAGGGATGGATACAATACAGCTGATATAGAGTACCTGGAGGACATTAAGGTATGACGGGGTGGAGGTGTGTGGGTGGACAGGCGGAGATGGACAGCTTGGAGAAGCAGAGTTTAGCCAGAGAGGGAGGGTCGGCTAGTTCAAGGGTTGGCTGAATGAACTGTGGTTGATAAGATTTTATAGCTCACATGTGTGTGTGTTTAGGTGGAGGGCGTGGCGGAGCGTGAGCTGCAGTCCCTGCATGATGCAGTGTATGACCAAGCCCTGGTATGGGTCAACTCCCTGAAGGCAGAGCAGAAGGAACGTATTGAAGGACACTTTGGACCCATGCCTGAGAAAGACTCTGTACTTCAGGTACACACACACACACACACACACACACACACAGAACTTACAAAATCAGTTTGTTTTTTTTGCTTTAATTTATAATTATGTTTTTCTTTAAAATCTCTCTAATATTTATCTGTAGGTTGCATTATGTTATGGGAAATTTTTCAGAAGAAAATTATGATCTTATTAGTTGAAATATTAGTAAATACTCACTGGTGTATCTGCTGTTGTGATGCAATATCCACTTAAACATGGCTTTTTTTTTACATGTGTTTTTCAGTATAAATCCATCAGAACATTAAGAATACATCATTTTAAAGGAAAATTATGGTATTTTTTATCCTGGGTTTTGTTCTCTTAATTGTGTCCATTCTTACCGGGGTTCGCGGTAACTTTGCTTTTGCTACCCCCGTAACAGAGATTCAAGAAACACAACTGAGGCAAAACAACACAACCTCCTAAATCTTTCCAAATAAACTTCGGTTTTACACAAATCATTTAGAAACTTCTCTCTCTCTGAATTTAATCAAAAGTAAATATGGAAATTGTTGTTACGTGCATAGGGATCTACTTCTGGAACATCCTGCAAGTTAACCAAACTCGCTGTGTTAGAAATGATAAAACTGAAGTTTATTTGGAGAGCTTCTCCAAATAAGAGAAGAGAGGTTCCTCAATCTCTTTAATGGAGGTGGTGAGTGCAAAGTTACTGTAGCATGACCCACAGTCAAAATAGTCACAACTGTGATACTAAGACCCAAGCTTGGAAAAAAAGTTGTTTCCTCTTGATTTTGTCTTTAAACCCTCTTCCCTTCACTTTCTTTCTCCAGGCCAGTCCTAACGGCCCGTCATGGTGTTGGTGGTTACTAGCCGTTCTTCCATTAGAGGGCCGAGCTCAGCTACCATTCCTGGCCATCACCTCTCTGAAAGATCGCCTCAGTGGGATCCGCAAAGTGCTGCTCTTCATGGCCCACAGCCGACACCGGTGACATGCTCTCAGCAAGCGTTCACCCACCTTGAAAATGCAGTAACCACCTGCCCCACAGCACCCTCCCCTCCTCCAGGCAGCAGTTGACCTGCTGTTCTTCCTTTTGATGCACAAAGAACTGATGTTGATGTGGTTGCACCTTCCCTGTTGTAGCTCCGTCCATCTACACATCAACGACGAACTTGAACTGAAAAAACAAAGATAGTATAGATCTGAATAAATAGATAACTTCCATGAACAATAGTCTTTTGACACCATGCAGAGCAACATGTCCCTCTTACTTCAACTAGCACCTTCAGCTACCTTTGAACAGGAGGGACTGTCTCAATACGATTTACATTAGTCTAGATGTGTGTTTTAACAGGATCATCATCTTCCTTTGCAACATCTGGTGTTATTGTAACTATGCTATGCTAACGCGCACACGCTGTTTGTCCGACAACTCCTCGACTGCAGAAGTTGTTCTGCTGAAATGTCTTCATCTTTCCACCGTTGCCTCTCTGGCATGCCTCCATTTTTGTAGTTCTCTGTTCTTCCTGTTGCATTGCGTGTAATGTCAAGTACATGTCGTGTGTGGAATGACACACCAAAAAAAACAAAAACAAAACAGTACTGTGCAGTCTGACCTGAATGGTGAGACTGCATTCTCAAAAACTACAGTAATTTACAACTCCCCAAAACAAGTGAGCTGCTTGTCTGAATCTTTAAAGCAAAGACGAAGCAGATTTTTCACTTTAGAAACAAGTTAATCTACTGCAAGTGGCAACTGCCATCAACCCATCACTGTCCACTTACTGTATGTCTTTTGATGACTTTTTGTGTAACTGCACTCATTACAATTGAGTGACTGATAATAATATTGATTAGAAGTTTACTCACTGACTCACTGAAATCCCAGTAAATGGTTTACTCATTACTGAGTTTAGACTTTTACAGATGAACATGTGTGTTTACTATTTTACCACCTTCACCGTAACTTTACCAGTAATCATTTTTGACAGCTACTTTGTCTTCCTACCTTCCTTCATGCTTCCTTTCATTTCTGTCTCCGTGTGATCCTGCAGCTGAATAACAATGGACTGAACCTTTTACATTGCTGTGCTTTAAGGCTCTTGTTCTTGTGTTTTATTCATTCATTTTTTTAAAAATTGTTTTATTTATTGTTTTCATTATTTATGCATGCAGTGACATTGTTTACATTTCACAGAAAGAGATGCTGAGCTGCTCACTTTCCAAAGGCATATTTTTTTTAATTTGATATTTGACCCCCAAACATCAGCAATGATACCCTGGTCAGAATTAGCCAATCGATAAGGAGCAACAGCTTGGAGCTCTCATGGATGCTGCGGAGGGCAAACTCTGGAAACTCAAGTTGAGGGCAGATTCCCTCCCAGAACACCTATTTTTAGTCCACTGGTGACCCAAATCTGTGTAGTATTTTTTATTGGCCCGTCATAATCTGAGCTATGTTGACTTCAACATATTTGGAGATATTTGTAATGCTTACAGGCTTAAAGCGAGCCTGTCAACAATGTGGCAAGCAGTCACATCATTCCAGCCAATATCTGGATTTCTGATACCATTATCTCCTAAGTGTATTTATTTCAGTATTTATTCTGACTTATTTTGCACTTTCACTTTAAGTAAGGGAAAGTAACGACGCAGACAGGCCTCAGGATATTTAAGTCCGACAACCACAGAATAAAGTTAAATCCTCTGGTGGATTGAATTAACATGTTAAAGATATTCCCAAAGTGTTAGGAGGGACATTGCATCTCCTAGCAGGCCGACACAACTGCTAAAATATCCTTTAATTAGAGTTGATTGCTATTAGTAAAGGCCAGTGCCTTGTATGTATCCACAGAAAAATATGATGTGGAACTATTTTACACTTAAATTATCAGCATACCGGGTTCATTTTTCACTTTTTGATGAAAATGTGTTCATTCAAAACATAATTTTCACAGAAAGGAAATAAGCACAAATTGAAATAAAACAGTACTATTTGAGAATACCTACAAACATATTTTTAAGAACAATTTCAGACTATCTGAGGCCTTGCTGATGTCTGTGACTGTTTTTTGTGACTGGGCAAAAGCGAATCTCTGGCTTCTGCAAGACATTGTTGAGCTTTGCCTTCAAATTATTTTATATATGTGTGTTTGATTTTACATGTTTCTGTGTCAATTGGGTTCTTTGTATTTTATAATTCTCTTCACTCACTGGTGTATTTGTCTCTCCGTATTTCATGTGTAAAGGTACAGGGAGTGTCATGTCAAATCATTACATTTATTATTTTGTATTTGAAGGGCCAAAGCCATTTAATGTTGTGAAAATGGAGAAACTGAGAGTGTAAAACCAGAGTAAAATTTTTTACTTTTGATATTTTCCCCACAATAATTTGTTGATATTGTACTGATGCATTATTTCTACTTTTCACCACAGTCAGATGGTCGCAATATGACAGAATGAAACAGCAATACTGTACAAAGTACTGTATGCATGCATTTTTAAATTTATCATGTAGTAGCCCAAGTGTTGAATTACATTGGAAGATGTTTGTCTAAAGAGGCATTTAAAGTACTGAAAGTTAATGTTAGGATTTGAGGAAGCCAGGGGGAAACCAAAATAACTAGTTTCAACTATCTCTCCACTATGTATAAAATAATTGATCCTGTAATGTTTGCTAATGTTAGAAATGGTAACTACTAAAAAGATATAATTAGTTAGCTCAAACTGGGCAGGAAAGGGAAAAGCCATCAGTCAAATGTAATCACAACAACAGTGTAAAAGCATATCAAGAAGATATTTCAGATTCAGAGACAAATCTTGCTCCAGACAGATGTAGAGAGATAAAGGTAAAGGGAACTTTACTATTAAACTACTTTTTTTTACAATTTGTAGCAGTGAGTAAAGTGACAGAGGAGCCAGTCTTTTTCTTTTTACTTAATCTGGAAGAGTTGAAACAAAAGTTGAATCATGACGCTAACATGGATTTTGGCTCAAAACTGATATGTGTGCATTATTGTTCATCTGTGACAGCAGTCCTAGTGCCTTAAGTTGGACTTCTTCCATTTTCATGTTGATGTATAAACTGCAGTAGCTACTAATTTAGTGTGAGTCAACCTGGGGTTTCCTAAATAACATCTTAAGATAGTGATTCAAGATTTGTTTGTCACGTTCATTTGAAATAGATCCTACTCTACCCACTAGATACCACTAAAGTGATACTCCATCCTAATGTTCTGTAGCAGCAGCTGTTGTCCGCTTGAATCCATGTTATCCACTGTAACTTTGATTTTCTTCCCATCTTACCATATAGAATACATTGTTCTGTTTGAAAGGTGAAACTACAAACCTTTTAACAGCCACCGCTCAAACTTAAAAGTGTAACCCAAAACCCCTTTTTATTAGCACTTGAATTTGTGTTATACAGTTGTCAAAATCCTGTAAAGTCAGTCAGTCAAAAAAAAATCCAGCAAAAGATCCTTACTCCTTACTATTCATGGAATAGTTTGACATTTTCGTAAATATACTAGCTTGTTTTTTTGCCGAGTTAGACAAGAAGATCGATACCAATCTGTCTGTACAGTAAATATGAGGCCACAGCCGGTTAGCTCAGCTTAGGAAGTCACTGCACCCCGGCAAGAACTAATCCAGTACATGACCCCTTGTAAAACCAAAATGTATTGTTTTTGCACTTTGTTTTTTATATGGATTAAACAAATAAGATATGACATATTAACTAGTGAGATGTTTAGGTGTTGGTGAGTGGATTTTCCTTACAGAGCCAGGCTAGCTGCTTTCTCACGTTTTCAGTTTTTATGCTAAGCTAAGCTAATCGGCTGCTGGCTGTAACCTTATATTTAACAGACAGAGATGAGAGTTTATTAATCAAAAAAATCACAGCAACTCTAATTGCTACACATTTTGTTCTTTCCAACATATGAGAAGGTTGAATATTTTTGACACCAATGAGTTTCCGTATATTGGATTAACACAAATACAACTACAGAAGAGAAGGTGTTACTTAGGAAACAGCACAGGTAATAAGCTATGACCCAGTTGGAATATGAATATAGTGGTATTTGTCTTGGTGTGAAGTATTGAATCCTTAAAGGTCAGGATGGATTTAAGCTGCTTTTTAAGCCTGATGGTATCATTTTGATATTCTGTAGCACTCCAAACTCATAACTGTGATCATCCTTACCCACAAACACTTCCTGTGAGCTGCAGGTTTGTGCTCGGTAAAGGCTGAAGATTTCAAAGCTTCCAGTTTGTTAAGCACAGTCCTTTGCAAACAACAATGACACAAATATAGAAGTTGGATCTTTTTGATTTTTTGTCATCCAGCTATGCAAAAACAGTAGGATCATTGACATCTTGACCTTTCAGGATTCAACTACTGACCTTTTAAAGAAGTGTAACTACCTCTGGCATCCTGCTCCAGCACTTCCACAAAGAGACAGAAAGACAAATAATGCTTCCCAATTTTGTTGTTTCTCTGTTACTGTTGTTTTGTCTGTGTTTAAAGTGGAATTTGAGTTTAAACAAATATTTAATATCATCAGTGTCCCGTCAGTGCTCTAAAATGTTTTTTTTTCTTACTTGTGCCCATTTAAAAATGCATCATATTAATCAACATTTCACACTTATGAGAGATTATGTGACTTTTCAACTAAAACTGCAAAGCTGTAAAACCAGTGGTTTCTGTGTGATATATTCAACACTCATCCCAAATATTTGAACTCTTTGAAGGAGTGCTTGATTTATCCTCCCTGGTAAATTGAACACCTTCTTGGGAACAAAGTGTACGATCTTTTGAAGCTTCTGTTTAAGTTATTTAACTAACTCTGATTCACAGCACCGGTTTGTGGGAATGACTGCAGAAACAATGAGCATCACCCTCACACTTACATATATCTATTCACATCTGGAACAGCTTGTGCTCTGTGCTGTGTTCAAGAACGCTAATTAGTTGTTAGAAGAAACAATTTCTTGTTCTCTCGCTGTGTGTAAATTTCCCCACTCACAGCTCTGGGACTTGAACTGGCAACTCTTACATAACATTCCTGCTCTGCTAACTATTTGGCCTTTAAATATCCTCACATATGACAACAGGCTACACCAAGCGCTCCTCACATTTTCAAATATTTGAGTTGACTTAAGTTAGTACATTGCCTGCTTCTTTCAAAGGCTCCATGGCCTCTAAATGTGTCCAGGTGCATTCGCACAAGATGAATGTATGCCTTGACATCTCTCTGATGTTTTCTGTATATGTCTGTTTTTGATAGTAAAACTTTAGTATGCATTCTGTTTGCAACAGTTCAGTCTGAAGCTCCAGCTTGTTAATAAACCAAAAGGTTTGTGTTCTTTCTCCTGCGAGGGATAAAGACCACACTGGACTGGACTCGAGTCTGACTTCTCCTTTGTTTGTGTTCTGTGGGGTTGGCTGGTCTTCTTAGAAAGTAACAGTTCAGATTACAGGTTACATCATTGGGTTTGAATCAATTATTCACAAGATGAATCAAATCCTTCATTGTGATCTGATTACTTTCAAAACACAACAACCTATGCAGTGAGTGAAGTAGGTCGAATCAGCATTTCCAATGACAATTTTGTTGTTAAAACCGGAAGAAGATGCAATTGTGGTGATTTTCATGTAAAATCCATATTTTTCAATACCAAATCTAATTTTAAGACCTGAATTATTTGAGTCTATGTTGAGCTCATTTGTTGTAAAGTTCAAATCAAAATGCACAAACAAAATTGAGGGCATGTTAATATTATTCTGGGAGTGTGGGAGGACTGTAAGACTGCTACCAACAGCTATGTTCATGATCAATAGGTCTGACAATTATTTTCTTTAATAATCGATAAATTGTACAGTGTATAAAATGTCAGAAAATCGAGAAAAAGGCCCATCACGATTCGCGAAAGCCTAAGATAACATATTCAGAATACTTGTTTCATCTGACCAACAGTCAAAAACCCAAACATGTTTAATTTACTATCATGGAAAACAGGAAAATTAGTAAATATCCACTTCTGAGAAGCTGGTAGTGAATTTTGGGCATTTTTGCAAATGATGATGAAAAATCATTCAGTTATTAAAATTGATACCAATGAATTTTCCACCAGCCGACTAATGATTGATCATATAATCATTTCAGTATTACCATGTATAGTGAGGGTCAATTGAAGCTCCATAGATGGTTAATCTGACCAGGTGGAAACAGCAAGTCTGAAGGTAACAAGATCTGCCCACCAGCAAATCCCCAAAACCCACTTACTAACATGCTGTATTTTATCTGTTTCATCCACACAAAAAGCAGCCTCTATGCTAAACTAAATTAACCGTATGCTGGCATTAACTTCACATTTAGCGAATCAATCTTCTCATCTGTATTGTTAATATTATTTTCTCATTTGTTTAAATTGACAACTGATTTGAAGTTTTTACTGCTAACTGTGGCTATTTAGGCAAATATATTAGTCTGATCTCTTAAATTTCATTCTCTTACTCTTGGCCAATTTTCAGAGATATGTTAACTTGGTTAGTTTAGTTTTTTGGAAAAATAATCTTATTGTGCTCTTTCATGACATCATCATGTTTCAGCCCCTCATTGAAGCTGTATAAAACAGAGTGAAATACTTTTTTATGGTTTCATTGAATGTTTTTTATCAAATGTGCTTTGTTATACACACTGTTCCATAAAACATTAGCCTGCTGTATTAAAAACTGTATCTTCACTTTAATTTAAAATAAAGATTTGTGTGTTTCAACAATGAAGAATGAGGTCTGAAGAGGTTAAAAAACAAGGAAAGAGGAATGAAGTAGGGTAACATTTCATGTTGAGTGAGGTTAAGTGTCGACAATGTGACCAGAGTTGTTGCATTATATAATACGTCATTCCTATAACAGTATAAAACAGTTAGCTGGAAGGGAATGACTCTTCAACAACATTTAGTACAGATTATGTCAGCAGTCAGTGGAAGCTGAATAAAACTCTATTGCTTGAACCTATGGTTGATACAGTAACTGCACTACTGCCAGTAAATCTATTTAGGTCACGAAAAACTTTCTTCTGAGGAAATCTCTGGAGAAAAGTCTGAAAATCACGATGGACACAGATTCAAGCAGAGCAATTTGACAAAGAGGAAGAAGAGGGTGGTGGCTTGTGTGTGGGTGTGTGTGTGTGTTAGTGTGTAGGGGGATAAACAAGGAAGAATAAACAAGTATGAAAAGCCAAGAAAAGACTGTTGAAGAAAACAAAACTGATACTTTGGAGGAGAGAACAAGTTTATTATAGAGAAAGAGAGAATGTGTGAGAGAAATGTTGCATGTGGATGAAGAGAGAGAGAATATAACATTTTTAGAGTCAGAGCTTTTTAAATTTGGCATCAACACCAGATAAAGTGACACACATACATATGTCTCCGATATGGTGGAGCCTACAAACTCACAGGAAAAATACACAGACTGTTAAAGTGCAGCTGACTGACAGAAATATACAGAGAGAGAGAGAGGGGAAGCCGCACAGACAGGAAGACAGACAGTTTATGCAAGCAATGCAAATGTAGGTCGGTCAGTCAGTGAGGGTTAGAAACTGAGAAAGAGACAGAAAACATGACAAAAAATATTAGCTAAAGAGACACGGAGGGCAAATGTGACAGTCTAGTTTCGCTCTTTATTTGTTGCTCTTCACTATAATTACTCGGCAGATTATCAAGTTTGGTTGCTGCAGTCACATAAGGGCTGTCAGAGGTTTGAAGGCCTACTTATGCAGATCCCAGTGCTTCTAAATATAGAGGCGTAGAGGCGTTAATGAGACCAGCATATTGCATACTGTAGATGTTTAGGTCTTTAGGTTCTGTCGTGTTTATGCAAATGAGTGTTAAAATGAGTCAGCGACAAAGCAGTTAGATGTTTGTTACATTTAAAGCATCATAGGACAGAAACAACTCCCTTTGGATTATTTTATTCCAGATTTCTCCATGAAGCGCAGATTTAAGTCCACAATCTGTTATTTTTTACAGCAGTAATAATAAAAGGTAAGTTGTAACTTATTAAAGGTTAATAAATCATTTAGTAACACTTTATAGATCAGTTATATGACATTTTGAAGAGCAATGTTATCAACCAGGTTCCTACTGGTGTTATTCATCCTTTTTACTTGATAATAAAGCAGTCATAAATGTTTGTAATATATTAACAGATAGGAATAGGGTTTCAGCTTGCAATAAATTCAACAAGTGTGTATTATTGTATTGTTGTTGGATTTTGGTCCAGATGTGCTGCTCTTTTGATGCTATGCTCTTTTCCAGATGGTCAGAGATCAAACAGTTAATGGGAGGGTGTTCCTGATTAAACAGCTGAAACAAAGGATTTTTTTACAACCTGCCAACTCAAATGTTGCCAGGTCAGGTTGATCTGTAAATGATTAGTAAATGCTTTATTTAACATTAATAAATCCATTAGTTATAGCTTAAAACATGCCTCATTAGAAAGTGGTGCCCAGTTTGTGAGTGGTGATAAGCTTCTAACACAATAGCTTTGACTTTAAGGGTATGAATATGCAGAAATGTTATTCCCTTTTAATATAAAAATATTATATGATATATATTTGATCATTCTGACTAAACTAGAGGATTACAATTCTAAGATGACAGTAAAGCAGGTTACTTGTTTAAACAATAACTTCTGAACACAAATCACATTATGGTCTGTCTGCAGGGAACCCTGAGACTCATGTTTCATCCTTGAGGTTATTTTCAGTTACAGCTAATTGTTTCCTGCTAATTAGCAGCACAGAAGATTTGAAATCATTCCAACATCTTCAATAAACTATCTTTATTCATCTAACAATTTTACTTTCCCACTTTTAGCCTGTAAAATGTATATTTCTGTGAAACAACCACCTCTGATGAAAACAACACAGAAGAAGCACATACAAAGATATAAATTGTGTCTGATGTAAAATCATATTGGTCATATAAGCTATGATTATTACTTATTATTTATCTCAAGATAATCAATGTATGTATGTGTCAAACTGTGTATGCAGCTTACCTCTCGTAAGAGACTTTCTGAAACAGTTTGAGCACTTTTAGTGGAAATGAATAACACATCAGTTCCATTTCTATAGCAGAGCCAAGTCCCTCATAATCTTTAACAAGTGTTGTCTGTTTCCAATATCAGCCTTCAGCCCCAATTAAGAGCAACTGCTAACAAACAGAAGACACAACATGAGAATGTTTTTTTACCTTCTTACTGATAAAGTAAACAGCCTTAACAAGACATTAAGACTGTCATTACTTCATATATAAACTATTTATCACAGTCAGTCATTCAGAATATGTGGCAGGGTGTCTGTTATAGTTTCATGTGTGTGATGAAATGAGGAGGAAAAACGATGACGTGTAAATTAGAGAACGGGAAGATTGAATCAGGACTTGTCATCTGTCTTTCTGCAGATGACATGCAGACCCCTGTTTAAACATGCCAGTGTTGTCATTGTTGTGTTAATTGATATTTAGCATTGCAGTGCTGGCTCCTTTGGATGAGATGGTCAGCTGTGATGTCTTTGGAAACAATGACAGTGGGAGACTCAGACCTCACCAGTTCAGAGTCACTCCAGTTCATACACGACGGTCAGTGAGGTCAGGTCAGTCTGACTAAACCTCACAGCCAGCATAAGCCCAGGAAGTCCAGCTTGTTCTCTGCTGCCTGAGGGAGATGTTATCTTGTCTCATGTCTAAAAAACACAAGGATAGCACCCTGAATGTTTACCACACATCCTACATAACAGCAAAGTCCCTGGTTTGACTCCAGCTAGGGATCCTTGCTGCACGTCATGCTCCCTCTCTTGTTTCCTGTCTGCTCATCTACTGTCAGCTGTCCAGTAAAGGCATCTTATATCACAGTTTTATCATCATTATTCAACATTATTACAGAGCTTTGCCAAATTTCAGACATGGGACTAGTGTAAAATTTGAATATCTTCAACATATATTTATGGGAATTGTTATGAGTTTAGTATCGTGTTTTTGGTGTGTGAAAGTCTGTCTCATAAGTTTCTGTGATAACTTACTTATTGAGATGCCTTAAAAGTCGACATCAATACCCCCCCTCTTACCCCCTCCTTTCTCCATCTCCTCACCTCTGTGATTCTTGCCAAGTTGGTTGGTTATATAACCTGTAAATGAGAAGGTCAGCACCCAGCAGTCATCGCTATGGATACTTGGCACGGACACACACACATTGTACATCTTGGCTGGTCCACTTTGTAGCGGCATGTGTGTGTGATAGTGTGTGTATCAGAAGTAGGGCAACAGCAACGTTACCTAACTCACCCAGAAAAGACATCTGGGGAGTTCAAGCAGCCCTCTCACTGATTACAGCTTCCTGTACGCACACACACACACACACACACACACACACACACACTGTAGACCATCAATCATAGACATGCAAACATTCTCTCATGTTGTACACACACTGGAGCACACAGGCAAACATTTTGCTCAAATTCTGGCCACACACAGGCAGATAGTAACATACAGACACACACACACACACACACAGACACACACACACACACACACACACACACACACACACACACACACACACACACACACACACACACACGTGTGTGCAGGAATGTGTGATGACAGGATGGTATCAGTATTTGATGATGTTCAGAGAAGTATGGGGGCCCAAAAGTGACAAGAAATAGATAAATAAACAGATGGCTACGATTAAATTAAAATATATATAAATAAATCTTAAAATTTGCCATCCACATAATTAAATATCTGTGATTGGTATATGTTTTTAATAAGTTAGTATCATATATTGCATTTTAAAAGAAGCTTTAGCAGGAGTGCTCAGTATCAGAAATTCTAAACAGAAAAATTAAAAATGAAATTGAAACACTAGTTAAAATTCAAAAAAAGTCAAACTCAGAAGGTTAGTTAGATTATGATCAACATATTGGTTTGAAACTGGAGTGGCAAAATTTTAAACCAGTTTTACTTGAACTCATTCTGTTTGTTCAGTGATTTTTCCATCCCACATACAATCTGATCACAGCCTCGTCTTGATGTTGGAGCTTCTAGTTACACAGCGAAACCTACTATCGTCACAAAAACATCATTATCTCTTTATGGTGAGACATAATGTATCCAAGTGTAATAATACTGTCACACACCTCATCAGTTTGCCTTTTTGTTTGGACGTCAAAAGAATAGTTTGACATTTTGGGAAATATGCTTATTCATTTTCTTGCTGAGGGTTAGATGAGAAGATCAAACCAGTCTTTTGTCTGTCTGTTAAATATGAAGCTGTAGGAAACTGTTAGCTTAGCTAGCTCAGAATGTGTTAATTAATCACCTTAAGAGGTGCTGTTTGGCATTTCTTAAAAACTTTTTACAAGCCAGGCTAGCTGTTTCCTGCTACTTCCTGTCTTCCTTCCAAGATCAGTTCCTAAACTTCCAGCTCTGTAGTCAATGCCCAGACATGAAAGCAGTATCAATCTTCTTACCTAACTCTCCACAAGAAAGCAAACAAAGTCTATATCCAAAATGTTGACCTATTTCTTTGATATAGTGGTAAAGCTGTGAGAAACTGTTGCTCCACTTAAATACAACTAATTTATTCACCGATGTTTTGTGTAGATAGAGGAGCTGGTTTTTTTCTGGTTTTCTGGGGCTTCCTCAGACTCATTCCTGTCTAACCGTTCATTTGCATTTTAGACATGTAGGTCAAACTTCACTGACTGTATATAAAGATTATATAATATACAGTCTAAGGTCAGGCTTCATTGAAAGTAACTTTAAATGAGCACTTTAATAGGAATTTAGTATGTTGCTTAAAGGGAAACTACACAGATTTCTACTCATCACTGGGGGTACAGCTCAGCCTGTGAAAACAGTTGTATAACAGTTGTATAATGAAAACTGTTGTATAATGTCTTCTGTGACTCATTAGGCTGCTTCTGGGATTGAAACAGAGACCCTCTATCTACATGACAGCCTCTCAGGTTCCCCTGCCGCCCTTTCTTCACTACTGATTTTGTTATGAACACATTTCATTAAAAAAAATCCATTTATTATTCTAGGAATAAAAGCCTTGTGTTGTGATGTGGATGTTTTCTGCTTCAGGTATACTCTACAGTTTTGAGTCCTTTCAGGAACAAAGAAATTCGAAGCTAATCAAGTATTCTCACCCTGACACAGATGCTCCAAAAAGGCCAAAAACCTTTCTGGTGGCATAAAAAAATCAGGCCCTCTGGGTTAAAAATGAATTAAATTTTATTAATAAAATGCTTTATACAAGAATATGCATGCTGAGTTTTCATCTGAGCACTTTCATTTTCAAATCCAAATGGCTTCTTGTTTTCTGCAACATGAATATGAATATTATATTTTTATGATTCCTCTGCCAAAACTGTGAATGGATGCACAGTGAGATGAGAAATAAAAACACGGAAGAAGTGATTTCATTTGTTATTTACTGCACATTTTATGTACAAGACAAATTCTCAAAAGGCAATACAAAATAAAACAAATGCATAAAACATATATAGTTACTGTGAGATAGATAAGATTTAATTGATACAAAGACAACTTTCAACTGTGAAACTCATTTTCCTTTAGTGATGCTTTGCATCCTGCAGCAAACCAATCTCCAAATGACTGATTACTGTAGCTGTATATTGATTTCTGTCTCCTTTACATGTTTGGTTGTAACTGGAAAATGTTTCATAACAACCAGGACCAGGCTGCCAACATGATGATGCAGTAAAAAAAATATTAAAAAGAGACTAACGTCGGTGTGATGATAGTTTGGAGATCATAGATTTCTGTAGGACGCTGGCAGATAATCTGTTATGTATTCAAAATATCAAGAGAAAATTAAAAATGTAATTTACATTGACAACCTGAAAGATGCTCGATACACTCAGCACTCGCAAACACATTAAACATCATTAGTTTAGTGTCTGTGGATCATGTAACAAGAAATATATTTGTCTAAAGAACTTGATACACAGACAGCACTTTGAAGAAAAGTGGATCAGCAAATTTTCAGCAAAACTCCAGCACATTTCTCTTCAGCTTAACTTGGATGTTGTCCCATTTTACTCTCCAGTCATGGAGAGACAATATTTTCCTCATACCTCAAATTGTGAGCGTGCGTCACTGCCATAAAATAAACACACATACACACTGAGACTGACTGACAGACAACGCTCATTCTTAAGACAAAACAAAGAATCTCTAACCCCAAGATTTACTTTGCATCTGTATCCTCATTCTTAACCAATTTACTGTGAATAAAGTATCTTTATAAAATAATGTCTCCTTCCTTTTACTGTGTGAAATGTTAAGTGATATCACATGTGTTACTTAAACCTTTTCAGGCACCTCATACTAAAACTGTAGAAATGTGTGGATCCACCTTCAAGTAAGACATTAAGTTTTGGGGTCCTGATCTGTTGATTAGAAAACATGACAAACTTTTCAACATAAGGACATAAAGAAGGAGGGGGTTAAACTGGGCCTGACTTTGGCTGTTTGATTGGTGAGTTTGCACCAATCTGACGCCTGAAGCCAGAATAGAAACCAGGAAGTAAGAAAACAACAAAAACAACATCTCTTTGTGTGCAAATGCATTCTGGTCCATCCAGACTTTTGGCCCACTTGGGCATCACTCCAACCTCTTTTCAGATCTGACCCCATTGGGCCTTTTTTGAGCCACCTTGGGCCAGTGTACTAGACCTTCCTCAACACTTTGCGCCCATCACTGGACTATCTGAGGCATCTCACTCCAGGCTTTGGCCTTCTTCTTGGCCAGAGCCATCCAGGGTGGCTCATCCTGGGGTGAATCTGGGGGAGGTAGGCCTCGCTGGGTGGACGGTGTCTGGCCCGAAAGCGCTGGAGCTCTTGAACCAGACTGTGGCGAGGCGGTTCTCGATGAGAAAGGAGGGGAGGTGAGTGTTGTGCTCTGGGCCTGTGGTGTCTTGGATGAGGTGGCAGTTTTGGCGAGAGATGTTGGACTTGTGCAAGACGGAGGTTTTTGGGGAACAGGAACAGGAGTAGGAGGGGAGAGGGATCGTTGGGCTGGGGTAGGTGGGGGTGGGTGTTTTGCAGGGGCAGGTGGAAGCTGAGGTTTTGGAGCGACAGGGCAGGGGAGAGACTGGGATTTTGGAGGTTGGGGTGGCACTGGAGTTGGAGGTGAGAGAGCCCTCCTGGTCTCCTTTTCTACAGACACTGAAGGTTTACTGATCTCCAGCGGACTCACTAGAGGAAAAAAATAGAAACATACACACATACACACGACTTTTAGAGGACTTAATAATCATATGAAAACTCACTGATCTTACTGTATTGGAGTTTTTACTGTGTAATAATAATAGTAATAGTAATAATAAACTGCACAGGTAATGAGCTCATACACAGTTAATCAGTGTGCAATACTGGGCATTTTGAAATATGAGGGGAATTTGTACTTTGTATTTACTGATATTGTGGTCTGTTGTCTAGAATAGTTGGTTTGTTTTCCTCTTTTAAGATCCATCATTTACATTTTTGTCTAATTACCTTTGCCATCTTTCTCATCCATTAAAATAACTCACAATTGTATTTCTTACAACTAGTCACACTGATCAGTCATGTTTTTGAGCCAGTTGTCGTGTGTAACTAATGTAAACATCAGCTACCTGAAAGAACCTGCAGTTTGGTAGTTAAAACATGAGGTGAACATTGTTGGGTCAGTTGTAGTAGCAGATTTATTCCACACGAGGTCAGCATTACATCAGTCAAAATCATCTTCTATGCAACAAGTTAACACGCTCAACAAATAGCAGGCAGGAAGAGTTAACTTTTAAAAGGTATTTTGTGTATTAAGCTCAAAGATCATCGTGGTTATGCAGCATGTCAAATATGAAACACATTTTTAAATCAAATAGAAGAAACATTAAATTTTATGAAATGTTCCCATGCTGATGTCTTTTGAACAAGAAGAAAAAAAAGAAAATAAATAAAATATATATTTTTTAAATGTTCTATTTCAAACGACCTGTGCGTGTGTTTATATGTGTGTATGTGTTCTGACCTTTGCTGGTGGATTCAGGAGTTTTGTTGCTCTGCTCCCTACTTGCAGCTGAGCTGACATACATTGGCAGCGACGACTTCCTCTCTTGTTCCTCCTGATGACAGAGAGCAGCACGCACCATTAAAATACAGATTCTTGACACAGCCTTCAAATGTGTGGTGATGTGCTGTACGCATATATAGTCCTCTCACAGGAAGTGGGCATCTAAGTTTTTGTGTTTCTTGACTTCAGAGGTGACTTCATTACGGTCCATGTCACATTTAATATTGCGCACAGTCATTTAAGGCTTTATTCAATGTCACCTCACAGTTTTGTGGGAAATGTGTTTTACACAAAAGACATTCATGACAGCACAGACAGACAGACAGACACACACACACACACACACACACACACAGATTACCTTCTTAACAGTAATCTCCTCCAGCGAGTTTTCTTTATAGATCTTCTGTTTCTGTTTGGCCACAGAGATCCAGCTGGGAGAACCAGATCCACCAGAAACACCACGAACTGCAGCTGAGTCTGAATCAACAACACAGCATGAGAAACTCTCTAAGCCTCGTACAATTTGTAACAAACCTCTCCAACAGTCAGTATTTGAGTGTGTATGTGTGCGTGAGAGAATGTGTATACACACCTGAGACATGTTTGGGTTTCACTCCACTGTCTCCATGTACCTCTGGTTTCTTAGGGAGGGCAGGCTTGTTGCTGATTGGCTGACTTATGGAGGGCTTAACACTGACTGGCTGCGGTGACTCAACTTTACAGCTGGTTGGCTGAGCTGGTGGCTCGACGGGAGGCTGAATGAGAGTAAATCAGATGATGAATACAAAATTGAAAGTTCCTTAAACCTGCATTTACTGATGTTTTTTGCCACATGTGGGCAGCAGATACAAACTGTAAACAAAACAAATTTACACATCCAGCACACACAAAGCAACATAACTGATTTGAAGTCTTTTGCCACCAGATGAACGTAAGTCCAATATTAACTCTACTTTATCTCTCTTTTGGTGTCCACCAACTCCTGAGGAAAATATCTGGCTCTTTAGCTGCTAAATGTTGCACTAACTTTTTTATCTGTCTGCTGTTTGGTGCTAAGCAGGTAGTGCAGAGTTGATATTTAGAGCTTTTTTGTGGAAAACATCTGCTTGCTGCATCTGGAAACAATGAGAGCAGTGAGACTGAACCAAAACAGTAAAATTGTGGGCCCTAAAACCAAAACAATGAGTTTAAAGATGCTAAAACGCTCAATAGGGGTGAGAGGGCTACAGTGTTTGGTGATAATTCTTTGTGTGTTCGACACTATGAGCTACTCCTTTCACATACACAATCATTTGATCCACTGTTAATATAAAATATTGATAATAGCAGCTTTAATGAGTTTCATTTCTATTCCAAAGGAAGGAGAACTTCAGATTCTGCAAGAACAGTAAAACATGAAACATTCACACAACACATTACCAACAGTAAGAGTCAGTATTATCACCTCTGTGTTTTCCTCCTCAGAGCTGAAGCGGTGCAGAGCCACTGTCTTCCTCAGCCGAACTCCAAACGGGCTGTCGGGGTTTCCCTCCACTACCACAGAGCTCTCTGTAGGTGAGAGGGTGAATAAAAGTTGGTCTGTGGTTGAACTTTAGTTTAAGTCAGACAGCCTGTTCACCTCATGTGACTTAGATTAGAAAACTTTCATTGCATGTGGAAAATGTGAGTCAGACTGAAAAATATGTGTACAATCAAAGCTCAGGAACTCCGAAACAGGCCGAGACACAGACAACGAGACACAATCAAAGCACTGATTGTGTTTACTCACCTTCTGTGGCTGCAGCAGCTGAGGCTGGAGGTTTGACGGGGGCCTGTGATGCAGTGCTCTGTGGTTTGGCAGTGGTGCTTCCTGCATTCCTCGCTCTACCGGGGCTCAACACCAATTCAACCTTAGCCGAACTCGCTGGCTCTGTTTCCACTTGTGGGTCTTTCTTGGCTGTAGCCACCACATCCACACCTCCAGCTCCTGCGATGGTAGATGATGAAGAGGAGACGCAGGCGGTTGGGGAGGAGGTAGGGGCCACATTGTCTTCAGCATCTTCGATAGAGAGTGATCTCTGCCAGGCGGAGTTGATGGTAAAGCGGACTTTGCTTTGATCTGAACCGCCAGATGACTGGTTGACCGTTTCCTCCACAGATGTAGGAGGTGTAGCGTCTTCTTCAGACTGTTCTTCTTCGTCTTCCACTTTGTTAGCTGATTCTTCATCTGCGGATGCTGTGATTTGCTCTGTTGCTGCTGCAGCATGAGAAGGTGATTCAGCGACTTCGGGATCAGCAGCAGTTGGGGACTGCTGAAAGGAAAACGCGGCTTTCTCTGAGCTGGGAGAGACCAGGTTTATGTGGATGGTGGTGGTAGCGGTGTTGGGGCTGGTCATACTCTCCTCTGACTGAGTTTCAAAATGTGACTCCTGAAGAGACAAAGAAGAAGGCTTTGAGGAAACTTGTTCTGGGGCTGACTGGTTCACTTCACTTTGATCTTTCTCCACATGCTTCGAGTCTGGTTCTTCTACACTTTCCTGCTCTAGATCTGGTTCAGTTTCATTGACATCAGCTTGGTTTGCTTCCACATCTTCCTCTTGGTCTGATTTTTGTTCCATGTGGTCGATCTCTACGCCCTCCTCTGCTCTCTCTTCATCATTCCTCTCATCTTCAGAGTTTTGGTTGGAAGCTGCTTGGCTCTCATGCACTGTGGCAGACTCCTGATCATCCAGCTCTGCAGGGATTTCATCATCGTCTGTGTGTTGCACGACACAGACAGCATCATCTCCAACAGCAACATCCGCACCTTCATCTGCCTCCTGCGATGGTGCAACACTGTGAACCTCTCCGCCTGCTGCATCAGGAAACATCTCCATCATCTCTTCTGCGTCATCCCTCTCCTCTTCTTCTGCCTCTTCAACTCTCTCCTTCTCTTCCTCCACCTCCACCTTTGCCTCCTCCTCCTCCTCCACCACCACCGCATCATCCTCTTCTCTCTTCTCCAGCCCCTCCTCCTCCACCTCTGGCTCTTTCTCCAGCTCCATTGTTTCCTCCTCTCCCTCACTCTGGTCTTCTTCTTCTACCTCCACCTGTTGGTCCATTTTTCTCTGAAGCAAGTCATTTTCTTCCTCAGGTTTGACTTCCTCAGCCTCCTCTTTTTCTCCTTTGTCCTCCTGCTGGAGGAAAAATAAGTGAGGGGAAAAAAGAGGAAAAGTGAATTTTTTTTAAACAGCACACACATTGTCTTCTATACAAAATACATGCCAGAGGTTACAAAATACAGATGATTGTACTGGTTGTTAACGCTTTGAATCTTAGTTTTTGTTTTTTTTGCTTGGTTTTTATTAAATTTATTCACAGGCTTTTGGCAAAGCAACTACACATCTCAGCTTGGAATGACATACAAGGTTATTTTCAGAAAAGTGTGGCTGCTCAGAAATACTATCATCCTGCATGTGAGTAATACCATACATGTTCTAGTTTTTATGATGTTTTAATGCTATTCAAATTATAGTGTTTTCCCTGTATGTCCACAGGTTCTCAACACAGGTCAAATATTTCTATCCATTCATGTCAGTATATGAATGATATTTGGAGCTTTAGTAATGGCAAAAAACATAATATAGCTAACATTAATGGATTTTGTCACTCTTTTTGTTATTCATTTTCTTGCTTACATGTACTTGGGTGATAATCATGTTCTAAATTTTGGAGCTGCAGCTCATATCATGCTTTACAGGATGCAAGCAGGAAGTATAATGTTGCCACGGAGACAGCAGCACCTCTGCTCCCACTGATAAAACTGGAAAGTGTTGAGGGCTCTCTGGTTGACTTTTTGAGCCCTTTCTGCACACTTTTCCTAAGTAGGTCTGCAACTCTACACACTTTACTTATAGGAATAACCCATAATGCACAGTGCTGTGACGTTTAAACAGCAATGACAGTCGAATTGTGCATTATAAAAAAACAAAAACACAACATGGAAGGAGATGACAAGATATTTTCCTTTGAGGTATAAACAAACATGTTGTTAACCAGCTCTATGTACAGTATGTGTGGTTGTTTAACTTATGATGGCATGATAGGGACTTCCTATAAGTTGAGCAACAAATAATCCAGTTCATTAACTACAAACAGTCTGAAATATAAGACTCACACTCTGTTGTCCACAGAAATGTCTCTGTCAAGGTAGAATGATTTCACAGTGCTGTCCCACATCAGTGATGTCACAGAAGACATTGAAACTGAACCAGTGATTTAGCTACATATTGAGCCCTGTGTTTTCTCTTTTGGCTTATATCTGTTCACATTTTGGTTCATTTGGATCACGGGAAGGGCGATCCTGTTTTCATTGTAACCATGGATTTACATGTGATGATTATCAGGAAAGTTCTGAAGTTATAAGTAGTGATATTATAAAATGATTCAAAAATACATACACTGTGTTTAATGAACCGTTCCACTTCTTGTTGTTCTTCCTCTGCCTCCAATTCTTCCTCATCTTTATTCTCTTCTTCATCATCTTGACAGGAAGTAGTGGCAGCCTCCTCCTCCTCTTCCTCGGTGCTCTGACCCAACAGGAGTGAGCCAGAGGGAGCCGCTTGATAACCGACAGGCTCTTCCACCTCTGTGTCCTCTTCCTTCACCTCTTCTCTTTCTTCTCCCTCCGCTTCTTCTTTGTCCTTCTCCTCCTTGATCTCCAGGACAGCCTCGGTCTCTGCGCCTAATGAGCAAGGTGCAAGGGGCGTCTTCAAGGAGCTCAGTACCTCCTGTAAGAAGGAGCCCCCCTCCTCCCCAGTCTCCTGGACGACTTCTCCTCCTTTTTCCAGTGTTGGGTTTTCATCATCCCTGGTCTCCTCTGTTTCATAGGTAATACCCGGAGGGTCTTGCAGGTACTCTCTCTGATCAGCAGGGGGCTCTGGCGTGGCTCTAGAGGCAGAGATCATGGGGTTAGATTGATAGGAGGAGAAAACTGAAACATAGAGTGTGAGAAGGAGAAAACAAGGAGGAAATGATGTCTAATCACCTGGGACTGTCCAGAGAGGAGGCTCTTGAGCCGAGCTTGGAGGAGAGCTGGGCGTCTGCGGCTTCCTCCTCTGAGGGACACGGCTCTGGAGGAGAGGAAGTGTCCGGGCCATGAGAAACATCCTGTTCAGCTTCCGACTCATCCTCTCCCTCCTCCCTCTCCTCCTTATCTCTCAACAGGGTTTCTCGGGAATGCTGTGGTTGCTCTTTCTCCTCCTCCTCTTCTTGTTTTTCTACTTCTTCTTCTTCCTTCTCCACCTTCAGTTTCAGCTCATCCCCACTTGCATCTGGATCACAGGCAGAAACAGATATCAGAGATTATAGTGGGGAAAATGCAGAATCACAGTTTAGAAGTGGGAAAACAAAGAGCAGCCTAACCTCTTGTCTTCTGTTCCTCTCGCTCCTCCAAAGAGTCTGGAAAGGAGGTGTTGAGAATCTCCTTCACCACAGAGTCTCTCTCTGCTTTGAGCTCCAGCCTCTGCATGAACAGGAGACATTAGCAGTGACATCAGTGTTATCACACTTTGGTCTCTAGTTTCACAGTGATAAATTATTGGTAACGGTGCAGAGGTGTGTGCTCTCCTGTTTGCGCCGCCGCCCACTGCCTGGCGGGGTGTGTTGATTCTGACGTTGGTGTGATATGAATATTCCTGCTGCAGTTTCAAATGTGACAAATCTCTTCCCCATCATCTGGAGAGACTGTGGACTAACAGTTCCAACAATACTTATGTCATCTACCAGAGAGGTATTCATTATTCCTGTTTCAATTCAATTCACTGTTAAATATATACAAAATGAATTCAGTTTTACATACTACATATATTGACACTAATGCAGAGTTGGATAAAGTCACAAATATAATACTCATAACGTTACTTTAGGAATATTTCAGAAATATTCTATTGATGTTAAAAATCATATATAGTTTCTATGTAGGTATACAGGAATATTATGAATGGTTAAATAAGTGAATAAGAATAAGCTTGTCGATAGCATTTTCCCGCCCGCATACTCTCATGTTTTCATGCAGTCCTGCTGAACAATACAACAAATCTCCTGCTGTCTTAATGAAATACATTTGGCATTAACCAATAACAAATTTCACTTTAAATCTAGTTTTTTATGCACATGGAACTAGGTTAAATAAACCGCTTAATGAAATTAGACACTAAGATGGTGTAGTGCACTAATCATATTTATTTTAAGATGATGGAGCGAGTGCTTCTCATCAGATTTCTGTCAACAGCTGGAGGTAAATATTACTTTTTCTGGAGGTTGATGCATCTTAGTGGTAAACCCACATAGCTCATTTATTTTAATCTGCTCCACCTTTTCAAACTTGTTATCATCTACTCTGCACATATCACTGATGGACTTTCCACCAGCTGATACTGTTGTAAAATCAGGGACGTTTGTCTCAGGGCAAATCAAATCTTTGACCCCAGTGTTTCTAATTATAAGAAAGCTTTAAATTTAAATGAAAATGTTATGACCTTTGAGGGGAAATTAACCTGTTGCAGCAGTTATTACTAACACGGCAATGACAGGACATGTAAAATACCAACAGTATCATTGTAGCAGCAACTTGCAGAGGGGATATGAATCTGAGAAAAAGGCTATTTGAATAATATTACAGCATAAATTTGGGGTGCAGGAGCTTATGTGCTCATTTTGTATGTGTTTTTGTATGTGCCTTACATTTGCAGGTTTCCTCTTGTTGCAGGCTTTCTGTCTCAGGCCCATCTTGTGTTTGGCGGCCGAGTTGTCCAGACAGCCAAAGGGACTGGCCGGCTGACTGAAGTCCCCTGGAACCACCACCAGAGGGCTCACTGCTCTGCTGGAGGCAGCACAGGACAGCTGGGAAGAGAAGGAGACAGAGGGGGTCACTAAAAAGTTACACAAATAACGTCTTAACAGAGTAAATATTCGTCATGCATTGTAAATACAGGTAACGCCCTGCACTCAATGCTGTGATGTCATCTGGAGACACCTCTGGAG
Source organism: Thunnus maccoyii (assembly GCF_910596095.1). Lineage (NCBI taxonomy): Eukaryota > Metazoa > Chordata > Actinopteri > Scombriformes > Scombridae > Thunnus > Thunnus maccoyii. Next base: position 8,156,368 of record NC_056540.1, on the reverse strand, counting down.
GAGGTCCACTGACAAACACTGGGATTTGTCCACCCATGTCCAGGGGAAATTGTATCCACATGCCACTGTATCCACAAACTCTGTCTCCCATTGTTTCCCAGTGCATCAGCTCCAGACAGAGCTGCTCACGTCACAGATTTGAGTCATCGCTCACCGTCTTGTTCCCAGCTTTAAGAAACTAAACAGCCCGACATAGAGGCTGGAAAGAATAAAGTGTGTTGATTATGATAAAAGGTGGATTTTCACTTTAGATGATGAAGGCAGCAGATAAGGAAACCAACGGAAACAGAGCAAGAACAGCAGAGAAGGGGCAAAAGAGAAAGAAAGAGAGGTAGTCCAGCTGTATAAATATTAGCCGTCCTTATCTGCAAGACCAACACTTACTCTGTCATCACAGCAGAAGTGTCTCTCTTCACTAGGACAAATTCACATTTTTGACTTTTTTCAGCATAAAATCACAGAGATGTTGTCTGTCCAACCAGGACTTTGTTTATAGAAGGGTATGCTGCTTTTGAGTTTTTCAAATATTATTGTTTGACACATTGAGCAACTCCTTTTTAGTTAAATCAGTTCTGTTGTGTTGGGGTTGGTGGCAGAAGTCTCTAATTAAAATAAATAAACCTCTGCAAGTAAAACCAAAACTATTTACATGACTAGATACCACTCGAGGTCAACGAGTGGATATTAAATGTTCATTTAAATGTTTTTGTGATTTGGATGAACTGACCCTTTAAGACTTGTTGTCTCATGCCTGGACTGTGAGTTCATGTAACAGTTAGGGGAATATGATCAGAGTTCTTGTCTGTTGATATCTAGATTTATTTATTTATGTTTTTGGGTCTCTAAAAGCTATAACTACAAGTAGACACACTGACTGATAGTGTAACCACTGGAATGCACAATGAACACACACACACACACACACACACACGCGCACACACACACACAGTAGGTCAGTGTAATAACATGTACGCTACTGTGACCAGACTGACCAAAAAACAGAGACAAGGAATGAGAGAAAGTCGCATAAAGAGGAAGAAGAGGTCAAGCAGCAGACTTCCATTTAAGGTTTGAAGAGCAGCTTGAGGGTTGGTTATGACCACACCCACCAACACACACACACACACACACACACACACACACACACACACAGCCCGCGGTTCATCTTTAAGCATCACACACGAGGCACATGACCGCTATTTACTGTGCTACAGATACAGAACAGTATGTATTTGTGTTTGTGAATTTACTGTATGGATCAGAGCTGAAGATCTTCTGAGTTAAGAGGCCTCTAAATTACACTATTCTTATCCAGACATAGTAATAAAAAAAATATACCAAAATATACCAAAAGAAAACTTAAGCTTCATTCCCACAGGAAGAAATGAAGTTAATGGTAGTAATGTTGTGTGTGACTGCTTCTTTCTGATACTCAGTTTTTTTCACAAATTGACTCTAAACCTCTAAAACCTGCAGTGTGGAACTTTTACATATAAATGAATGTCCGTTACAGTCAAGCCCTTGCCAAATGAGTTCACACAACGCTGATTAAGCCTATCACTGACAGATAAATCTCTCTGTATTTCACAGTATATGGAGTTTTTAGATCTCATGTTGGGCGCAACATTCTTGTGCTGGCTGTTTGGCTGTTAATTGTGCGGCTCTTCTAGACTTTCCAAATGTTATCGGACTGAATGGATCAAATTCTGATAGTGAAATGAGTCATTTTGTGGGGGTTGTGTGACACCCAAAACTATTTATCCACCCTTTTACAGCAGCAACAGCAGGTTATAGCCAGTACTTGCTATCGGGCATACTGGGACAAATCCCGATGGGCCAGTGGGCCGTCAAAAAATATGTTTCTGGGCCGGTGGGTGGTCAAAACATATCCGTTTTTACTAGCTCTCTCTGTGTGTCTCTCATTTGGGGTGCACATGAGAGCGTGCTGCATGCCTGTGTCAGGCAATCAGAGCTGAGCGGCCCCCTTTACTTTCACTGCCAGAAGGGGGAGACAAAAGTCCTGCACTCCAGCTTTAATTGCCTCCTTAAACCTCTTAAACTTGCATGAGTTGATTATTTTGGCCTCTTGGGGGCAGCACAACAAGCTGAAACACACAACATTAACATATTATCACCTTCTAAAGTCTCTATTGCTAACTTGTTAGTGAACAGTTGTTTCTTTACACATCTGACAGACACAGAGCTACATTAGCATTCATATAACATCATGTTTCTGGCCATCTGGTGAAAGTAACACCACATTCACTCTCTTTTATCTCTGTTTTGTTCTCCACCAGCTCCTGAAGGAAATATCTGGCTTTTTATCTGCTAAATTCTCCACTATGATTACTAGCTAATCGCTGACTTTGTCTGTTTGTCATTTGATGCTGGGCAGGTAGTGTTAATCAGATCCTTCTGCGGCTGGAAACAAGGTTGATGAGAGAAAATCAACACAGTGGTGTTGGGGGCTGTAAAACCAAAACTAAATATTGATTAGTTCAGCTTTAACCCGATAAATATCTTTTGTGGAGAAAACCCAGAGTCAAAATGTTATTCTCAAAGCCACAAACTGAGGAGCCAAGCTCTAAACTACATGTAGACAAATGACAAAGCCTGCATTCTTTCTTATTCACAGTAAATATAAAGACAGACTGACTCCGACCCAAGTATCCAGAGTGTTTTTACACTGATATGGACACATAGTGGAGCTCAGAACTACTACATTAGTCCTGAGATTAAATCTAGGCATACAATTAAAAAAAACATTCTATGTCTCCATGAAGTCTGTCCTCTGTTCTCAGTGGATGGAAAAGCTCCAGAAAGTGCCATTGCCACTCCAGTTCATGCCACTGCAGTCCTCCTTGATGGCATTCCTGTGTGTGGAATGCACTTTAAAATGGATATTTTCAAGTTTTTGTGTGCATTTCTTTGTAGCTGGCCATTTGTGGTTTTTCTCAGTGGGAAAATGACTGGCCAAAACCGGCTAAAATTGCTAAAACTGCTCTATCATTAAATGCTCATTTGTCATACTTTGCTGACTGTGCGTTTAGCCCACATTATAGCCAGTGAGGCTAAATGGATAGCTGGAGTTTTTAGGACAACTGTCTTATCACGAATTGGCACTCCTTTCTGTCCATCTGAAAAGTAGTTATTTCAGTGAATTGTTTTAACTGACAGCCTCGTTAGGGAGCATATGGGACATTTAAGTCACATGGGCTGAACAACAAACACTCCTACAGTAGGTCAGGAGGCCGACAATCAGAGGATACAGAGGGAGAAAGACAGTAAGAAAGAATGGGCATTAAGAGATAAAAGGTGGAGAGAGGAGGAAGAATAGAGTAGGAGGTCAATCAGCATGAAGGGAGCTTTTATTTAGAGCCAAGAGTAGTGTTTCAGTGATTAGATTGGATCATGAGATGTTTTTACCATCGTAGTCACATGAGGAGAAATGTCACAATCACACAAAGCGACACACTCACACAGCCAGAAGGTTCCTCCTGGCCTTCAAAAGTCACATATCTTGACTTTACTTTAGTGGCTGTTTGGCCGGTGATGGGGGATCCACACACATCACACACTACGTGATGTTACTGATTTTATAATCGCATCACATTTTTTGTGTTTCTAATCCTAATGCATTGTGTGTATCCTTGAGGCCTCACAAACTTGGTGAATGAATTCTCTCCCTCATAGAAGAAAAACTGATTTTTTAAAAATAGTTTGAAATAATCCTTCACTGCTCACATCCGTGTTTGCTTGCTGACATGCTAACAGTCGTCTTCCTCCCTGCCTCTTGTTGCTGCAGTGCTACTCTTCTTGGCACTTTACTGCCACAAACTGTAAATCTGTGAAATAGCATGAAACCATCGGAGTGCGTTGCCACCTGTTTCTCAGCATACGTGTGTCAAACGGGGCTCCATAGCTGTACTAGTGGTCAAAAACTCCACAGGGCACTTTTAATAAGGCGATAATATGTCAAGCTTTAAGTGTTTACCTGGTCTTCTTCACTGTCTGTTCCCTCCAGACTGATGGAGCTGTTCCTCTGAGCCTGATTATAAGAGACAGAGATGGAGAGAGAAGAAATAATACTGTAAGTAAAGTGTTTGCGAGTGTGTTAGCAGTGCTGTTTGTAGCAAATAATTCTCAGGTGGTCCAGATGGTGGGACATTATTTAGTACTGTATGTGGGGTTACCAGCGTTGTGTTAGGCGTTGTGTATTCAGGTGGACTGCAAGGTAGACCATCATCCTCTGACATGGTTCCAGCATCATCTGTCTTCTTCACACACATCAGGGATGGAGGAGACCCCAGTCTGATGGCCTGCTTCAGCTGGAGCTGAAAAATAAAAAAAAAATAGAAATGCCAAACAAAATTAGGTACTTAGTGTTTCTGTCAGTGTGTTGGTTCTCACCCATTTCGGGGGATCAAAACATGTGAATAACATATAAAACTTGTAAACGTAGCCACACTTACAGTAGGAAGTTTTTACAGTAGGAAGTGAAGTTGTTTTTAAGGTTTTGTGTGAGTACTCAGAGATGAAGAGGAACCAAATCTGACAGGCTGTTTAATAAACTACAGCTTTGTAAAAAGGTAACAAAGGTGTATTTGAGTAAGCATTTCTATGTTCAGCAAGTTTAAATGCTTTTACAGTCCACAAATTCCCACTAGTGTAGAGTATGATTAACAGAGAAAGATTGTGAGGACAGTCAGTTGGCACTCGAGAGAGAGAGTGTTTATTTTAGGCCTTGTGTGTGTGTGTATATGACTGTATGAGTAGGGGTTAGGTATCACAGAAACTCAAACTAACAGACTTGTTATCTTCCTGTTACGTGTTACCCGGTGACAGTCTCTCAAGGACTCATTTACTGGTGTAAAGTAAACACAGGACAATACAGCTTTTCTTTAGCCAGGCTTGAAACACACCTGACAAAAAGTCCTTGATTAAAAATACACAAGCTGCTGCAGTTTTTAGTGTTAAAATTTCAATATTATTGCTCATCTCATGTTCTAGCTCTCTGTTAGGAAGCTCAGAATCAAGATGCAATTACATGAAATTCAGTTTATTGCAAACTTTGAGTTTAAATGATAACAGCACATAGAATATAACATGTGCCATAAAAAGATTTATGTTTCTCTTGTGAAATAACTGCACATGAATATAACTTGATTTAAGAGTTTAAAAATGCTACTAAGCAGGTGAAGTTAGCATCCAGTCATATTCAGCTCCTTTAAATCATTTTTCCATATGAGCTAGCATTTCCTGTTTCATTTTTTCTTTTCCAATGTTTAACTACTGTTTAAATACAATATATTATGTGAAATGTTTTTTAGGGAATATTTCAACTGTGATTCGAGTCAACATTCTTAAATGAGACTGTTTTTAAAGCCAACAAAATAATTTCTTCATCAGAATTATAACCTGGCTCTGTGGAGAGGACTTTGAAACAACATTTAGACCGTTGTGTAGATAAGACTGACAAAAGACAATTTAACGGTTAAATCTATGTTTAAAAGGTGAAGACATGAAAATTAATTAATTAGATGTTTTTGGTAGCAAGTCAAACATTTCTTATTCTTGTGTTGGTGTGTTTTGACTTGTGACCTCTATGATCAGGGCTACGGCCCTTTATGCATTATAACACATGATCTGTAGTGACAGTGTTGCACTGTGCATTATATTTTAATAAGTATGCACCTTGTAAGACATTGATCCTTACATAATGTGTTTATATTTGGCTCTGGAACAACCTCATACTGCGTATCAAACAGGCAGGCCAGCTCAGAGTGAGGATTAAGGTCAGGAAATCTCCATCAGATTGTTTTCCTGAGTGAATTCAGTTCATGCAAATCAATGTGTTAAAGTTTAATTTCTGTTGAGTTTACATATTTGTGCAGTTTTTCTTGTCAAACCATGTTATATTTGCTCTGATTATTAATAAATGTCACTGTCTCTTACACACTATATGCTTGTTCTCTTATCCGCAAACAGGCCCATAACTAAACACTTTCTCTGTATTTTAACTACAGGAGAAAGTTTTCCTTTTTAGCAAATCTCCTTAAGATGTTTAACTCTCACTCCCTGTAGGTAGCTTAGTTGAGCAGTTCAGCTGGAGGTCAGTTCATCTGTCTGAGTCTCATGTCTTCCCGTTTTAGCCTGCTGTTGTGACAGACATTTGTTCTGTCTGTCTGCTTTTCTTATCGTCATCAAGTACTTTCATTTTGCTTTGATAGACGCTTCCGTTTTAACCTCTCTGTGCTACACATCAGCTCTATCAGAACCGTCTTCACCACGTTAAATGACTTAAATAATTAAGTATGTTTCTGCATACATCCCTGAGGCATAATCACACTAACTAAATATACAAAAAAAATCAGCTGGTACTGCTCTGGCCGCTCATATATTGATAAATACTGATTATGACAGCTGAGAGCCGCACAGCGTCACACATTCTCACTCGCTAACACACTAAAAATAGTGTCAGATTCTGATTCTTCATTTGTTTGTTAATCCCTGAGGTGAAATCCTCTTTTCTCTTTCCTGCGTCCACAGACGTGTCAGAGGTCAGGGTCACTATGGTAACTTGGACCTGGAGGAGATTAAGCATCATTCTTGAGGACAGACACTTAGATAGTTAGATACTTGTTGACACAGGAGATTAACCTTGGCTGCTCTGGTCGAAGAGTACCATATGTATGTACCTGAAGTGATTTCACTTTCCCATGAATGCTGTCCTGAGACGCCCCCAGAGCCTCGTTGGCCTCCGATGAGTCAGAAACAAAGACAGAGTCATGTGACAAGGCCTTGCTGCCCAGGCTGATCTTTGACCTGCAGGAAATAGGAAAAGGAAAAAATAAACACAGCACAAAGTGAGGTTTCACAGCTTCTAAAACAAAATAAACAAAATAAAGAGTAATGGATTGTCGGAATGCCAAATAAATACCGTAAACTAACGATGGTGAGGGTTTGAAATGTGTTCATCATCCTGTGTCTTTCTTTCTTTCTTTCTTTCTTTTTTTAATCTTTATTCATCCAACAAAAGTATATTATCTCTTAGTACAATTGTAAAAGAGAAGAGTGAAATTGGAGTAAATACATCTGTGACAGCAACGATGAGGAAGGAGTAGACCACAGGAAGTGGCACAGCTTAGAAAAACAAAAGGAAATCAGGACTGTCCACAGGAAGAGACCCTCCAGTACTTGAAACAAAAACAGGAAGCCACAAGCCTCCACTGAGGTGAGATTGGAAGATCAGGAGATGGATGTTAAAACATGATTCTTCCTTTCTCAAATTATCTCTGTCCTTTTCACACAAGAGCAGATGTTTATCCTGGCCTGCCGCAAAATGAAAAGTCTGTCCAAAACTCTGCCGTCAGTGGTCATGTTATGTTGACTAACCCCTTAAAGACTCTTAGTACTCACAGCAGCTCAATAGTTTGTGCTGCAAAGGCATTGTTTTTTGCTGTATTGCAGTTTTTGCACTTATGCTAACACCACTTTCTAATTTTCTTGTACTTGTATAAGCACTTCAGGTTGGTTGTGTATAGTATTGTGTGCTGCTTATTGCTGAATTATTATTCTTTCTGCCTGTGTTGTATGTTAGCATGTATATTGTGACTGGTATTGGGTGTCTGTCATGTTTATGTCTGAATGTTTTTACTGTGTATATTCAATTTTGTGTCCACACTGCAACCTGATTTCCCTCTGGGATGATAAAGTTAATCACATTATTGATATCAGTATTTCCAACCCACCTGGGTTTCAGTTTTAGTGTCGCATGATGGACTAATTGTCATTTTAGGTGCTTTTACACCCAGACAGGAATACAGTTATGAAGAAAAGACTAACATATGTGCACAGAGGCCAAAAGACTGCAAGAATCTTTGAAAATGTTGAATTTAAGATGATGTATGGACAATTAAACTAACTGAAAAGTGCAATGTCATGGAAGTCAATCAAATCCATTAAAATGAGTTGTTTGGAGAAAATGTGACGGCTTTGGTTCAGTTTGGATGAGTCATTCTGTAAAACCTTTTTCATAAATATAATGTGGATGTGAAGAAAGATGGTTGAGATTGCTGAAAAAAATAATATATAATGAAATGAACTTTTCAGCTCATCCAAAGTGCATTCACTGTGGTGTTTAGCTTATGAGATGCAGAGTACATCAATTTCCCTAATAAACCACATAAAAGTACTTGAAGCTTTTTTACAAAAAGTCAACTGGCACTTATGTTTCTGCAACTGCGTGAAAATTTGAATAAGAGTGACGCAGTCATAGTTTACCTGTATGGATTTGTATATGCGTGTGCGTCTGATCTTACCCAGAGCCCTTATCCTTCTCCGATCGAGTGAGTGTGTTATTTTCTGATGTTTTGCTGACATTGTCGCTTGATTGGCTTGCTTTGAGACCCGCATCAGCTCCGGAGGATGATGGTTCCTTTCTCTTCTTCCTGGCGAAGAATTTTTTAAACGTCTGGAACTTGGACTTCTTCTTTCCTGGTAGGACAAATGAGAAAAGAAGAAAATATAATTGAAACTGTTGTGTTCTCCTGCCAGTGCTATGGTAAATCATAACAACTAACAGTACAAGGATATACTAATGAGAAAATTACACACACAGCATCTTTACACACTGCCCTCATATGAACTGCAGTTTGAGCAATAAGTCCTGTGTTGGCTGTAAAGGCCCAGGTAGGCACCTCAGGAGAAACCACACACATAGAGTGATATGTGTACACATAAACACAAATACACACACACACACTCATGCTTGTAAAGCCTCCCTCCCAGAGAGTGCACATCCATTAGCACCGCAGTGGAAAAACTCAACAGCTCTTTTATAACTCCTTAAACAGCTACAAACTGCTTTCACTGCTTTCAGTCAGCACAGCACTTATCCAGAACTTGAAATGCCCACTGCTCCTCTATCTGTGTCCCACATTCACCAGCTGTGAGCTGTCTCAACCATCATATAATGCATACTGTAGGTTTCTGTTAAAATCAAATACTCAGTAAAGAAAAGTCTGTTTTCGCGCGTCTTAAAAAGACATGACTGGTGATTTTCTTTCCTACTGTCAGCAAATCTCATGTGTAGAGCTAAATGAAATCATCCTACCTACATGTATTGTATGTGTGTCCAAAGCACGTGTTCCCGCACATGTGCAGTGGCGTCTGCCTTACACAGAACTATTCTCCAGGAGACTGAAAACGTGATCACTGTTATCAGTCTGTGGAACTATTTCTAAAGAAACTACTGTGGCCATAATCTTTGCGGTGAAGGAACTTGTCAACCAGCACAACTGTGTGGCTCACTGATGTGTTTTTAATAGTTTTGGGGAAATATTGGGTTAAACAAACAATACTAGTAAGTGGGATGAGTTCATTGTTGGTCTGTCTCTGCACAGCAGATTTGTTGAATAAGTAAAATATAGAAAATCACCAGCCTTATCCTTTGATGAAAACATGCCACAACTGGTCTTTGGTGCTTATGGATGGTTATAGACTACTCTGAATGCTCGGCATCTGCATTGATCTGATAGTGTGTGTATTAAGTGGATCAGGTATGGGCCATGAGATGAGCAAACCCCATTAAATACTGTTTCTTTGTCAATGTCATTATAAAATCAATTGTTTCCGCTATCAATTAGATCCGTTCAGTCAAGGGGGCCATGGACTCACTTTCTATTGCCGCATCAATCCCTGGTCACATGTTACTTTGCATTAAAACTATTCTAATGAGCTCCACACAATGAAGTATACAGATTTAAGAATTTGGGGGGAAAGGAGCAGTGGACAGACCTAGACAGTGTTAAAACACAAAACAGATCACTGATGACTAGTTTGAAAAAACGTTTTGATCTGTTAGTAGTTATTTTTTATATTACTGTTGGATTATCTATTCAAACTAATAATACCCCATGGTTGCAAACTGTTTTCTATCTGTAATCTACTCTAGCTGTTTCAAACTCACATGCTACTATTTGTTATCGATTACTGTTAATAATAAGTGTATCTTTTGCAGTTTTTAATGTCATATGGACATCATCTTGTACAACTAACAATACGTTTGTGACAGTTTTAAAATAAAACTTGAGCTTGTTGAGTCAAACACTGGCTCAAAATAACCATATTTTAGTTTAAGTACATAATGTGTAGGAATAAAAGAATAGCGTGTAGGAAAAATGAAATGTGACCAAAATATTAGCTAGGAGAAAAACAAAACAAGAGTGATCCATAACTATTTGGAGAATTCACTTCCCTGGGCCATGAAATGCTTTAGAAGAGGGTTTTAAAACAGACACATTCTTTTTATACTGGCTTTGTCATGTCTGTCCTTCTCCCTGTGGGGAATCCTTCAGCATTCCCTCCTTTCTCTAAAAATATGCTTTCTGGTTGGAGCTAAATCACAGCTGAAAAATGTCTGGAATCTAAACCCAGTACTGGAGCCAAGATGCTTAACATTTCTGGGTCACTTGCTGGAGAACACATAAAAGATGATTAAGGTAATTCATTTGGTTATTTTATAATATTTAAAATATTATATTTCATACATACATGTAAACAGTTTGTTAACTTTGATCTATTGTGTGTTTAAAAAAAAAAAATCATAAAATTATCTGCAAGTCACAACTTTTCTGCATGGAGTGGTAAATATAGCACCTGCTACACTATTTTAATGAGCTGCCATCAGTCCACACATGGAAGACAATGTCAGTTTTCCTCCAATTTTTATGTAGAAATGTTGGCTACAAATGTACCTGTCCTTTGTTTGGCACCACAAAGCGAACAACATTACTGCTGTATTTACTTGAGGAGCTTCCAATGTGCTTCTGATGATGCATCAGAGGAATCTGTGCGCTGCCAAGATGAAAATCAGGGGGAAACACCAGCCGACAGTGCCATTTATTGTGCTATTTTAGGTACAATACACCATTAAGCTAAAGGTCTACACTCATAAAGAGTTGAATAAGGCCACTGCTTCAATGGAAGGTCAGTGTACGTCTATAGGCATTGTAGGCCTAACATTAGAAATCCACTTAATAATTTCCCAAAGTATAGTCTTTAAATCACAATCACGACTCTGTGCACATACTCAAAATAGCATCATGGCAATTTCAAGGCAGTCTAAGGTCAATATTAACTTACACAATGAGAAAATGGTGGCCTTTGACAGGGAGACAATGTTGTTGTGAAATAGAAGATGAGAAGAAGAGGCGAAGGGACCTGAAACAGTTTCTACACTGTAGGTAGATCAGCACATGGAGTGAAGCTCACTGTGGTACTTGTGATATTTGTGAGGTGTTTGCCCATGAACACAAACTCTAAGAGTGACATCTGTCGTTTGGCAAGTTCAGAAAGTCGCTAAAGGTGATGCATCTAATTATCTTTTCTCTGCAGGGGGAGGAGGATTATGGAGGAGTAGAAGAAAAAGATGAGGAGCAAGCACAAGGATGAAGAGATATTTTAACTCTCAACTCTGATTATTTATTTGTGATTTATGAGTTCTGACAACTTTAGTGGCCATAGCTATTATAGTGTCCCTTTAAAGACCCTGAAAACCTATTTTTTCCAGTCAGCCTCCTGCTATTAGGTATGAAGTTCTCCATAAACACACTTTTTTCCTCAAAGTTTGAAAAGTTTTGGTTATTTCAAAAGAGATATTTCTTGTGTTTTTCTCTGCACTTTTTTACTGGTTTGATATGGGTGGAGCTCAGTCGCAAAAAGGTGATGTCATGTACCTCTGAGCAACAATCAAAATTTAGCATCAAAATCTGATGACAGTAGTGGGGTTGTATGTCCATGCTGACAGGCCACTGTCAGTCAAATCTAACCAAACCACATCCACAGTCCTGATGAAGATTGGCAGAGTTTTTGACTGATAAAATGTTTAAGTCAATGAGCAATTTGAAATTATCTTTACTTTTTGTGTTCAGCTATTGCACTGATTTTCAAAAGAGGATAAAACAGTTTTTGGACATACAGTATATGTGGCAGAGCATGGAGTATTTGAGAGGACATTTCCAATGACGTGCAGACTGATAACTGGGAGCTGGCTTTGCTGGAGACACATTGTCAATATCTGTGGTGCACTGCTGACTGCAGAAACATCATACTGATTTTTTCCTTCTTTTTAAGTCTAAGAAGTCTCATCTACCATTAGTGATTTAAGCTGTCTGTCTCACAAAAACATTATATCAACATTTGGCAGGACATGTCATATTGTTAAGTCAAGCTAGGTAGCTTGCTATCTTGCTAACGTTAGCACTGATTCCCACTAAACGTTACTTTTTGTTCATGTTATTTCAACACCTGCAGAATGCTACTAACAGGCTCCTGCATACTTCTTTCTGTACTTTCCCTGCATTACAGAAAGAACAGGGGGGCCTATATTGTTAGCTCAAACTCAAGTCAAAAGTCAAATTGATTTTTTTTTTTTAGCAAAAGATTGTTTTTATTTCAGTTTGATTTTAATCAATAATACCTACGGATGTGTTTTTCTTTAACTTTAGTATTTGCTCATTTGTATGACATATTAATGTCAATATTTAATGTCAATGAGAAATACTACACGTTTTCAGCGGCTCTAAAATAACAATGACTTAAAGAAAGAAGAAAACAGGCTCAAACTTGCATACTTTCTATTTAAAGACTCCAATCGCTCTCATGCTGCAGATCCAATTAACACATAGCACATTCTACCAAGCTCCAATCAGAGATAAGCTGTCTTTCTGGCACCGTCACTGGGTTAATGCCAGCAGATTGAGATGTACATGACTGGCAGACACCATGATCTGTGGAGTCATGCCTTCAACTCCATCATGTGAGGTCTGTTTCCTGCGACAAACTACACACAATCAGTTTTCACTAGTTTATGACTAAAGCTCAGACATGAAAGGCTTTTTTCATTTTGTTTTAGATCTTGTGCTCAAACTGTGTTTACAATAAGCCCAGCAGCACTTCAGCTGATATTCCCACTGTGGCCTCACCCACACAGGCATCTGTCTGACCTCCTGACGCACTTCTTCCTTGTTCCCATCATATCAGCAGCGTATGTGCTATCCATCTGTATAGACGGTGTGCGTGTTTGTGTGTATGAGAGGAAGATGATGATGATAATTTTCTCTTTCTTCATTTCCTGCCAGCGCCAGTAAGGAGATCTCAATTGTTAAAGTCGGACTGATCTTCTCTGCTGTCACCCTCTACTGATGCTGATATTGTTTGTTATTTTCATCCTTGGCAGAAATTGCAATTCCTGAGACACCATTCTGTGGGTCCTCAACAAAAAAGACCATCTCATTCCCACTAAGAGAGCCAAGACATTTGCAGAACTGACACCAATTATGACCTGGTATGGGTATGGAGAAAGTGACCCATCAAAACCTTTGGAAAAAATGATAAGTGTCTGCAGTCTGTGCAGAGTGCTTCTCAATTTCTCAACACAGAGGATTTCTGCTTACTGAAGTTTAAGGTTTCAAGTTTCTTGCTGCTCTTTGGAGCTGCCAGAATAAAACCAAAAATACACAGTAGATACATACACTTGTATGTTGTGTTTTTGAATGCAAAACACTTCCAAATGACTTATACTAATATACTGTGGCTATATGATACTGAAAAAAATATTTCCCTTTTTAAATGAATACACAATAAGCAGATCTGTCCATGTCATTGGAGATACTAGTTAATAAGTTACTGTCAAAGGATTTTAGTCTTTGAAATGTTCTAAGCTGTCCCACCTTCAAAAGTATGAATAAACTACTGAATTTACACTTCATGTGTGGTCACATTGGAATATCATAATCAACAGATGGGAAGTGTAAATGTGACTGATGTTCTAACCCACATCCAAGGTTTCAGCATTGCAGAATAATACAATTTATTAAATATGGAAACTGAAATTAGAAGAAAACTACAGTATATACACTTAGCGATGGCATTTTCACTTTCAGCGCACACTAGATGACTTTAAAGTTTTGATTTGAACAAAAAGGAAAAAGGCAAAAAACTTCAAATTGCAGACAAAAACTTTGCATGCAATGTCAGTAAAGAAAGACACCTTGGACGTATAATAATGAGTAAATACGAATCATTATTATTACACCATCCACTCTAAATGTTACCTGAGCACTCTTCCCCCACCTCAGCAGGCTCCATCACATCTGGGGGTCCTGATGCCATGGCAGCACTGTCACTGCTGTGATGGAGAGACAGAGACTGATGAGCATGATGTTCTTCAAAAAAGTGCAATAATTAAATGATAAAATAGTCAACACATGACTAGTTGGATTGATTTATGTTGTTTGTACAGAACAGCAGTAAACTGATAAATGCCAGAAAAGGTCAAAGCAAAGCAGGATAAGCATGAACTTCCAACAATGACACAGATAATTAATTTTCCTATAAAAATGTTTTTATAAACTTAAAATTCCCAACCCTACAGTTATCTTGGATGAATATGGAAAACAAATTTGGGTATAACAATAACACAATATTATCTCATAACAACATGACACTGCAACTGATAATACTTAATTAATGGCCTGTTTTATGTGTTGAAAATGTCTATTTTGTGTCTCCTGTGGCTGTATTTATCTTAATCTGTCTCTATCTCCTTATATCGCTCATATGCCAGCCTGACCACTTGCAATGTGATCAGGCTCGCCGGATTACAATGTGATTAAAGTCCCATTTGGGAGTGTCGTGACTGCTAGTAGAAGTGGCTTGGCAGAGGACATAAAATGAAATCACAAAGGGCTGCCCAGAGAGCTTCATCTGAAGGATGAGACAATAGTCTGCAACAAACCAGCACCTCATAAAATCATTTCCAAATCTGTTAATCTGAATGTGTTAAAATGGGTCTGTTTCTTGTGTCCTTAAAAGCTGATCATGGGTAGTGTGTTTTAAATTGTTGTGATGAACTTCAATTTTCTATTTAAACTCATGTTCCAACTCAAGCTGTTATGTTACACTTCAGTCTGATCCCAAGCCAGTCTCCAGTCCAATCCTTCACTCTAATCCAAACAATCTCAACAGAGGCATCTCAGCTATGTTTCCACTGTTCTGCTCTGCTCTGCTCTGCCATCCACTCCTGTCAGCTGAAATGGTAGCACCACCGGCGAATGCCCTGCAACCTCTACAAACTACAGGAATTCACATGTCAAACTGATAACTTGTTATTGCTCTCATCCTGCAGCAACATGGAGTTCAATATATTCTGACTGCTGAGTGAGCCTTGACTATATAGACAACATGTTAACTTCAGATATATACATTTAAAAAATATTAGAAATATGTAAATGATCATCTGCAACCCCCTTGTACATTTTTGAATTTGTAATCACTCACTTCACTTTATTTTACAGGACTATCATTGAGCCCTCTCCAGCAGCCAGAGCAGACAGGAAGTTTGAGGCCATGTGAGAGTTCAGCTCCAGCATGCAGAACCAGTTAGCTGCTCTCTCATACAGAGGGACCATTAATCCACCAAGTTTTACATGAATCCCTATTCTAGTCTCAAATCTAATTAGCTATGCACTGGATTTCCTGTGCAATTTGGCAGTAAGCTGAGGCATTATTGATATGTTTGTCAGTAAATTGACATCTCAGAATAATTATAGCAATGTGCTACCTGGCTGTACTACCCGGGTAAGGCCTGGAAACATCATTTCATTTCCCATTTCTTTTCTAAGAGGAAAAAAACTTTGGATCAAATACTGTCCGTTATGTATATAAAGCCATCAGTTGCCTTTCCTTTCATTTTTTTATGGTAACAAAGTGACATGTCCAGTTGATGGAAATCATACACTGTATATAACAAGGTAGACACTGGTAAAGATTTGTGGAAATCTATGTAATAAAACACAATTTTTGACAACAAAATTAAAAACATATTTGATTTCAAGGTTAAACTGATGTTTAAAAATCTGCTAGGCCATGGTGAATCTATATCTATATCTATATCATTAAAACACTATGATCAGTAATTAAATATACTATGGGGAAAATGAATACATGTAATGGTTTACATGTTTTGTAGGTGAGTTATCGGATGATGTCTTATATTGTATATTTTTGATGTTTGATATGTAGCGGTATCTTGTAATCACACGTGTGGACCAAATATTTGGAATACAAGGAGATAAAAATGAACTAACATCCAGAATCTCTTGAATCACTTCTACCGTATGTGCAAAACCTCAGATTGATTCACAATACATTTAATTAAATGCAACCATTTAATGAAAATTAATAGATAACCTTCAACAGAAACGTGAAATTAACCTCTCATAAAATGTGAGAAATTAAATGTGGCTAATACAAGATTTAAGAATGTATAAAGGATAAAATGATTACATCATATGTATATAACTGATAACACTGGGATCAAGTCAAACCACTACTTGACTTATTAGTCAAGACGGACTAAAGGTCCTAAAATGCAATGAAGCTTCTGAGCTTGCACATCAACAGATGACAACTAAGCATACTGTACATTGATGACTGTTGAAAGCTCTGGGAAAAGCTACTAAGTTGAGATTGTTTTTGCAAAACACTACAATGTGTTTTAATATGGAAGAAAAATGATTGTCTGCTCTTCAATTCCTTTTTAGAAGGTTTATGGACAGCCATGATTTCCATGTTTGCCGTTATTGTGAACAGGCTTGTTTCTTTCCATTAGGGAAGTGGCTGGAGAGCTTCTTGTCAACTGTGTTTACAATAAGTTTGTATTATAGAAACAGATGGAACATTCCACAACGTTTGTTTACATGCTGAGGGCTTTTCATCAGTATTACCATTACCTAATCATTAGCTATTAATCATCATATAAACCATCGTTAAATACTATGCTCATTTACAGCTCTATTTTTTTTAATGTTGACCCCACTAGAGTAGCTTTGCATGATTAACAGTTAAAAAAACTCCTTATTTATCTTATATTGGCCCTTTATGCAGCCTCTCAGTTCAACCTCTGTCTCTTAACAGGCAGTTTTAGCTCCTGTCTCTTTAAGGCCCCCCTCCCAATGAGCCCACTCTGTTGGCCACACTTCTGGAAGTGGCCGAGGGGCAGCTGTACCAGGGTTGTGTTAAGTTGCTGCTAATGAAAACCCAACATTTCCTGCTTTACAGTAAAAGCTTTTAGATGACTAAATAATGGGACTTTTATTTTTGAAGAATTTACAGGAAGTGACATGTGTTCCTCACCAAATTAGCAGAGCTTCATTAGTGGTGCTAAAAACTGGTCGAAACAACAACATATTGAGATATTTGGAGCTATTTGTTCAGTTAGAAATAATGCAGGGAGTAATAGTACAAGCAGAAACAGCCACAGTGATGATGATGTTTGATGAAGAGCTGCAGACGACCAGCACACCTCCTACAGGTAAACAACTTATTTTACTCTGCCTTGCTGTGTAATGGAAAAACATTCACAGCGTGCCAGCTCAACTTGAGTCATGGCTCAGCGTGACTACCCCCAGAACAATGGAAAAATGCCATAATGTTAGCAGAGCAGAGCAGTGAACTCATGTGCTGTGTGTGGAGCAGATGACCATATAAAGAAATCTGTCACAAGCCAACGTCAGCTTGAGCTGAAAGTAGAAAAAAAACCTCAGAAACTGAGCATTCAGAGCAGTCTGAAGCAAGTGCTTTTTGTCACACGGATAACTTCTACATACATTTACCTCATTATTTGACACTCTAGCCATGTTTAATATGAACATCTGACAGTGTAACATTATATATATGACTGAAAACAAGGAAAAGCATAATAGGTCCCCTTTAAAGTTATAATTATCACTATCTTTGTCACGTGCCATAGCCTTTCCCATCATCCCTCATCATTATCTTCTACAGCAGAGACAAAAATCTTATAACACCATGTTTTTACACTTCTTCAAAAAATTGTAATTTATGATATTTACATTATTTTAATATTGGCACAATTAGATACATGCCTATAAACACAGACACATGCTGCTAGTGTTGTTGTTCTTGATGTTGTTTCTGTTATGAGCTGATGGCTCAACTGATCCATTTCCTGTGTCTGATGCCACAGGAAGACACTACAGCCAACAGTTCACCACATACACACACACTGGTTCAAGAGTCTTAATATCATCTATAGGAAGCAGATACAGATACACAGACAGAAACAAACCACCACAGACACTCATACAGGAAACAATGAAGCACTAGGGAGGGAAGGGAAACTGGTCTGAACACCCAACAACACACACTGGTTGGGAAAAATGAACATATAGACTAGCAATAGGTGAAGTTGAAAATATTTTAAAATGTAGGGAGCTAAATAAATTCAATGTGTACTGTACACAAATGTATAATAATGAAATGTTTGTTGAGATGTGTTTTGGTGAAACACTACAATATTACTGCCTGGTAAAGAAAGTTTTTGAAATTGGAAACATTAGGCTAGCTGATACATACAGTGTACAAAATGTACTACACAGCAAAAGTAGACTAACTACTTTAAAAAGAATCATGTATAATAATTGTATATCCCAATAACTGTGCGTTAAGTATGGTGCTGGTTAACTTAACTTTATTAGCATAAAGACTTAAGGTGGGGGAAAACAGCTAGCCTGGCTGTGTCCAAAGTTAAAAAATATGCCCACCAGCACCTCTATAGCTCATTAATTAACACATTCTACCACATTTATTTATTCTACACATAAACAGAAATGTAAAAATATATGAGTTATGCATTGTACCCATTTAGTTAAACTAAGCTAATCTACTCTAGCTGCACACTTAATACACAGATATGAATGTGGTATCTATCGTCTCACCTAACTCGCAACAAGAAAGTACATTAGCATATTTCCTAAAATTATTCCTTTGAGTCAAGCTGAAGGACAGTTTGTACGTTATTTCATAGAGAGTGCAACTAAGTCTCAGAGGCTACTTGGTGCAGTCAATGGTTCAAGGTCAAGGGGTCAGGGGTCAAAATGACTGACCTTCGCCCACTTCCAAAGCTGGCTCCCCATGGTGACATCCTCCGCTTCATCTATGAGAAGGATGGAGGGATGACAGGGGAAGACAGGGATGAAGAGGGACAGAGGAGGAGTAAAAACAGAAAGACAGGAAGAAATATAGATGTGCAAAGAGAAGAGAAACAGCAGAACAGAAGAAGAGGATTGTAGACGAGAGGATGAGTAAGGGGCATGTAAGTAAAGAGCAAGGGGGAGTGAGAGAAAGTAAAGGGAGATAGTGAGAAAACAGAAGAACGAGGGACAAATAAGACAGAGGGAGGACAGGGGTCAGAGACAGGGGTTGTGGGAAAGAGCAGCATGAAAAGAAAGAAGAGTCAGTTAGATAAACAGACGAATATTAGGAAGAGGAGAGAGACAGGAGGGAAACAGACTTACAGTAAACACAGAAGCCTTTCAGTGTAGAGCAGTGGTGTGGTTTTATACCAAAGATGGTCAGAAGCCCTTTGTAAAATGATTTTCTCCCTCAGACACAAAGGCTACCAAAAACAAACAACCAAATGGCTTGAAAAAAGGCTCAGCAACAGCAAACTGATAAAAAATAAATCCAGTAAAGCTTGATTCTTACTAATGAGATTACCTTCATATTTTCCAACCTAATTCTGCATAATTTGGGGTATTTTTTCCCCAACCACATTTAAATATCGAGAGACAAACTGTGCTCGCAGCAGGGCTGATTAGGTAGTTCTGCTACAGTAGCTCATACATGATTTCAGATTTTGCAATCAGTCAATTTAATCATCAAAACATTAAAACACAGATGTGCAATGGTAAACAGTTTCTGACACATCAAGCCTATTTATGTGTTGTTCATGTAACCGTCATCAGGTTTGTTTTTTTTATAATGGTTGATTAGCAATTTAGCTTACATACATCTGTTAAACTATTATTGGACAGGCTGTTTATTAGACCACATTATATTGAGGGCAGCGTTTCCAGGTAGTGAAAACAAAATAATCATATGAAGACTCCAGTATCATTTTCAGTGCAAACTATTGTTTATTAAAATCAAAGATGTAGCACATCTAGAACTGAGCTCCAGCTACAGGCCAGTGCTAATTATGCAGCTACAGGACGCTCTGTGCATCCATAGCATGGAAGCATATGGAAGCATTTTTGTGCCATAAACTATACTCAACAAAACTGTTTAAAAGCTAAACCACACCAAAACGTAAGTTGTGAAATACAGTCACAAAAAGTCTATAAATGATTTGTGAATGGTGTTGGCGGCTCACAGTCTCACAAGACCTCAGTTTGTGATGTGACCTGGGTCAGTTTTCCATCATAAATTTAGACAACATGCAACGAACTTTGAGGCTGGTTCCAAATCAGCTCATTACTATTTCACAAATATGGTGAAAAAAATATTTACATGTAAAAATTATGATGTATTTGGATTTTTTTTTTATAATTATTGATTATGCATCTTACAAAGAGCTAAACTATCTTGCAAATACAATATTTAATGTACACCTAAAAATGCTGAAAGAGAGATGTTTCTAATACTCTGCCATCCTCATAAATGTAAATGAGGGTTACAACATATAAAAACACCCTTTTAGGCAAAACATAACATTTAACAAGCTGCAGCTCCATCTTTACTTTGTATTCTCATATACAAAATAGAAGTTACATCATTTTGTAGATCTGATCTTGTTATTCTATAAAAATGCAAAACCACAACAGCCGTTCTGGGGCCGTAATTGCTTATTTTCACCTTGCAATGTTACGGTTGTTTTCTTTCAGACCACTTTTACATTTTGGACTTGCATTGTTCCATGACAGCTTTTTAGCTGCTGTTTATTAACTTTGTGTTATTTAAGACACTAATCCTTCTGCATTACATGCAGTGTAAACACTCTCATGCACATCATTAGCTTTATTGGGAAGCTACGAATTGTGTGTGTGTGTGTGTGTGTGCGTGTGTGTGTGTGTGTCAACCTCATTACATAACAACGGATTAGTGTACGAAGAGGTAATCAGACCAGGAGGGGGTCTGCTTTTATTAGACAGATGAAATAACCTCATTAACACCCACATACATCAGCCACACACACACACACACACACACACACACACACACACACCTCAGTACCATGACATCTGCTGTAAGTTAAAGGACCAGTGTGTAAACTTTAGTGGCATCTAGTGGAATGGGCTTGGAAGAAATGGAATATAATATTCATAATTATGTTTTCATTAATGTATAATCACCTGAAAATAAGAATCGTGTTTTCGTTACCTTAGAATGAGCCCTTTATATCTACAACATGGCGGGTCCTCCTCCACGGAACCCGCCATGTTGCACAGCCATGTTTCTACAGTAGCCCAGAACGGACGAACTAAACACTGGCTCTAGAGAGGGCCTTTTGCATTTTTTGGGTGTTTCATGGCCACCGTAGGTTCTCCTACATGCTTAAAAGGGGAGGGGAAGGGGTACTTAGTTGGTTGCAATCTGCAACCTCACCACTAGATGCCACTAAATCCTACACACTGGTCCTTTAAGTCTCGTCCAGCTGATGTAGACAGAACACTGTCCAAATACAGACTCCACAAATCCATCATGACTGGACTGAACAGTGACATTGTCACCTACAGTATATGTGCATGTGTGTGTATATATATATATATATATATATATATATATATATATATATATATATATATACACACACACATATATACACACACACACATACATAAAGGAGGTGAAGGACAGCTATAAACAAAGACTGAGCTCTTCTGTCATAGATAACTATAACTTGACTTTGTGCACGGGGCTCCTGGCTCCTGTCCTTCTGACGTAAAACAAATCCAATCTAGTTGAGCCTTAATCTCTGAATGGAGCCAGCATTACCAGACCCTTTGCACCACAGGCTTATGGTACTGACTAATTATCTACTGTCAACACTGACAGGCAGATGTCTGACATAATGTCTGACTGTGACGACTCAAGATTCCCCAATAAAAGAAATTCTCAAATCAAAAATAAAATAAGCTTTTAATAACCCATTCAGGATTTTAAAATAATTTCCCTCTATACAGAAGTGTGTGTCTTCTAATCTAATCTAGTAACATAAAGGCTTCAATGGTAGGTCCCATTGGACCCACCAATTACAACACAAATCCACTCCACTCCAGTACTAATCCTTCTGTACCAGCAGCACTAAACTAGGCTAATATGGACCTGATTACATTACTACAGCAATTAGGGACCACAGAGTAAAGAAGGACTTACAATAAATCAGCGGCAGACACAGAAGCTAAGAGCCTAGCAAAGGACAAATGAACTGTGTACAGCTGCTTTTAACTGACATATTTTGCTTTTGTTAAAAGAGTTCTCCACACAGTCCTATAACATTGTCGGACTCACAATGGACAGTTTTTAAAAAAGGATGAAAATCGATACAACAGAACTAGAGATATTGTCTTTTTTTTAATCCCATGCATTCTTCTTCCTTGTCAAAACCTGGTGCCTGCATTACCCACAATGCAGCTCAACCACAGACTTCTTTCTAACTCCACAGGTCCAGATTTCTATCATTTTCAAACTTGCAGTCTTCAACCACAGCCAACATTGTGACATCACTAAAGGCAATTGATCAGATTTCGCACAGCTCCCTCTGGAGCCACAAAACTTTTTTCTTTACAACTTTTCACAAATACAGTAGCACTCCCCAAAACCTGTAAACAGACTTTGATATATACAATTGATGGAGTTCCCCTTTAAAATATCAAAGATACTGTACATATATTTCGCTAAAAAGTAGAGCCAGGAAGGTAAATGTGTCCCCAGTTCCCATACTATATGTGTACATTCATAATGGGTGGAGCTCCCTTTCAAGTAAAACACCATCCTTTTTCCATTGCTGCAGATTTTCTGAAAGCTTTCTCCCTTAGATAATATGATTAAATTGCAGTAAAGATTTTCCAACAGGCTCACACAGAACAAACCCCTGAGCTGTGTGGTAGTACACAGTAAAAGCAGTGCTTAACCCAAGTCATGTGAGAGCTGTTAGTACAAAATGAGCCAACACAGTTTATGAATGAAATTCTGTTTTCTAAGGTACACAGTCCGTCCCCTGAAGTAGGTTTACTCAGTCACAGACTATTAGTGTGAGTTTTAGATGCTCTGCAGAATTTAACTTCTCAGAGTATTTGCCATCATACTTGGGGAACACCACAAACAAAATGATAACTGCGATTGTTCTTCAGTGTTTTCATACATAGGATGGACTGATAGCAACTATTAAAAATAAAGTCTCTTATTTCGGCAGCAAGGCTCACAATCAACATATCAACACAGAGTCCATGTGGGAAACCTAAAAGTCAAAGATCTATTTTTAGGTGCTTGGCCATGAAAACAAACTTGGGTCTCTGCATAGTGAGAGGAGATGAGAGGCCGATGAGAGGAAGTGCAGATGAATTGGCCTCGGTAATGTGATGTTACTGGGTCTATGACGAGCCGCAGGCCTTCAATTTCCAGAGAGAGAGGGAGAGAGAGATGCCAAAATGAATCAAGAAAGAATAGCGAGGCAGGAGAAGGATTTTTCCAGGCAGCTTAAATGATAAACTTGGCTGACTGGTATGAACCACTGAGTACAGTTATAGACATTGGCATGTTGTATATACAGACATAAGCAGCACGCATGTCAACTTCAAACTGTGTGCATAACATAGTGTACATCCAGTTTGAGGAGGTCTATATTTACACACTTTTGGCACATTTTTATCACAAAACAACCTGATATTCTGTTGATTTGGTATAATAACAGATAAATTGATACATTACAATTATGATATTTCAGGTTCAAATCAAGCTAACCTTTGCTGAATCTCATATCTTATCTCTGCTTGTCACTCTCTTCTTTATCCTTCATTTTTCTCCACTGTGCACTAGGGTTACCATACTGACCGCATCCACTTCAAGTAATATATTCAAGTTCAAGTAAATGAAGCACAGTTATCGGTTCACATCAGAGATGGACCAAAGCGTTCTTTTTAAATGTTGTTAGCTGGTAGTTAAAATATTTTATGCAAACAGAGCACACTCTCCAGTGAGCTGAAAATATATTTTAGCTTGTGGGAAGAAATATGACAGCGAGAGAAAATGTGGAGAAAATGCATTTGTTTTACATAAAAGTAGGGACTCATAATCAAAAGATGATGGTTTGTTAGTTATGGTTTGGTTAGAACATTTTGTAATCTGATATCGACGTTGGGCGAGTCACCAACCAAGCACACAAAATAAAAGAGTTTAACTCTGTTTTCGAAGAAAAAACATCGACTTCCAGAAGACGTCAAATTCAACGAAGAGGGGGAAATAAATACCGACCCTAAAGGGAAATGCTGCCTATTTTCTACAGTAAAATATGTCTTTTTTTGGTCATAAGCAAAGACGTTGAATCAGATCAAGAACTGTCATACTGAGATCAGGTAACATGAGTTATTGTGCACCTCAGATGCTAATTTGGCATCTTTGTTTAACGCAAATATGGATTTTGAACTGTGAAAATCTAATATCAAATTTTATTCAAGTGTATCCACCTGGATCAGACACACACTTTTGAAAAAAGTGATTAGAAAAAGCAAAGTGTTCACAAAGACCAATCAGCCTTACGTACAGCAGGTAACACTGCTGGAATTTTCACTTAAGAAGAGAACAGTTTGACGTTTTGGAAAATATTTTTATTTGCTTTCTTGCCCAGAATTAGACAAGAAGATGTGAGAAATTAGATTGAGAGAAGAGTCATCTTACTTGTATTCTCAAATATGCAGTATTTCTTTACGGACCAGACATATCAGGACTTCAGACTTGGTCATTGATTTACACCACTGATCAAAGAAAAAGAAGCGTTTCCTGGATCTGGTTCAGTTTGTGGTGGATTATTGAATACTGCACAAGGTCCAGTCTGCCATCTTGTCACATGTCTCTCTGCATGTTATCTAATAAAACATTAATGGGGAACGGCATGTAAAAAAGGCAGAGTCCTTCCAGGATAAACATCTTTCTCTCTCCCCCCAGATGTTAAAAAGCTTTTACACAAGCTGTGTTATTGTCAAACCCATCTCCATTACTTGAAGGAGCTCAGTTTGAGCCATACAGCCATAAAAGGATATGAGAAATATATGAAGAATGTGTCCAGATAACACAGCTCCACACCAACATTTCTTTATTCCTTCCCCTGTTCATCTTTTCATTCTTTTTATTCCTCGTCTCATTATCTCACCATCCCTCCTCTGTCTTTGCTTGCTCCTCTGTCTCTCATCCAAGTCACACATACCTAACTGGGAACATGGCCATTAGGACCACAGTACTTCCTCTTGAGCCATTCAACCCCTGCATGGTCAGCAGGAGACGGTGACTAAGAGGGAAATTATTCATTCAATTTCACTCCTGAACTCTGAAGAATTCCACTGTTACTTTGACCTACCCAGAGCTTTCAATGCAAAATAAGGTTTGAGAAAGTAGCAAAACTAATTGGTATTAGTTGGTTTTCTCTCAGAGTGCGGCACTGTGGGAGGGATCATTTGTAATGAGCTATGCAGTTGTCATTTTTTTCTTTTTCTTTTTTTTTTACATCCTCTTTTTTTTAAAAACTTTATTTGGAAAGTTAAACTGGAGAGCTGACAGGAAATGAGGTGAGAAAAAGAGCAGGGATGATATGCAACAAAGGTCCCCAGCTGGAAAAGTTGTGATTTCAAGGGCAGCGTCCTAAACCCCAAGGTCACCACAATGTCCCAAGTGTGTTATTTTTAATAACTGCATGGATCAGACAGATTATACTACCACTTAACAAAGATCAAAATTCAACATATATTTATTGATATTTTGGGTATGCACACTTCTAATGAAAATTTGTGCATTTTAACACCACCTTTGTCAACCCTGGAATAAAAGTTCCTATAACAACTGACTTCCATGAATAAATGTTTTCTGCAACACACAATAAATGCATTGTTACTTTCTTATCTGTAATGTCGTCTTTACAAATTCCCATAAAATCTCACTATTTCAACAACTTGCCAACAGGCAAAACATCCAAGTAAAATTACCCTGACACTTGAACCTTGAGAATACCAGCATTGTGTGCAGAGTTCAAACATGATTTCATCCCATCAAGCATTTTAACGTGCCAGTGAACTACAATGACCTCTAACATACTGTATGATGCAGTACACCAGTGCTTGTTCACAACACAGTGCGTAGTTACCGACCAAAACCTTGCCTTGATAATCACAGGCAGGAGTAGCCTCCTACTATTACAACACCTTTAGTTTACATTTTACTTCATATCATTGATGATATCTCATCCCACTGCAGGTAAAGTAAACTGTAGACGCTGAGATAAGAAACTGTTGTAAAGAACTTAAGAGTCTCCAGATAAGCTAAAAAAGGGAGCTTAGTGTTTTAGTCCAGCATGCCTGGCTGTATTAATCTGGACTGGTACTGTAGTAATCCAGTAGGAAGAAGGTAAAACAACAGTGTGAAATTGGCTACAAGCAGAGACTTATAACTAAAAGGGTTGTGACACAGTCAGAGTAAAGTAGTCGAGGCCTGACTAATGTGGAGGGAAATAACAAAGGAATTAACCTTGTCATGCCTTAAATTTTCATTTCCTGCTGAAACAGCTGTATGTGCTTGATTGGTAGATGTATATCTAGAGTGTTTCCCAGTCAGTATTTTCTCAAATGCATTTTGCGTCAGTGTCCCTCAAATCACATCTCTGATACTTAATCAATTTCATTAAGAGCCTGAATGAAAATGTGTTAGACTTGTCCAGCTGTAATTCCCTCCTTGTTGCCTGAGCTCAATCAGGTTCAAATTTTAAATTTTTGTTGTAAATACCATTACTGTCCAAATGGACAGTAATGGTATTTGAAAAAAGCTTTTTATCCCTGAGGTTTGGTCACAATTTTGAAACCATTCTTTTAGGTTTGGGGTTTCTCTCGTCTTCCAGCTCTCCTTCTGCCACATTATCTCCTCCATCCCTCCTGTTTGAAATGGGGCTGTGCTCTTAGCAACAAGCCTTACATGGACTCAAGACAGAAACTGACCAAACACTCTCATCAGTCACTCTGCAGTCTACATTCATTTACAGCTGCATCACCATTCCTGCTGAACAAATGCAAACTACCAAGGTTACATAATGACTGCTAGACCAGGGAAACACAGGAATTGATGGGGCCTGATGGGAAGGAGAACACATCCTCCACTACAAGTTTCCCATCTACTTAGACCATAAAATTCAGGTGGGCTCAAACTGAACCTGCCTGATTTGTGCTAAACCAAGACTGAGATAGGAAAGGGTAACAACTGTTTCTTCTCCAAGGATTTTAGCTGATTTTGTCAGCTATTTTTATCAGCTAGGTTATTGAGCTAACATTAACTGAAAAGTCTCTGTCTCAAGCTGACTGTGTTGCTTATAGGTTTCTCATTTTAAATCCAAAGGTCAGCATTTAATTTAGGCTTTCTTGTCCATTCAAATACTACATTTCACTTATGTATTTTACTTAGGTAACTTTACAAAAGAAAAAGCTTTCAGGATGTGTTGTGTTTAGCACATCACATAACAAAGACAAGGACAAAACTGCTAATGTTACCCTACATTTTGATAGAGTTGTGGGGAAATACTACACAGTATTTATCATGTCACCTGTAACACTACAAATAAACTGTTAGCTAATGACATCCACTTTGGTCTTAGTAGTGTTACAAACACTAACACAACAGTAGTGTTACTGTAACTAGGTAGTTAAGCTAGTTAGCGAGGCATGCTGACATTTGCAGCTTACGTTAGGACAAATAACCACAACATTTAATCCATTCTTTACATTTTTGCTCTCATATTTTTGGTTTTGGAAAGGCTAATAAAAGACACCACCCTCCAAGCTTTTTGTATACCATGTATACAATGTGCTCTTTGTGCCCTGTGAGATTCCTTAAACGACTTGAATGCAAAGTATATCAAGAACTTGACTTCACTGTAGAAAATACGACCTTATGATTTGAATTTAAAGGCAGTATCAGTCTTAATTTTGCCTGTTTGTAGTAACAAGTCCTAGTTTCTATGAGTCAGTTCTGAGATAACACAATAGTGGTTCTTTAAATGTATCTGTGTGTAACTTTCTTACAGCTCATCCCCATCTCCTTCGTATTCACTTTCTCTCTGTGTGTCACATACACAAACAAAATGTTTGTCTAAGTCAACTCTGCTGAGTGGGCCATAAAAGCTTGTATTGTTGTCACGTCGTGAGACTGAAAAGACAAAGACAAAGTAAGTGGAAGGGGGTATCAGTGCACCCTACACCACATCTACACAGCTCTGCTACAGAAAAAGATACTTTACTGTAGTTAAAAAGCTAAAGGCCCTCATTATCCTAACCCTCTGTGGTCCAATCACACTGCCAAGCGCAGTGTGCTATATATAGCCAATTCAAAGGATTAAAATCACTGACGACTTCTATCAACAAGAACAGAAAGCATGCACTCAAATGCAAATCTGAAAAAAATCCATTTATCCACACCTGTCAAGTATAACAATATGACTTGATCCTGAGTCAGAGAGAATTACAGGAAATAATGTTCATCCACCTGATTTCTCTGCATAAAAACCAAAACATAAGCTAGTTTAGTTCTGGGATTTTCTAAATAATCATTCTCTCCCAGTGTAAAAAAACACATCTTCAGTCAATCAGCTCTGAGTCATACAGTTTACTGTTAGTGCCAACCACAAGCCATCAATTGTCTCAGTAAACAAAGAGAAACAATAGTTCGATTAAACAGCTGAAACAAAAGAGTGTCGACTCTGGGAAAAATCCCAACGTACCAAATAAAATCACTGCTCTCTAAGAAAAGATAAATAATTTCTCTTGTTGTGGTCAACATGTTTTATGTTGCTTTTAAGTACACAACATGACAAACTGTGAAATAAGTAGTTCCAGTATCAGAGTGTATCACTGTTGACACATTTATACCACATACAGTGTTGTAAAGTATTATGAGTAATCCATTTCCTCTATTAAGATAGTTATGCGTTGAAAATGACAAATCCCTTCAAAAAGCCATAAAACGTCTGCATCCTGTGACACAGATCTGATAATCTTGTACCGGCTGATATGAGGGAAGATTGATGAAGCAATATTGATGAGCAATATTACGTTGTTAGGTGTGACACTGAAACAAGATGTTGAAATCTTCAGGGAATATTCTTTGTGAGACATTGTGAGTAGATTGTGAAAGCGTTCAATTCAGTATCACAACATCAGTTAATAAATGTAATTCAAATTCAATGGCATTACAAAAGAAACTTACTTCCTGCCCTTGAAGCATCCCAACCCAGCCATGGTGTAACGCTAAAGTGAAGCAGTTTTTCTCCCTCTTTGTTCAATTAAAGATGGTTTCTCCTGGTCTGTCCAACAGCAGAATATGAAACCCTCAAATCCAACACCTGGTGGTTTTGCTCCACATCAGACTCCTCTTTACTCCAGAAAACCGATGACTTCTCTCTTTCCAACAGAGAAGATGCCGCTCCACAAGAGAAGATCGCTCTGTCTTCCAAGTCAAACCATCCTCTGAGATTCCTCCCACTTTTGAGCTCCACTAAAGTCAAATTTCATACAGAACTCCCTTTTCAAAAAATTTGGCAACAGGGGCAGGAGAGCAAGCCAATGTTGACCGCTCCAGTATTCACATGCAGCCAAAGTGGGATTATAACAGGAGCAGTATATCACACAAGCACAAAATTATAGGAAGAAAGTTTAAAAAAAGAAAAACTTTGGGATTTCTTGCGTCTTCAAAAACAGGAAGAAAGGCTTTTCCTGAAGAAACAGAGAAGAAGTGTCCTGGGAGAGCTACAATACATCTAGAGGGAAAACAATGGACTAAATGACTGACTGACTGGCTGCTGCATGCCTCGCTCCTCTCCTTCTGGTCACCATGACTGGTAATGCTGTGAGGGGAGGGCTGGAGGAGGGAAGGAGATAAAGAGGGAGGAGTGAGGGAGGAGGCGAGTGTGAACAAGAGACTGCCCCCCATGACCTTATCCTCCACTCTTCTCGCCTGTTTTCTCTCACTCTCCACTGTTAAAGCTGTGTATAATGGCAAGTTTTTATTTCCAGGATGAATACTTGGGTTTAAAAAGATGTGTCAATTATTCTACAGCTGCTTTTAAGTTGTGTAACTCTATAACCATCCTGGAGGAACACAACTCTTTATTGTTTCCTACTGGGAGATGATTATTTTGACTGATGCAATAGGTCTTCAGCAACTTGTAGCAACCACTGTCTTGCCAAGCAGCAAATATGATGTGCCCATGAATGTTAACATGTTAACATTAGCTTCAGTCAGTGTGACAATTTAAAGCAGCTTTGATCAATATTTTATATTACAATGGATTACATGACCACATGTGATCTACCTGCCTAGCATCTAACATTACACAGTCAAAGTTAGCGGCTAACTGGTGAACACAGTGGAGCATTTAGCAGCTAAAGAGCCAGATATTTTCTTCATTGGTGGAGACCAAAAGAGAGCTAAAAGGAGAGTGAATACTGGACTTGCATTTGTCACGCGGACACAAACATAACTGCAAATTAATTCCTGCTTGACATGTACATAAGCTAACAGGATATTGACTTTATGAGATGATAATATAAGTACATAATACAATATAAAACAAAAGCAACTGAACCACAAACTGCTACGGTCTACAGTCTAATGCCACGGCAGGCTGCCAAATCCACTTTATCAGTCAGGTTATTAGTGGACCTTCACCTACACCAGGACCTTTCTTTTAATGTTTTGCTAACTTGGCTGATATAATGTATATTTACACATCTGGTAAACTAATTTACTAGAGCACTGAAGCAGGATTTAAACAGCATTCACCTTGTATACAGTATGTCGGGTTCTATTGTTTTGTTAGCAAGTATGCTATGCTAAGCTAAACTAATCGTCTCCAGGCTCTAGCTTTGTATTTAAAGCATTGACATGAGAATGGCATCAATCGTCTCATTTAACCCCTTGCAAGAAAGCAACTAAGCGTATTTCCCAAAATGACAAACTATTCATTTAAATGGCTTCCATACAGGCAAACTGTATATTGGTTTTGATGTGCAGTGTACTTCCCTGGTGCACTGTCGTGTTCTACTTTCATAAAAATGGGATAAATTAATCAATATAGAGCACTTAGTGATGACAGGCTGCTTGTGATGGGACCTCCATGATGGAAATGGTTATTTGATTTCTAATGCAATCACAGAGCATGTATGTGTCACCACTACCAGCAAATATTGACATTGAATAAAAGTGGAAATTATGTATATCAATATCTCTCCGACATCAGCTCTGGCCATGGCATACTAAAAATGTCTAGCTTGTTTGAGTTAACAATGAACAAGCCTGCATGTCACTGTCTATCTAATATGCACAAAAACAGAGAGCCTCATGTTAATCATTCAGTCTATCTCAGGAGGGGGCCTGGCGGTCGTGAAACAGCCTGTCGCAGCTAATCACCATAAGGAGGGAGCTTAACTACCTACAGCAACTACAGCTCCGGGTACTTATGTGTGTGTGAGGCTGTGAGGGGACATAAGGGTTGATCCTGAGATTCCCTGCTGCTAGATCCTCTCAGAAACACCATCAAGAGATAAAGACTATTTTAGCTAAAAGGCTAGTTCATTGAAATGATCAATGTAGTATCATTACACTTAAGAACAACCAGATATTTTACATGATCGTCTATGACAGGACACAAGCTTACATGTTTCAATAGTCCAAGAGTAGTGAGATTTCAAGTGAAAGTTTGAAAATTTACTTGAAAAAATGCTTTGTCTCCCAATAGCACCTCTGACCTCAACCTTAATACACAAATACAGAGCTGCATGGGAATTATACTAGGAAAGTAACAAAAAACACCCGAATCACATCAATCATCTAACCGTTCACACAAGAGTTGTGTTTACTGTAGTGAATTTCTCAATCTCAACATGCCCAGACTGAATGTAGTCTGTGTGATTCATTTTTTATTGCAAACATGCTGAAATTCATCTAAGCTATCCAAGTCACTAGAGCGTGTGTGTGTGTATGTGTGTGTGTGTATAAACAGAGTCAGTCTGTATCAGTTCCAGAGCTCAGCAGCTCCATTTCAACAGCATAATACACAAACACGGTCACTAAAATGAGTTTTGGCACGCTGGGATTGAGAAATTTCTATACAAACACACCTTCAGACACACACACACACACACACACACACACACACACAAACAGTCCATACACGAGTCCTTATGACAGAGGCGTCCACATGACATTGCCAATAATCCTTCAGGAAGGACCCTCTCAGACTGAAGTAGACCTGACAGAGGGTTTCCTCCATTTTAATGTATGTGTGAATCAGTGTTTCCACCAATATGTTCAGTGTTGGCTCAGCTTTCCGTGAGATTAATACCAGGAACCAGGATCTTGGGATCTCCCATCCTGATTCTCTGCTCCAGGAGGGATGTCGGACATTCAGGAAATTTAATAAATCAGTCACATAAATCTAAATTGTGTACATGTTGTCTTTTTTCATTTCAGAGTGAAACAAGTTTCATTTGTTATGATACTGTCTCTTGATGCTTCAATAGGGAGGATTTTTATGTGTATTGAATTTTATTTATTTATTAATTTTATTATTTCTGCTCTAAGCTAGATAATTTATGATTAAATTACTATGACTATTCCTTACTTTGTTGAATTCCCTCTACAGGAGACCCTAGGGCTCCTGGATGATTTATTTTTACAGACGCTAATATATTTAAATGCTTTTCTGAAAAAGAAAAAAAAACAAAGAAATGTAAAACATATACAGTCTGGTTCCTCTCACATGAAACTAGGTCAAACCAATTAGATAGGTTAAGTTGGTGCTCTGCTGCCAGACAGCGTAGACGGCAGTGACGCACAGGTTAGACTGAGCAATACACCTCAGACTGATGTTCACGTGGACTAGTTTTACTGTGATAATGAGAAGTAATAATGAAAGTTTTGCATTCTGTGTTTAACTCCAGAAAACCACTTGGATGAGGAATGTGTGACGCTCTCAAATTATAGCATGTAGGTGTAAAACATCAGCATCTGAGCTTTCTCTTATATTAAAAATAGTAACAATCTGATGTTACTATAATCAGAAACCAAAACCTAAAAGTATCTTGCCACATTTTTTAACCAGACAGATACTAAACTGCTAATCTTCACAACACACTGAGATTACTGATGCAAGTATATTGAATAATAATCATCCCTTCCAAATAAAGCAGACAACTATTGCTAGAACGATTTGCGGATTAATTTATCGGGAAACTGACAGAAACATAGCCAATGATTTAAATGAGGAAAAATCCAAAACATTCTTGGGTTTCAGTTTTTCAAATGAGAGGATTTTCTTTTTTCCCTCTTTTTATATGACTGTGAATTTAACACCTTTGGGATTTGGACTGTTGGTTGGACAGAACTACGATTTTACAAAAGTTTTAGATTAAATGAAAACTTGATTAGATAAAGACAAGAATCATTAGCTGCAGAGCTATAGACACGTGTTTGAAATGAGTAACGAGTAACAATGACGTAACAATATGCATGCATCATTTGTCCATGTTTATATAGAAAAGTTCAATATTTTGACCTCTACGTTGCCTCCATTAGAACAATCAATACAATGCTTTCAGCACCAGACAACAATGCCATCATGCATCATGCTATCAAGTCTCATCAAGCAGCATTAATACATTTTTGGCCACTGGGAGGCAGCGCAACAAGCAGTAAAAACAATACTCTCATCATGCCAAAGCTATTATTATTATTATGGTGAACATAGCAAACAGTTGCCTATTAACAAATCCAGAAGACACAGGGAAATTGATGGATTAAAGGCCAATGTTCACTTCTTTTAACTCAGTTTTTGATCTCCACCAACTCCTGAGACAAATATCTGGTTCTTTAGTAGCTTAACGATCCACCACATTCACCAGATAGTTGCTAACTTTGTCTGTCAGTAGGTTGCGTTTATCAGTTGTATTTTTTTACTGAAAACAGCTGCCAGAAATCCAAAACGCTGAGCTGAAAGATGCTAAAACAGAGTTGAAGCTGACCTGAAAGGAAATGCAGAATTGGGTAATAATTGTGCGTTCGTCACTACGAGTCACTCCTTTCACATTACACACAGTCATTTGATTTATTGTTACTAGGAAAATATTGGTGAGAGCAGCTTTAATTATGCAATTGGAATTAGTCTTTCAAGTATCATTCACAGTGCACCCAACCTCCGCTCTGTGGGAAAATGAACTCGGCTCCAAGTCTTTTGCAAAGGAATCTAAATACACCCCTGTGGATGGCGATTTATGACCTCTATTTCAGTATATGAAACACCTGGCCCCTGACTCACTTTACCTCCCAAAAAAACAACAGCAGGAGTTTTTCAAAACACAGCTATCCAATGTCTCCACATGTGCGTATTAGTATGAATTTCTCAACACTGACATGTCAAAACGAATCCAAAAGCGTGGCGCAATCCTCCATAACATATGTAAATGTGCATGAGTGTGTGTGTATATGTATTTATCAATCATACGTCTTTCTGTTTATAGAGCCAAGAGGAATGTCGGTCAGTTTCCCTTCGAGGAAAAAAAAAAAGTGGATGTTGGTATTTCCTGAAACGGGCTCGAGTCTGGAATCACTGAAAACTAGAGAGAGAGTGAGAGAGCGGGAGAGAGAGAGGAAACTGATTGTGAGTACAGAAGATCAAGAGGTTGACAGTTTCTAACTCTGAGAACACACACATAGCAAGGTGCACTGTGGTCCACCAAGATTTAATGCATCACCATTCCTTTTCAAAACACCACATCTGAACATTTTTGGCTATCTTGCCTTCACCAGGGTGGTATCTAAGGTTGTTTCTGGCTTTTTAAAAAGGGTCAAATACAACATTTAATCTAAAACCATCAGTGGGTACTAACATAGTAAATTCTAGATTCACTTAACCTCTTTTTCAAAACACAGTAAATGAAAATCTACAGGGGCACCTCCGTGGCTTACAAGTTGAGATGCCGTAGCCATTACCGATTAATCTGTTGATTATTTGCGCGATTTATCGATTAGTTGTTTGGTCTATAAAATGTCAGAAAATGGTGGAAAATGTCAATCACTGTTTCTCAAAGCCCAAGATCACCTTCTCAAATGTCTTCTTTTGTCACGACCAACAATCCACAACCCAAAGATATTCAGTTTACTGTCATAGAAGGCTTAAGAAACGAAGAACAAAGAAATCAGAAAGAATGATTCAAAACGATCCATCGATTACCAAAATAGTTGGCGATTAATTAAATAGTTGACAAATATTCAATTAACTGTACTATACATAATATTGACACCAGATCACAACCTCAGAGAAGACCCTGATGAAAGCAACATTGATAAAAAATGTTCAGAGAATAAAGCATGCTATAGTGGAAAAGAGTTCTGCAAAGTTATTAATTTTGGTGGATTTGTTGCTAAAAAAAAATAATAAACCAGCTTCCACCGAGCTGAATTTCTCTCAGTTACAATCTCTGGAATTGTGGTTGACGAAGAGGCCCTGCTTTTCTTCCCTCTCTCTCTCTCTCTCTCTTTCTCCTTTTCTCTTTGTTCTTTCCATCCCCTTCCTCATCTCCATCACTTCTTTCCCCCTCTGCCGGCTCACGTTCCTCTCACTCATTCCTGCAGTACAACGCCTTCTCCTTCTCCTCTGTTTTGTGGTTTCCCTGTCTCCTATTCTCTCCATTAACAACACACACAGGAGGAGGGGAGTCGCTCTGTAGCGCTCTGAATTCCACCTCACATCTGGAAACCATCTTCTCTCTCTCTCTCCCTCTCTCTCTTTCTGGCAATCTCTCACCCCCTTTCTCTGTCGCTCTACGTTGTAATGTAAATAGCCCTGTAATCATACTCCTGCCTAAGCCTGCCGCACTGGGTGGTGTATGTGTGTATCTGTGTGTGTGTGTGTGTGTGTGTGTGTGTGTGTGTGTGTGTGTGTGTGTGTATATGAGAGAGATCTTACACAAAACACACTCCTTCAACAAGCTGCCATCTCTTTTTTTTCTCTCCAGCTCAGGTCCCAGCTGAGGTTTATGGGCCGATAAAAACAAAACAGCCTTCTTCAACTCTACTTGTTGCATTACACCTATTGTGTGTGTGTGTGTGTGTGTGTGTGTGCATGTTTGTGTGTGTTTGTGTTGAAGCAACAGGAGGCACTAGAGCAATTGATTCAAAAGGTTTAAGTGAATCACAACCTAATAACCTGAAACAGAGGCTTTTATAGAGCGTCAATCCCTTAAATTATGCATCCCATTGCTCCATTCTCGCTTTTCCAAGATTGCACTAAATGTCTTAAGGGAAATGCTACAACATTTCTTTTTTCATTGCATCATAAGTTCAGTATTTCTGCTATCAATTACATTCATTCAGTTAAAGCAGTTAAGTCAGTTTTTAGTGCCGTAGCAGTCCATGGCCTCATTTTTGCCCAACATAAAAATGATTCCAACGAGTTGCACGAAGTACAAAGAATTTTAATTGCTGGTGCATATTTCTTGGTACATTCCTATCTTGTGACATCATGTTCACTGTTTCCTTGTTTTGTATTGATGTGAGCGAACAGGTAAATTTGGCTCATTTACGGATGGTCATTGAGCCTGTCGTCAGGTTGAATTTTCACAGTGAGGTAAGTTCAACCTGGAAAATTCATCAAGAAACAGTATTTTGTTTGGAAAGGTGCAGGATTTCCAATTGCAGCATGTTGTATGGTCAAT
This sequence comes from Thunnus maccoyii, assembly GCF_910596095.1. Lineage (NCBI taxonomy): Eukaryota > Metazoa > Chordata > Actinopteri > Scombriformes > Scombridae > Thunnus > Thunnus maccoyii. Next base: position 8,119,544 of record NC_056540.1, on the reverse strand, counting down.
TACTGGATCACCTGTTCCTCTTGCACCACTGCACTCTGCCTATTCTGTATTGTACAGCATAAGCCATATATATATATATATATATATATATATATACACACACACATATTACACATACACATATACATATTTCAGATATTGTACGTAAAAGGATACAGAGACTGACAGGGTGATATGGAAGAAGACAGATTTGTGTTTCGCCTCCTCTGGGATCCCACTGATCCTCGGTCAGGCTGCTCTGATGTGTTTGGGCAGAAAAGCTGCATCTTATTCTCACTTCTAAACAAGTGAACTACAGCAACCTTCATCTGTTGAGTCACAGTATCCTCTATTCCTTACACTTGACTAGGTCTGCAAATAATGATTATTTTCATCATTTTGGCAGTTATTTTCTTGATTAATCAATCAGTTGTTTTGTATTTAAAATGTCAGACATGAAAAACACCAGTTATAATTTCAAACAACCCAAGGCTTCATTTTCAAATTGTTTTCTTTTATTCAAACAACCACACAAAAACCCAAAGAAGTTCAGTTTACTGTCACATATGACAAAGAAAAGCATCAAATCATCACATTTTTATCCTGGTGTTTCATCATCTTGTTTAGTACGACATTACACCATCACACTACAAACTGTGGCATCACTCTTTCACAATGTTTACAGTTTGTGATCACTCTGATCAATATTCATTATTCCCTCATCATCCTGTTTTGTGCCTGAATGCAAAGAAACTTTGTTGAATTGGGGACTAATGTGATTATATGACTTTACAAGATTCCCAGTTAGTGAAGTCATCCAAAACCACTGACTCTCATAGCTCTGCTGGACCACCAATGCCTAAATTGGCATGTGCAGCACAGCTTTTGTTTACAAACACAGTTATTATTAAAGTGGTATTCAAGAAATTCAGAATAAAGTTGAGGAACTCACAAGAGACCAAAAAAAAAAAAAAGAGAAAAAAATCAAAGCAGCAGTGGCCAAGATATCCTGACTGTTAGTCTCTAGTTTGTGTTATGCTCCAAAAACACTGGATCCTACATTTCCCATAATGCAACCATTTCTGTTGACATTTCTATTGGGATATGCCCTCCAGAGCCAGCGATTATGCGACTGTTTTCACATGCTGAGTAGGACTAACCATGATGAGTATATTGACCTTTGAGAGATGAAACAGTTGATCAATTAACTGATTAGTCGATTGACAAAAGTCATCTGCAACTATTTGGATAATTGGATAATTTTTCCAAAAATGCCAAAATTTCACTGATTTCAGCTCTTTAAATATGACCATTTGCTGCTTTTGTTTGTCATATATGGCAATAAATGGAATATTTTGGGGATTTAGACTTTTGGTCAAATAATAATAAACACTTTTGAATATTTTAACTTAGGTTTTGAGGAAGTTACAGACAATTTCCACTTTTTTGTGACATTTTAAGAACAAAATGATTAATCCAAGAAAATCATCGTTAGTTGCAGCCCAACTGATCTTTAGATGTAAAGTCAGTGGAGTCCTCCTTTAATAATGCAGCTCTAAGTACAGGACTGAATAACCAGCGGCAACAATCATAGTTTCAAGTTTGTGGCAGGCGAGAGTCTCAATCTCAGGAGAATCTACTGATGTGAGTTTGTAGAAATTGGTTTCTGATGCATTTTGATTTGTGAAAAATCGGCAAACTCAAACAAAGCAAAGTGAATCAGCAGGTGGCTGCTTCACCGTCTCCCACTCAGGTTAATCAATGACAAGATGCAATTTTCCATCTGGGTCCCATTGGATGCAAGAAACAAGGAATGTCACATTCATGTAGCCGAGGCCGTCCCCTGAGCAGGACGCATTAATAGCAACATGTCTAATTGTGTATTATGAATGATCATGATAGGATTTCCTCACAGCGAGGAACAGTAAACAGGACATCACTGTAAAACCTCAGAGGATTTGTCTAATGAGCCAGTGACATATGAACTGATCAGCCCTCTAATCAGGATGGCTGTGACAGTTGACACACACACACACACACACACACACACACAAAAGCATTATTATCAAGCTTCTCAGTCAGATTACCAGCATTGATGCCCTTAAGCTCATGTATCCTCATCCACTGTGATAAAGCTAACTCCATTTAGTGCCAGTGACTGGTCCAACATCATGATTTATCAGGGTTTTGAGGGCTTGTTAGTCCACGCTCCGTTATCAGCACTAAGAAACACTGCAATCAGACGTCTACATTGTTTTACAGCGCTTCGTCATGAGGATCAGATCAGCAGAGTCTGGATCAATAGCGTCTTTCATCCTCGCACGCTGACAGACAACATGAGTGTATCTGAATCAGTCAGTGTCTGTGTTCAGGATTACAGAGGTTCCCACACAAAAGATAGATAACTGTTTAATCTGGACTGTCCTTGACCCGCCTCTGCCAAACACACACACACACACACGTGTGCACACACACACACACACACACACACACACACACACACACACACGTTGTGTTCATAATGTTCTTATGAGCTCACAGATCTGACAGCAGTACAGTGCAGTGGAGAGCAATTGATCCTAAAGGAAAAGGTGGAATACAGCTTCAAATTTAGGTTCATGATTAAAAAGTATAAATATGGAAGACCTGAATGAAAGCAGGAACACAGAATACACTTTTTTATCAGGGAATAACAGTAACATAACAGTGAGCTTTGACTGGGGAACATGATACATTTAAGAGCAGCTATGGATTACAACTAGAGTCCTGTTTGCCAATTAAGACAATCCCCCCCCCAAACCCTACTTGTGGGTAGATTTTTACACAGAAATGCAGCTTAATGACCCAAACTCATACACAATGAATCATAATAAGTAAAAACCTCTAAACTGATCTAAAAAGAAATTATGTTGGGGTTGAGTCATGTCATGGAAAAATCAATGTTTGTGTAAGAGTAGAGTGGATTATTTTGCTGCCAAACTTTTGTCTGATGACCAAAATGAGACTTCCAGTTTACCAAAGATTTTAACACATACAAATATAGAAAATGCATTTTCAGGTTGAAAATCATCATCAAAACCCTTAAAAAACTCACAACTGGACTTCAATGACACTTAAGAATAATTAGAGCCAAGAAACAGCCCACCTACATCGCCCCAACATGTTGCCAGTGAGTCATAATCCAAACTGAAAAGACACTTTTCCTCCCTCAACTGCTTCACTCGATGCACAAACAAAAAGCAAAAGCAGCGCAGGGCACTGTATCGACCACATGTATCGATCACCAATCAAACATCATAAATCCCCCGCAGCCCAATAAGTCATCTCTCCGCGCATAACAAAGCCACAGTTGCCCCTGACACAGATGAAGTGCAGTCGGTGTGTAAAGCTCGTAAACACGGCGGGGACAGTTTACTTACTGTGTCTGTTCAGTCTCAAACGGCCTCAGAGTGAAGTCATCCCTCAGAGACTGGAACCAAGACATCAGCGCTGTTAGTGGACTAATGATTGGATTATTTGTCTCAGTCCTGCCCTGGCTGGCGTCCTCAGCTCTCTGGTGCTGCGTTTAAGCGCAGCTCGGAAACGTCCATATCCTCAACTGAAGCTGAAGTTATCCCACCACATAGCAGAAAAAAACCCATTTTACATTCAGAAAAGAGACTTTTCTTCACACTCTTGCAACTTTCAGAAATTTGATGCCACTTAGTTTGATAGATTCATTCATACTGACATACACAGAGCAAACATACAAATAAACGAAAAAATCATACTCCACATCCATATTCCTAACACAACTTTCTGTGAACTACATACTTAGTAAGTATAAGATTTTGTGACGTGATTGCACCACATAGTATGTATGTATCATCAGGTTTGTCTTAAGTAATATTATTTGGCTGAATGAGCTTTTAAGGCAGGTTTATTAAATATTGATTACATTTTTTATGATTTCTTTTTACTCAAAAATGATCTTGTTTCTTGTGCAACTTGTAAAATCATAATGTTTTATATCTTATTGTTAAGTAATTTACAAGATGTAACGTCTTAAGGTTCAAAAGAGGTACAAGAATATAGTGATTAATAGGATACAGTTTATTAATCTTATGCCTTTAAAGGAGAGGTTCACAGTTTTTCAAGTCAGTCTTGAAACAGCAGTCAGGTGTCCATATAAACAGTGAAAGATGTTTTCCCTGCTGTAATCATTCCTCCTGTTCATACTGGCTGTTTAAAGATCCCCTTCAGATGTGCTTTCAATGTAAGTGATGGGGGTCAAAACATACAGTGTGTCCACACAGTCACTTTGTGCAAAAATGCATTTAAAGTTGATCTGAGGTTTGTATGAGGCTTCATCAGTCTGAGTTAGTCATATCAAGTGGATATCTGCCACATTTACAGTCTTTTTAGCATCAAATTCCCTCTTTGTGTTTCCTCGGGCAGTGTTTCTCTGTTGAGCTGCGGTGGAAGTATAGTAACAAAGAGGGACTTTGGCACTAAAAAGACTGTAATGTTGAAAGATATCTACTTGATTTGACTCATTTGGATGACTGAAGCTTTATATTAGCTTCAGATAAACTTTAAAATACATTTTTGCACAGGAAGAGGACTGTGGATTTTGTCCCCCATCACTTATATTGAAAGTGCATTGTGAAGGAATCTTCTCTTGGTCAGTATGAACAAGAGGAACGATTACAGCAAGAAAAAGATGCTTCAATGTTCATTTGAGGACCTGACAGTTGTTTTAAGACAGACTTGAAAAAATTGTGAACCCATCATTTAAAGGTCCGTGTCCTGTTCAGGCGATTAGTTTCCATTTTTACGAGAAACACCTGAAGGCACCGTATGCACAAAGCAGAGCACCGCCCAGCTGCATTTAGCAAGAAAATGATGTCCGCTGTGAGAAATGTCCCTCATAACAAACAATTTAATCACGTACCAACTGTTAGCATCTCAAGCAGTGACGTCACATCTCCTCTGTTTCTCAGACTGTGTGTCAACTTTACTGCAGCACTGTCCAGGCATATATCTGTAAACCTCTGGCACTGAAGGCATCAATCTAACTAAACATGGTACTTGAGCACCAGAGGCATGTAAACTGAGTCGGGTGAACTATGGTTTAGTGGACATTTATAGCTTTGTGTTTACATGACCTGCAAAACTTCAGCATGCAACATACTATTTGCTCTTTTTGTAAATAAAAGAGACTGACAGAAACCCGGCATATTATCTAAAGAGTTTTTGTTTTTTTCATTAAAGGAGTTTCACAGTTAAAGAAGTTTAGGATGAACACTGCCATCTAGTGTTGAGGCTGAGTTAATGTGAGAAACTTGGTAGTTAAGTCATGAATTTACTTCACCACCATCTCCTGATGTAACATTGGCTTATAAGGTCAAAGGTGCCTCCACATTGTCTACTTTAGAAACTACACCAACACAGTAAAGGTTTCATCTTGTCCTGCGCATTTTCCTTGTTTTGGCAACATCCTCCCCTCCAAGATATTAACATATCACTTAATTCAGCAATATTCTTTGAACAAGCTGATTTGAATATGAGAAAAAAGTGAAATTATGTCACACCACACAAACCTAATATCAGGAGATTTGGAGACTTGATGACATGTTAAACATGATATATGTTAGAGCTTTAACTGGTTTACCAAGATTTAGAAATCATTTCTATCTATGAGTTTTCAGATGTTTTAATTTTCCCTTCAAACCAGAGAGACTCATTAGAAAAAAATGACTCTTTAATTTAGTCAACGTTTAGAAAACACATTAAAAACAGATTAAACAGAGAATTCATTTATCCACTTGTGTCACATCCACTCCTAATTATAATGAAAACTGAAGTATACAAAATGATTATTAAAACACCTTGGTGAGGAACCAGACTGAAAAATGTGCAATTGATACATCCAAACATGTATAAAATAAGCAGAGGAATTTGCTGATTACTTATCAGTTACAGTGTGAAACAGCATTTAATGAAATTGTTTGTTCTGGATTATTATAATTTAAGTTATGAATCGACACCAATAGAAAAATCTCTTGCAGAGAGATAATGTTTGTAGCTAAACCAGAGGAAACTAAAACCCAAAAAAAGATGCTTGGATTGAGTCTCAGTTTCCACAGTTTGGACGGGAGTCTACAAACGGGGAACGAGTGTGAACTGCACAGTACGTCACAGCCTCCCCGCCTCCTTGAACTTGCTGAGCAATCCGTCGTCCGCCCTCAGGGGGAAGTAGAGGGTTCTGGTTTTGTAGTACTGCGGGTCAGCCTGGAGGTTTTGGATAACGTCTGCGAGGAGATGGGCACGCTCCACGCCGCAGCCCGGCGCCTCGTAGCCCAGCTTGGTGAAGTGGATGTGGAGGTGGTAGTAAGAGGGCTGGTAGTGCAGGTAGACTCTCAGCTTACTGGCTGGCAGGTTGAAGCGCTGCAGGATGGTCTCCTACGTCATAGTGAGACAGATATTATCATTCAGTCTGTATTATTTAACGTTATTGATGCGTCCAGGGCCCTTTCTACTTTTAAACAGTTGTAAAATGCTTCTGTAACAGTAGCTGCAGAAAAGAGGGGACATTTCTGTCATTTTTATTCTTCAACAAAAATGACACCTTCAACAAAACCAGTGTAACCTCACCTTTCCTTTCTGGAAGATGTTTTGAAGCAGTGGCAGATGCTCTGACGTCAGATCTCTGAGACTCTTGATGTTCCTCTGATGTACTATGGCAATCAGGTATAAATCATCCACCTAAAAGAGAAGACACATCATTAAACACTTTACACTTGAAGCTAAGTTCTGTGCTTTTTTCTCTTAGTGTGCATAGAAAATCAATCAATGAATCAATTTTTCATCTCAGGGCACTTTTCACATAGAGCAGGTCATTGTTTTGGACATGAGCTGTAAATGTTACTCAGCAAGTTCAAGCATTTTTACACTTTTAACATGCTGTGAAATCTTTTAACTAGATCTGAAAGATCGAATAATTGAGTGACAGAAAATTAACCAGTAACACTTCAGGCGATTGATAAAATCACTGAAGTCAATTATCCGGCAAAATGCCAAAGATTCTCTTGTTTCAGTTTCTCTGTAAATTGAATATTTTGGGGTTTTTAACTGTTGGTTGCACACAACGAGCATCCTGAAGACGTCACCTTGGCTCTGGGAAAGTGAGATATATTTTTTTACCATTTCCCATAACAAAATCATCAATTAAATGAAAAAGAAAGAGTTGACAGATTGATCAATAAATAAAATAATAAAGTGCAACAGCTGAGTTTGCAGGTCCTATCTCCATTTTTAAACAGATGGTGTCTGTGGGCTGCCAGGCCGAGTGAGTGTGTGTTACAGGAAGTCTGTCATCTCAGATATACCAATAGCATGATATTGGGTCCCCCTAAGAGATTTTTTTTTCTACAGAAAAATGGCACATGGCATCAAGTTTTATGACAGCAAAAACACACTTTAGCAGCTGTAATATCCAGCTGTGCTACCAGTTAGTTTGCTTTAGACTGTACCAGAAGCTGGCTGCACAAAGGCATTACCTCTGATTAGGGAATGGCACAGCTGTTTAATAAAGGAAAGTGAAGAAATGTTGCCCAGAGAAAACCTGCACAAAACAGTAAAAACTTGACTTTATTAAAATCATGCATGTGCCAAACTTGTTAGTGGTCCCTTACAACACTTATAAAGTCATGTTCTGTTCACTCATTAATAAGGAAACAGTTACTTGGTTGAATTCAAAGTTGAGTCTGTTGTCGTCCTCAGAGTATAAAAGTCTGAAATAACAAGGCTAAAGTGAAGTAATGCATACTTTGTGTTGAACTGCGTCTTTCCTGTCTCCCCTCAGTTTCTACCGTGTTGTATATCCCGTCTCTCACCTGTTTCTGGTCCCATTTGAAATCCGGCAGGAGGACAAAGCCAACCTTCTGATCTGGATCTTCAAAAACTATCCGATCAGCCTCTGCTTTCTTCTCCAGGATGTTGTGTACCCACTGGGGGGGGTGAAAGTGATGTCAAAAACACATTTAATGTTGATCATTCACACATTCACATACGCATGAGTTAATATTGTATTAGAGGAGGTGAACTGACCTGCACGCTAAAACTCTGCTTCTGAATGTAGGGCAGAGTGATGGCCTGATAGTCCTCGCCCGTCTCCTCCACCAGGAAACTCTCCTGACGCTGGTATTTCTTTATATGCTTCTCTGTGGCCGGACACACCACTGTAGTCTTGACCTCTGCAAATCAAAAAAAACACACACAGGCTAGCCAACTTTCCACTGCTGCCTACTGTAACCAGTCAGTTTTGTTTTGCCTGGCTGTACCATTGAGATGAGTGGGAGGCTGGAGGCGGTATGTGCTGTAGATGTCGTTCTTCATCTCCAGCTTCAGCCTGGAGCCACTGAAGATCTCAGCCAGGCTGTCCTCTCTGATGGGAGTCTTCTCCAGGATAACCACAGCATCCTGATCAGCAAGCTGGTAATGAGACATTCAACAGTTTCATTCAAGCAATCCAAATGGCTCAGGGTATATTAATAATGAAATTACTAACTAATCATCCCGTGGCCAATGCAATACCAGCAGATTTATAATTACTCAGCTCTAATTACGAGCAAAAAGTACACTGCAGCATCTGCCTTCACAGAAATGCAGAAAAAGACATTGTGGGTAAATTTCTGGGCTACTTAATATGTTCTGGATTGTTTTTATCCAACTATAACATGAAGACAGAACCGCACAGCTGCTCTCAGCTACATAACTTAAGCCTATGTTAGTTAAATACCTCCTAGCACAAAGGCTAGGTTAGCTAACTGTACACTAGCCGTTAGTTAGCTACCTTTCCCCGGATAAAGATGTTTTTCTCCCGGGCAGAGTCACTCAGCACGGCGGAGGTTTGGAAGCCAGACAGAACATTTGTTTCAGATTCCTCTCCAACTTCTCCTCCTCCGTTCTCGGAGTCCGTTTTCGCCCTCTTTACTTTGAGAGTTAAGTCATCAGGTCCAACACCGTCAGGTTCACGTTTAGTTGTTGTGTCTGCCATGTTTAATGTCGCAAAGATCGTCTATGTTTGAAATGAGCGCTTACTCTGTCAGGAAGTACTCCCCACCCCCCCGCTAAACTGTAAATTGATTTTCTTTTAATGTTAATCTTTTTCCTTTTTTATTGACTCACAAAATACAAACAGAAAAACAAAAATACAACATTCTGAAAATGAATCAATAAACAAATGAGACTATTTCTGACCTCCTCCAAACCTATTTACAAATCTGAACCGACCCTTTATCTATGCACCCGTCGAACAACATCAGTCATAAACATTATCAATATCCTTCAATTCTCACTGTACTTTCATTTTACAGCACAGGTAACATGTGATTTGAATACTAGAAAGAGAAAACAACAATTATTAACTTATATCAGAAAAGGGAAACAATAAAATAAAATAAGAATGATGGTCTTGGATTTTTTGGATTTTTATAGTGACATTAAATACTTTTCCACTGGCGTCCATGCTTCAGTGTAGTCTGTCTCATTATTTTGCGGTCTAAAAGCTACCTTTTCCAACTTAATCATTTTTATTGCTTCAGTGAGCCATTCTTTCTGAGTTGGTGCATTTAAAGCAGTCCAGATGTTCATGATTTCTTCTTTGTGACCATACATAATGAGAAAAAGATATTTTTATTCTTTGAAGATGCTCTGCTGAAGTTATGCAAATCTCCCAGTATACATGGCTGTGGTGTGAGTGGTATGGCTATATTAGTGTGGATCATTGTTTGTGTTGTTATGCCAAACCAAAGATCTTTAATTTTATTAAAGATCCCACAAAAGATAGAGTGGAGTTCCTTCAGCAGCACCACATTTTATACATTTACTGTCATCCCTTAAGCCCATTTTATATAGCTGTGATAAGGTGTAATATATCTGTTAAGTACCAAAAATAAACCATTCAATCTCCATTCAGAAAAAAGCTATAAATCAGAACCAGAAACAGGTTTTCACATACAAGGAATTTGCTTTGGTCTGGTGATGCATAACAATGAACAAAGTGCGAAGACAAAAACAGGCAAGTAGTGTGAAAAAAAAGAAACATAAGTGACAAGTTAACAATAGAAGATATGAAAAAGTGTTATAAGAATAAGCATATGACTGTTTTTTAAAATAAAAGAGCTGTGTAGTTTTGTACAGGGATGTGCACAATATTGTCAGGGAATGTGCAAGTTCAGAGTGTGAAGTATAAGGACGTGCAGCACAGAATATGTGCAAGATGTACGTTAATGTAATGCATAAATCAGATGTGGACACATGCGTTAATGTACGTGTGTTGTCAGTGTATCATGCTCATACGTTTACACCTTAAACTGTGATTTAAACCTGCACTGTGGGTTTGCTGATTAAGCCTATCACCGCAAGATAAACCTCACAGTATATGGAGTTTTTAAATCTCATGTTGAGGGTGATATTCCCATGCTCACCGTTTGGCCGTTACCTGTTTAGCTTCTCTAGACTTTGCAAATGTTATAGGACCAAATGAATCAAATTCTGATTTTGAAATGAGTCAATTCGCGGGGGTTGTGTGACGCTCAAAAAAATGTATCCACCATTTTACATCCACAAAAGTAGGTTATATTAGAATGAAAGAAAAGTTGATCCAGCCACTGTGCAAATTTGTGGAAATACAAAAGGCTTTGCTAACCCGGCCAGTTGCATGGGGTACCTGAAGCTGTTTTCCCTGCTAGTCACAAAGGGTTAAAAAAGGTCAATCTAATGACCTGCCAACATGAGGAAATAGTGGAGATTAGCCCCAGTACAAGACGCTACCCCACCAGACGTAAAGTCTACTTTAGGAATGACTGGTCCTACCAGATGCAAAGGCCAGTTGTCAGTGGAAAAAGGGTCACTGCAGTCATTGTAGAGCATTGTAGAGTCAATCTGAGTCGCTCTCATCGTCAGACCACCTCGGCCTCTTAGCAGCAGCCTGCTCCTCTTTGTGGAGAAGCTGAGGCCTGAAGTTGAGGGATATACGGGGGCGTCTTCCAAGCATCTGTCACAGCTACAACAACTGAGTTGGTCAAAAGAGTCTTCTGAGGAGAGTGGCCCAATGTTTTCAACTAACTCAAGTTCAGGGATCCTATCCCCGTCATCTACACCAACAGCATCAATTTCAGGGTCTTCATCCTGTTGTGGTGGCTCTTGTTGGTGCCTGGGAATCGGCTGCTCAGGAACACCACAAGGATCAGCATTAGGAAAAGCCTGGGGGGAAGTGAAAGGATCAGTGAAAGGAAAAGCAAAAGGTTCAGAAAGAGGAAAAGCAAAAGGATCAGCTGGGGGAAAAGCAGGAGCAGCTCCTAAGAGGTCAGAAGTGTTCATGTTTGGTCTGTCAAGACAGTCTCGACCACCATCCCTCTCACAGTCTCTATTACCTCCATAAGGCCCAGCCTCCTGAATTCCATCCTCATCATCCACACCAGCGACATCAATCTCTTCCTCCTCTTCCTGGTCATCTGGGGGGACTGGCAGATGGTAGGTGATCCTGTTCTCCTCAGAAGGCCTCTGAGCATCAGGGCGCTCAGTGAAACCGTTGTTGAAAGGTCAAAAAAACCCACTGGAAAAGTATAAAAAGTCATATTCTGTACTTTCATTAAACAGGCTTAAACAGGAGGCTTTAAGGCCTAATTAATTTTTTTGCTATTTAAATTTCAGGTATATTCCCAAACACCTACATTAACTGTTAATACAATACAGCACCGTATGTATCACAAGCACCTTGAAGAAAAGCCACCAACACACATGGTGCAACCACCTTTAAAAGTAATATCATAATATTTGTACTTCTACAAATATTGATATTAAAAGCCCTTTAATACAAAAATGCAAGCAATGAGAAAACTGGACATCCATGACACCATTTGTGAAAATGGGAAGACGGACACTGTGTTCTCATGGTGGAGACACAGTGCTTGAGAAAATGTGATTGGTCATTATATTACTTTTGTGTACTGTATGTGCACTGGACAAAGGCTTCTCTCCCATGTCAACATTGAAAAGACTTAAATCCTTATGTTCTTCCTTAAGTTAGATGAAACAGGTCAGCAGGGTCTTGACTAGTTATTTTGGATATAATCCATATATGAGGATATCTGGACTGCAGCAGCAGAAAGAGTTAACAACATTATTCAGAAAGTGTTGCATTCTTTGTGCGTAATAATAATACAGACATGCAAGTAATGTACCTTTCATTGCTCTTCTCTGGCATACGATATGGAAAACGTAACTCACAAGCACTGGAATATAATCAGTTGAGAAAACGTGCTCAAAACTATTTCTCTCTCCTTCATAGTTTACATGATGTACACGATCGGTTCAATTTTACAGAAAAATCCGTTCTGATATCATATCATCAACATGAACTGTGCAGACATTTAGACATAGGTATTATCTACAGCACTTGTTAAATTGTAATGAAATTGATCCAAACCATATTAATGTGTATCTTACTCTTGTTTTTAACACGGTGTGTCAGTAATGCTGGACTGAAAACTAAAATGATTAAGGTTGTATTCAGTCAGATTTAGTTTTGTGATATTCAATACTACTGTCTCTGCTGCCAAAAGTGAGGAAGGAATTGGCTCTTTAAGCCATGTTTTCATAACACAGTTCCACATAACATCCCTGCTCACATTCCTGTTTCTGCAAATATATTTTTTTCTTGACTAACCACAATAAAATTTTGTCAAAACAACAAGTCATAAATCCAGCTGAAATTACAATAAATTGCATTAGAATAGACCGGGAACAGTCGGTTCTGAAGCATTCAGTGATGTAGAGAACTGATGAAATCTCGTGTGAGAACTGTGTATTTCATCGTCTCCATGTGCGCAGCACTGCGTGCGCCATTACACACGATTATTAAATTTGATTCCCAAAAACCAAAATAACAGTGTTTTCAAATCTTTACACCGTTGTTTATGTATTCCACACCTGTCCCGGAGCATTTAGTACATTACCGTGTAATAATTATTTTACACAGAGAAAACATCGTGTGTGGTTGTTTCAACCAAAACTGTGTATTCCAAACTTTCTGACTGAAGTTGTGTTAATTGTTCCTCTTTTAATGTATTAATTCAGTGCAAGTTTTGGTTTGAAAACTGTTTTAAACGTTTTCAATAAGATTGCTTGATAAATTAGTGATGGAGTGATATTGAAAGGTGTTTTACCTGCATAGTAATTGAGCCACCGTCTGACTGTGGCCAGCAGATGCTGCTCCACGGGGGACCATTCATGTAGCTTAGATCAGGTTAACATAACCTTTTTTTCCCTCTCGGTTTTCTTTTTGTTGAGTCATCTAACGATCCGTTACTCAACAGTAGTTTTCAGACAGGTCAACTCGTGTCAAGCCCAAGTGCAAATGACAGTCTGGGACCTGCAGCTGTAACATCACCTCTGTTCACGTTACATTTCTGTTACCATGACTTTTACGCACGCGTGTGCACGATGCACGAGCAAGTGTGTGAAAGAGGATACATGTAAACAGGGTGCGAACTAAGCCATGACATAACTGTATGCTGACTACAAAACAGAGAAATGAGTAATTGCGATTAAGAGAAATGTGGAGTAATGCGCAGACTGAATGGAGCTAAGAAAGTTTGTTTTTTTCTGATCTTTGAGTTAAAGTGAGTTAAGTTTATGATATTGCACCGCTTTCTTTATTGTCTTTATTAAAGTGAATTAGTGATGAACCACCCTCATGCATGAATCATACATCAATAATAGCCTAATTTTACGCATGATCCTTGATGATGAAGATACAGAAAAATAGAAATGCATGGCAAAAATGGCATATTGTCAATATTTTACAGACCCCCCAAAATTTCACAAATCATGTTTTCAGAGGAGCTCATGTCTTATTAAGAGGAGCCAAGCCCAGCCTGGCTCTCCTATAGTTCACACCCTGTATGTAAATGGTCGATATAAATTGTTGGACACTGTGTACACTAGGTATTGTCATAGATTAAGGATGCATATGATTATTTTTCTCCAAACTGTCAAAAACCAGCACCTCTTGACATGTATAAAGATGAACACACTCACAGCCAGGCTGCTGCAGTTCACATCATGTTGACTCAGAGGACAATTAGGCTACAAGTTTAAACTTAAAATAAACCATGTCACCCAGTGGCTCTCTCTCTGATGTCCATCACCCATGGCAAGTCTGAACCACTTTTCTCCTGTTATCTCTCCCTTAAACTCTTAAAAACTGTTGAAACACGAGTGTCCTCTTAATGTAAAAGACTGTATGAAAATTATTTGGAGGGAGGGATATGTAGGTTTTTTTTTTAGCTGACAGGAGTGTCAGGGGGCCTGTTGGTCCCCTGTATGTAGATCTGTGAATATTAATTATGTACTGAGGTATTTAAAAGTTGTAATTTATTTGAAGCCCCAATCACATAAACCAGGAAAAATGGAAATGAACAGAGGGAAGAAGGAACATCATATTTGAGGCAGCACTGTTGCTACTGGTTGTTTATTCATCCTTCTGTATCATCATGTTTTTTTTTTCTAATAGAGACTGAAAGTTAACTGGCATTTGTTATTTGTGCAACCCTGTCTCTCAATCTAACTATACACATTTGCACAAACTCTTCTGGTAAATTTGTGCAACACAAGCAGCATGGCAGACCTCAGAAAACTAACAGTACATCCACTCAAGTCAATTTTATTTATAAAGCCAAAAATCTTTCTTTTTTTCCAGAGAGCTTTATAATATGAACATATTCTATCCTACTCTATCCTTAGACCCCTGACTCGGATAAGGAAAAACTCTGGTTTCATCAAAAAATGATGAAACCGCAGGAAGAGCAACAGAGGAGGAACAGGCATGTAGTAAGTAAAGGGCAGCTGAACTAGACTTGTTTTAGATTCTTGAAGACACTTTGCCTCTCATCCAAAAGGCTTCTTCAGGTCTGGAAGTCTACTCTGCTTCCCCTGTGGACATAATTTCCCTAATCATGTTGATAAAACAGAAGAGAGGCAGTGTTAAGACCAATATAAATACAAAACTTAGATGGAAATTAAAAGTTGTGCTACTTTTACGATGATTGGTTGGGTTCTAGCCTTTCATTCAGCTACTTTCTGTCAGTCCCATCTGGCAACACTGTCTGGTGATTGCTATGGTCAACCTATGCAGCCATTTGAGTGACAGTGTGTGTCTTCGTTTTGACCTGTTGTACTAATTAAGCTCAAAATACAACAACAATAAGATACAGAATGATATAACATTAACACAGCTGTTTCAGGTGCTTTCTGCTTTCCTTTATAACCAGACAGAGTTTCCCCAGGACCACCAGCAGTAATTAGACTAGACCCTGGTACTGACTGTGCTATTAAAATGATTGACACATCATTTAGCTAATATGATTAACGCTTTGGGGCGGGGCGACTGCTGAGTGGACCAATGAAAACGTAGCAGTCTGGTGACGCGCTAATCAGGAAGTTATTTAACAGCGACAACAGCACGCTGAGTTGTTTTGACTGTGTGAAGACAGCTGAGACTGGAAGGAGATGCGAGCTGCACTTTTACATTAACTTTAGTTGGGGGTTATCGTGTCTCTTTTATTTTGCGCCCAACCAAAATGTACATATCTGCCCAGATATGTCTTCTGCTGCTGGTTCTTCACACACTGACACTTGCTGCTGCGAGAAGAGGTGAGTTAGAGTTTGTACTAATTGTAGGAAATGTTGAACAAATAGGAAGCGAAACTTGTGAAAACGTCATTATATGTGGAGTCTTTAGCGTTTTAATACATTTCTTACAGGTTGTCTTATCATACTTTTGACTTTTAGATGTATTACACCGGTTTGTGTTGACAGATTGAACCGTTAATCTAATAAATTAGCTCGCATTAGTAGCTAATGAGTGCTCGTTACTCAGTTTATTTAGTGGCTGTCGCTAGTATTTGCTAATTTTGAGATGTTGTTTTGTTATAGTTCAATTCACTCCGTTAATGGTGCCTGTCCATACGTTTTATTTGTAGCACAACTATGTTGAAACTGGAAAAAGTTGGAAGTGAAACCTGCTAGTTTCTGTTGACCTCTTATGTCCAGTGTTACTCTACTGTCACCCAACCTTACATTTAGTATGCACTGTGTTTATTCAATCCGTGTGTTTAACAGAGCCTATTGTTTGTGTTGTGCTGATACCCCCACTTTCTTTCAATCTTTTTCTTAGCAGCTATCTGAAAACGATCGTTGAACTAATTTCTCTTCATGCAGTGAGAATCATGAATTACCCCGCTGTGATTATCTTTGCTTTCAGAGAGAAGAAATGTGCTTTTGATCATGGCAGATGATCTGCGGACATCGTTGGGCTGCTATGGGGACTCAATGGTCAAATCACCAAACATTGATCAACTGGCGTCCAAAAGCCAAGTTTTTCTCAATGCATATGCGCAGGTCAGTCAGTGTTTTGAGTGTTTTTAATGTGTGAAATTCTGAAAGCAGTTCTCAGACTGTGTGTGGTAATTGGATTATGAAAACTCAGCTACATCTTTGTATGCGTTTTTTCCTTCTTTCTGTTTCAGCAAGCTGTGTGTGCTCCCAGTCGTATATCCATGTTAACTAGCCGCAGACCTGACACGACCAGGCTCTATGATTTCAACTCCTACTGGAGAGTTCACTCTGGAAACTACACGACTCTGCCACAGTACTTTAAATCTAGAGGGTACTTCACCATGTCTGTGGGCAAGGTGTTTCACCCGGGTAAGATTATTAATATGACATTTAAATAAAAATGTAGAGCATACTTTTTACAAACAGGTGCAAATTTAGGAAGTGATACTGAAAGTGGAATTAAACTGCAGCAAGAACCACAGATTCACTGCTGGTGAAGGATTAGACTTATTATGTGAAAGTTATTCTCAAGTGCAGCATTTTTTGAAGACAGCCCAATCTGCAGGAATGTGCTGTGTCTACTTAGAAAATGTCTTGACATGTTTGCGTCAGTCAAATTGTTTCTTGGTAACAATGGTTGTACTGTTTTTGTCTTTAGGCATCGCCTCTAACCACACTGATGACTACCCTTACAGCTGGTCCATCCCTGCCTACCACCCTGCTTCATTCAGATTTGAGAAACAAAAGGTACAAGATAGAAATGCCTCTTCTTATCCACTTCTCTTAATAAAATAGCACTAGATGTGTTTGACTTCAAATACCCAAAAAAAGCAGATTTTTCCATCAATGGTGATACTCCACACCCCCAACCCACCCCGCTCTGCCAGTAGTGACTGTAAGATCTTTTGGTACTAATCACTTCCCCAGTTTGCCAGCATGTGCCAGCAACTGTTCTCATTCCTCTCAACTTCCCAGTACAGAAAATCCTCTCGTCAATTAGCAGTTTTGTCACTGTGCCTCTTAAGTCTAATGCTGTAGCGGCACATCTTGCCTTACTGTATTTATATAAAAAAATGTTTTAAAAAGTAAAAAAAGAAAACTACTGCAAGATTACAACCTTTCTCCAACCCAAACCACAACATTTTTTTAAACAAAATAAGTAAATGTATGTTTTGTAAATCTTTTCTTTTTTTTTTCTCTGTCTTCATTTAAACCTTAATGGCTTTTTATGTCTTGGCCATTGAGGACTGTAAACTGGTCAAGAAATTGTAGCTTTGTAATGCCAACAGGAATCCAGAGACACTAATGGAAATTAAAGCCAGTTAGCAAAACTCTGCAAGTGCCAGGGTATATATCTACTTTGCTTCAGGTAGCTTTGTTTCTGCATATTTTGTTAGTGAAAGTAAGAGACAGTGACCATTAACTCAATAAAATAGTGATAGTCTCCACTAGAAACCTTGAAGTGTGGAACACTCCAGAAACTGTGCATAAACTACTAAACACAACTGTTTTGATTTTATTTGTATAAAAACTTTGTTTCCAGATGTGTAAAGGAGAGGACGGTAAACTGCACGCCAACTTACTGTGTGCGGTGAACGTAACTGAGCAGCCTGGGGGAACCCTCCCTGACATGGAGAGTACAGACGAAGCAGTGAGCTTAATGAAGAGTCGCGCCAACGATGACACTCCTTTCTTTCTTGCTGTTGGCTTTCACAAACCACACATACCCTTCAGGATACCACAGGTACATGACTTAATGTACATGCATGTGACCCCTTGAGATGTAATGTACATAATGGTTAGATATAGGTAAAGGTGCAGTAAATGACACTGAGCCTCACTGGATGTCAGCAAACGACTATTTGCTATGTAAAGATATAGTGGAGTAATGGCGACCTGAGCAGTGAATGAAGTCACACTTCCTCCGTGTGTGTTGTTATCTGAGCTTCTCTGTTCTTTGTTTTGTTAGCCGCACTGACTATGTGCATTTTAGTTCATGTGAGCATGCAGAAACGGACCCGGAGGGACTCACATGCACTAAGCATGTGAGTCCCTCCGGGTCCGTTTCAAAAACTCTCAAATTACAGCTTAACAGTACATTAAAATATGTTTCTGAAAACATTTGAGAAATAGACAATGCACTAACAGAATCTTGATCCATATTTGATCAGCACTGCCTAGTTTGACAGTTTGATCTGAGTTTCGTGAATTGTCAGCTTTTTTTTTTCCAACTTTTTTTCAACTTGAGTAAACGACACATTTGTTTTGGTCTGAGATATTGGTGCTATAGTGTGAGATCTAGTGGCTGAATGTTGTGTATTGCAACTTTAAATCAACGAAGTTAGGTTGTGAAAACCTGCAAGTGGCTGTCTCAGGCTTCAGTCCAGGCACAAACTTAAAACAGGCAGGCCTCAGGAGGTTCAGGAGGTTTTGATTTGCACAGTAGGTGTCATACTGACTACTTAATCTACAGACAACATATGGCTTGATTACATCACCCATTCATGCTACTGTGTAAAATAAGTGTCAATTTGACAGATTTGACAGATTTTTTTTTTTTGATTGGTGTGTTTAAATGTGTGAAAGGTATAGATTATTATGTTATAATCTAACAAAAAGCAACATTCATGACACAAGGTTATGTTTGGCAGTACTTGGCCCATAAGCTTTTGGATTAAATCTCATTCAAACTGATTCAGAGATGTTAACTGAATTGATTTGTTCCCTCCTCAAATGCACTAGTTCCAACACATTTGCTTGCTGTTATGTAATATTCATTTTGATTATGTTTTAGTGTTTGGAGAAACCTTTGTTCTTATTATAGACTGATTCCTGCCTCAGCCCAGTGTTCATGTCTGAGCCATAGTGCTGAACAGAAGTCATTTGCACAGCTCTTTACAATGCAGTATAAAAGAGAAATGCATGGCGAACCATAGTCCTGTGAGATGATCACATGCTGCATATGTGTAAACAGCTATCTGCATGCTTTCTGTGCATAGACAGCCCACCTCAGTGCATTTAGAAGACAATCTGTTCACTGTCTCTTAGATGCCCACACTGTATGTTACACTTCAGTTCACTTACAGTAATGTTACCTTTCTGTGTCTCTGACACTGACTTGATGACTTGGTGCTGTGAAATGCACTTGTGTGACTGATGGGTTGCAGAGCCTTGGATTGAACATCTTAGCTATACAAACTCTAAACTCATTGGCTTGCACTTAACAAGACATAACTTGTGGAACTTGTGGAATTTCAGTAATGCTCATTCATGTAGACAGACGGGAAGACTTTGTTGTTCTCTCACTGGTATACATCGAACTCTCAAGTCCCTAAATGAGTTGTTACTTACAGGCATTGATATGGCTGAGTATGTAGGGCAGAAAAGAGAAGGTCACAACGCAAGAGGCAGTTCTGCTATAACAGTGTTGTTGTAGACAAAGAGCCAGAAATCTTGGACAAAAACAGAACCATCATTTTCAGAAGACCAAGGACTGCACAAATAATGCCCCAGAATGAGATGAGTGATTGTCCCCACACTGTAGCTCCCTTAGATGCAGTTTATAGAGACATCCACCAGTGACGTTTCGAGCTACATGCTCTTCAGGCTCTTTTGGATGAGTGATGGTGTTAACATGGAGGGGGGAGAGAGAGTATGTGGAGACCAGAACAGAAGAGATAGCTCCCTTAGAATTCACTAGCCTCTCAGTAAGTAGATACTGGTAGTGTTGAATTTTTTTTAATGAAGGAGAAGCCCAAAGTTGCACCCATCAAGGAACTAGTTGTAGTGATGTAAGGCTGCATGTGTGAAAACCTGGGAATATTATAAAGAAAGGGAACCTCTGGAAGCCAGTATCGGGAGGTACATACTTTATGTGAAGTGAATTTAATGCGGACTGATCTAGATGTATTGGGAAGTCAAATTGGCATGGAGGAGGAGAGCATGATGAAGTGGAAACTGAATGAGAGCAGAAGGTGATGAAGCAGAGACGAACGTCTGAGGTTTTCCACAAAGTATAAGTTGAGAGATGAAAAGAGGGAAAAGGTCAAGCCAGCTCTCTTCTGTCAGCATGTGATGTATGCAACACACGATTTCCCCATATCATGTGGACACATACAGAGAGAGAACAGAGCCAAATTAAATACCAAAGTGAAAAAAGATTTCAGAAATGATGAAGGTACACTGATCTGAAAACATCTAAGGACATCTGCAGGGGGCCAGAGGACTCGTCTCCTTTGAAAAGCCATCAATTTACCATTTTGTTGGTCAAAAGAAGGTGATTCCTGTGTACTGTTTCTTAATTCTTAATAATCATTATTTACTAAATTGTACCTGGCAGACACAATTTGGTATTAACCAGGTAATGTCTTAGTAATAAAAATAAGTATATCTTTGCAATTACAGAGTAATCCTTGAGGAATATGCTAGAATAATATTTTGACAAAAGAAGGTAATAATGTGGTAATAGGCGAATATGCTTGCAATAATGAAGTAATGTTTTCACAGTATTGATATGAGGGTAATACTGTTGTAATCTCAACAAAATTGCAGAAACTGTCATCTGGAGTTATGGAAAATAAATTCCTGAAATTCCTCTAACTTTATCAAAATTCCTTCCAAACTAAATCTTTGTTTTAATGTATTATCTTAAAAATTGTATTTCAAATGCATGGTAATTTCAGTATAATCTAAATTGCAATGTCATAATAATAATATTGCACTCTTCAAAATAGAAGTTACAAGGTGCTTTACAGAGAAAAGAACAGGGGAAAGAGAGAGATGAAAAAGACAGAAGATAAGACATAAAGGAGAATCAACTGTTTCCAACAAAATAAAGAGTTTAAAATCCAGAGAAAACAGGTTTTGAGATGTTGAGGCTGTTTCTAGAGGTCAGAGGGCACAACTGCATTTTGAAGTCCTGTAGAATCTGACCAAATAATTATCAGTCCTGAAAGCGATGAAGCTATTGGAGAGAAACCTAAACAGTTTTTTGTTAGAAGCCTCCAGTTCTGGAGTCGAGCTAGAGAAGATTTGCAGGGGCAAGGGGTAACAATAGTCAAGCTCAAAATTTAGGTTGGATCAAAGATAATCTCCATGATTTTCTTTACATTAGGTTTAACATTTTGAGCAAGCAGGCCAAAAAAATATGCATTAAGTTAATAGAAACAATCTATTCAGTCATAATTCAAATCCACCTGTTATTTATATTGTGTAATTGCTTTGTTTAACATCTATTTAAAACATATTGTTTTTATATTACAGGAGTACCTGAGCCTATATCCTATAGATCAAATGACTCTGGCCCCTGATCCCGATGTTCCCAAACTCCTTCCTCCTGTCGCCTACAACCCCTGGGCAGATGTGAGGAGGAGAGACGATGTCCAAAAACTCAACATTAGCTTCCCCTATGGGCCAATCCCTAAAGACTTCCAAGTATGAAGTGGCTGCTCATCATTTATAATTTGGTCACCATGTTGCTACTCCTTGAAACAAATACTAATAGTACTGTGTGTCATCTTCCAGCTGCGTATCCGTCAGCACTACTACGCTGCTGTGTCTTATATGGACGCTCAGGTTGGACGGCTGCTCAGTGCTCTTGATGAGCTGGGGCTGGCTGACAGCACCATGGTGGTGTTCGCCTCAGATCACGGTTAGTAGTCACATGCTTTGAAAAAACTGGAAATGGCTCTTGACTTTATTCTGCTGGTGCCTGATTTTCTAGTTGAAACACTGACATAATTATTTTTCTTTACAGTATTTAGTAAAATAAAAAGCTCAACTGTCAGTGATCATCTTTTTAATACACATAGTTTAGGAAGTTGAGTGTT
Source organism: Thunnus maccoyii (assembly GCF_910596095.1). Taxonomy (NCBI): domain Eukaryota; kingdom Metazoa; phylum Chordata; class Actinopteri; order Scombriformes; family Scombridae; genus Thunnus; species Thunnus maccoyii. The sequence goes on along the minus strand of NC_056540.1, from coordinate 8,097,351 downwards.
AATGAAGGAATCTTGAGTAGATATTACAGACATGTGGTTGTTTTGCCTGTGTTTGTGGTTCACCACCAGATGGCAGTGTTGTAACAGCGTAATATGATACAAACTTCCTCCACAATTTTGCTCCAGTCTTAAAAACCCAGCTCTTTTTCTGCACTTCCTCCTTTTTTAAACTTTGTGACTTGGAAACTCAATTTCCTTTAATGTCTCCTTCAGTAGAGGATGATTGAGTAAATCCTTTTCACGATATATATACTCAGTAAAGCTCAATCAAACACCATCATTTTCAAATTTAAGATGGCTGGTAAAACATCAAGAAAACGCATTGGCTCTGCATCTACAACATCATCTTGGTAATGTTCATTCTGTCTTTTGTCTCATCTGGCTCAGTCAATGGAGTACATACTCTCCAACACAGTGACTGACATCCTCGTTAATCTCTCTTTCTCTGTCTCGGTGTATGTTGCAGGTTGGTCGTTGGGTGAGCACGGCGAATGGGCAAAATATTCAAATTTTGATGTGACTACACGGGTCCCTCTTATCTTCTACGTTCCTGGTGTCACTGCAGTCCGTGGTTGGATGGAAGGGTCTACCTTTCCCTTTATTGATGTCTTAAGTCAATCAGAACTCAACTTTAAGAGTAAGGCCCCCACCACTGACAACATTTCATCTCTAGTGATAACATGAAATGTGCAATTCTTTTCTCCATATAAAAACACAATGTTTATCAAGCCACAAAGGGGAATTCAAGTTTGATTTAAATTTTTTTGGTCATAATTGCTCATATGAACCTTGTTAAAACATTTATTAATATGCCATCTTGACTTTAATGAAGTCTTTGATATACACTTCAGCTTCAAAAGTGTTTAGACAGGGATACACTTTGATTTTTTGCCTCTGGACAGTTTTTACTTCAAATGCAAATGGTGCAATGATGATGAAATGTAAGTGCAGGGTGTCTAGTCATATTTAGTAGATATCTTGACTGTTTTGCTCTGTGTCTGTGTAAGAATTAGTCTAACTGGCTGACCGCTCTCTTTCTTTTCTTTCTTTTTTTTTTTTTTCTTTTTAGATGAAAAAGTAATAAGAAACGTGGTGGAACTGGTGGATGTTTTTCCCACCATCTCCTACATGGCTGGCCTGAGAGCACCTGAACCATGTCCTGATGTTTCTTTCCAGGTATCATGGGATAATAATTAAGCCATTTTTTGAATCTTAGTAGTTTTCAGGGAAAATCAATTCATAAGTGATGGTTCTACTTAATACTTGATTTTTGTCTCAACCATGGTGGCAAAGTTTACTCTGTTGCATTTTTTGTTAGCCACACTAGCAGCATGGCTCTAAGGATGGCAGCGTAGGTTGGTCCAATACTTTGGCCTAAACTAAAATATCTTCAACTATTGGGTGGATTGCCATTAAACTTTGAACAGAGATGCATGTTCCCCAGAGGATAAATCCTATTGACTTTGATCCTTTGACTTTTCATCTGGCACCACCAGCAGGTTGACGTTTGTGGTTTTGAGTGAAATGCCTCCACAACTATTGGATGAATTGCCATGAACTTTTCTACAGACATTAGTGTTCCCCTCAAATTGTAATAACTTTTATAATCACTTAACTTTTCATGCAGCACCATCATCAAATCAAAATCTGAATTTGTCTAATACTTAGTTTTTTGAACAAATACCTCGCTAATTAGCAAAAACATGCTAACAGGCTAAACTATGATAGCAAACATTGTAAACATTATACAGTAGCTGCTAAACATCAGCATGTCAGCATTGTCGTTGTAGGCATGTTAGCATGCTGATGTTAGCATTAAGTGCTAAGCCTCACAGTGCTGCTAGCATGCCTGTAGACTTAGTCTTGCATTTAGTTCAGCCAGTGTAGGTAATAAACAACTGCACCAGATGTTAATAAAAACACTGGATTCAAAACCAAGCTCAAACTTGAATGAATCGAGAAGTAAACACTCGATAAACTGGTCCAAACATGCCTGACGTGAATGTGATCTAATTGACTCTGACATTTATTTCCTTTGTTTCTTTCCTGTCTTTTCTTGCTTTCAGGAGGAGTTGTGTACAGAAGGAGACAACCTGGCCTACACCTTCAGACACAGAGAAAGAGGAGAGAACGAGGAGGCCATATCCTTTAGCCAGTACCCTCGACCTGCTGATACACCACAGGTACTAGAGTGTTCAGTGTTTGGAAAAGCAAAGTAAAAAGCTTTCATGAGCTGGCTAAAGGTTAAATCATTATGTTGTATCAATCAGCAAGCAGGCATATTTTCTAATACAAACATGTCACACTGTTACTTTTTTTTTTTTTTTGAAGATTTTGAAGTTGCATTTTAATTGTCTAAATTAGTGAAGGTCATGAAAACTGAGCTCATGTTGAACGATTAACACATCCGTCGTTACACTGTCGCTCTTTGACCCTTCTGCATTGAGCGCTTCCTTCCAGAGCTGCCAGCTATAAGATCTTTGAATTAAAATATCCCGATGAGCGCTGCACCCGCTGTAGGTTAATCTCTGTACGGAACCGCTTGGCAGCCTGACATTAGCGCATCGGCTGGCTCGCAGGATGAGTTGGCAGATGCAGATTTGACAGCACTGCAGAAAGGTTTTCAAAGTGTTTAAGATGTTAAAGCTTAATGTCCTTCTATTAGGTGAACTCTGACCTCCCTGACCTTAAAGACATAAAGGTCATGGGTTACTCTCTACGCTCCTGGGACTATAGATACACTCTGTGGCTGGGCTTCAACCCCAAAACATTCCAGGTACGAATTCACCCTGTAAACATACAATATCACCTACACAGCATGAAAATCATCTCTTTTATCTGTCTCTTTTTATTATACTCGTCTCTCTGAATGTATCTGGTTCGGGCTGGGGAGTTGTGTATGATGGATCCATCCATCTTGTCTGGTACAATATGTTGGAGACATTTGCAGTGACAGTAACAGATTATGTTTGTCTATCATCCATCTGTCTCTTCATATAGGTGAATGTAACCGATGTCCATGCTGGAGAGTTATACATGTTAGCAGATGATCCGGGTCAGGACAAGAATGTCTATGATGACTCTGACCACAGTGTGATAATGAGGAAAATGACCAACTTGCCCCATGTAAGTAGAAACATAACCTAACCATTTAAGTTGTGGTTATTTTATTATCTGCTAATGTGGATTCATAATTTTCTATTTTCCACTCATTCATTCTGTTACTTGTTTACTTCTCGTGTGATTGTGGATGCTGTCCAGACTGTGAGTGTGCAGATGAGAATGAAGCTGCAGCTCCTCTACCTCACAGCAGGGATGAAAAGCAGTCGAAAGAAGGCGTGATGATGAGAATGAAACACAACAGATGGACGGAAAGGGACAAGCACAAAGGGAAGATGGATGGATTAAACACATCTCCCACAGAAAGGGAGAAAAAAAATTCTTTTAATATAATCTATACTTGATTCAGGAAGATGTGGTATCACTATTAATCTTTGAGGCTCAGTTCTTCAGGTTATGGTTCTTGTTAAGAAGTAATTGGCAGGCAGACGAGGGGTTGCAACAAGTAAAGTGAATTTAAAAAAAAAACACTCATACAGTTTCTTACAAAATATTTCACCCATGAGGTGAGTTCATGTTTGGGCTGCTGGGAAACATTTATATCAGTGTAGAAATTAGTGATTGGTTTCCTTTTTTTCAGGGACTGGCCTCTTCACACCTGCCATTTACCTTCATGTAATCATTGAGTGGAGGACGTTTCGTTCTAGTTTGGAATGACTCCAATTATAGCTGTCAGACAGATTTCTCATTATCTACAGTAGTGAAAAGAAATAGTTTGACATTTTGGGAAATGTTTTGTTTATTCACTTTATTTCCAAGAGTTACATGAGAAGATTGAGTCCACGCTGATGTCTGTACACAAAATATGAAGCTAGAGCGAGCAGGCAATTAGCTTAACAAAGACTGTAAGCAGGGGGAAACAGCTAGCCTTGCTCTGTCCAAAGTTTAAAATATGTGCCTGCCAGCACCTCTTAATTCAACTAATTAACATGTTTTATCTTGTTTGCCTAATGTGTACAAAAGCAAAAATGTAAAATGACATGTTGAGTTTCTAGAAAATCGCCTCGTCTAGTCAAGAAATGGATTCAGCACGCGTCTCCCTGTGGAGCCACAACATGTAGTTTTTACTTTTCTCCTTGTGAAGTTTTATCAGTTGTGACAAAATGTGTTAAGTAAAATTTTGAGATGCTGGTAGATGGATCTTTTTTCAAATTTGCCTAGCTGTTTCTCCCTGCTTCCCCTCCTTATGCTAAGCTAATCACCAGCTAGCTCATATCGTATTTAGTGCACAGACATGAGAGTGGCATATTTTTGAATCTTTCTCACAGCAAAGAAATATCAAATTGTTTTTTTTCCCATAAACATTTAATTGCCACACAGATGTCTGGCCAGCTGAACCAAGTAACCTTTATTTCGGCATGAACTCCTGAAGGACAGCTCTGATTAGCTGTGACTTTACTGCTGTCTCAGTAAAAAATATTACATCATATTTTACAAGCTGTTATTTCCCAAAAAGGCTTTTCATCTGAAGGAATATTGAAAAAAACCTGAAGAATGCCTCACTTGATTAATAGCGACACAAATTTCTCTTTTTGGAACAAGAGCTCTTCAGTGTACTATTGATCATCCAGTCTGCTTTAGGGAGCGTTTCCAGGTGTAGTCTCCACTTTGAAGTCAGACAGCTAAAAGGGACTTGCATATTTTTGTACTGTAGCGCTAAACAATATGACATTTCTATTTGCACTTGATGTCACTTGCAGCTATTTGTCTCCCTCATTGTAAACAGTTCAGTTCAGATCAATTTGTGGACCCAAAATGAAGTGAGTAAAAGCCCACCCATAATAATTCAATGCAAATGAAACAGAGTGCAGCTACGTTTTACTGCTTGTTCCAATGCGTGAACATTTTGTACTGTGGTAATTTAGAAGAAAGCAATTTCAGCTTGAATTTCAGGTCCAACAGTAAATTGAGGGATTTGGTCTGTCGACTTTTATTGTAGGCCGCACTGGCTTCATGTTAATGGGAGGCAGCTGAATCATGTAATCAGCGGGGTGCTATCATACGCCAGTATGTTGAAGCATTCTTGAGAAATTGAATCTGCTCGTTTTTGCCAAGTTCAAAATAGGAAAACTGACCAACCACATCATCACCTTAAAAGGTATTCAGAGAACTGTACGTCTTCCCCTGTTGACCTCATTGCATTTGTGACAGTTGATTTTGTTTTTCCAGTGGTTTGCTGATGTCCTGGGGTCCTGTAATATATTTAATATCTCTGGAACAGTGGATGTAATCAGTAATAAAGTGTCCATACAGACACTGACAGTGGAAAATAAGCTCAGTTGCATCAGAGCAGTTTTCAAGCCTGAGCTCCAAATTTCTGAAGGGAAAATAAAAAATAAATGCTGTAGAAATAATTCAAATCTCAAGCTTGGCAAGGACACACTGTTAATATATTTATGTCTTGGTTTCGATTGGTTTGTAAAAAAAAAAATAAACATTTTTTGTGGAATGTTCAGCAGCAGAAGTTGACTTTGTGCTTTTTAGTAACTTAAGATCACAACCTCCTCCAGTGTTTGTGTGTATTCCTGTGTGTCCTGCAGAAACGGTGCACACTTTGCTGTCTGTTCACACAGACACACACACACAACCCACCGTTCTGTTGTAATGCATTTTGTGCTCACCCACAGCAGAAGTGTTAAGCTGCAGTGTGGTGAGGGGGCTGGTGGGCTCCTCAGGGACCTCGCCAGTCTATTTGGTGTTTTCTCTCTTCCTTCTCCTCTGGAGCAGAGAATGCAGACACTTGCTCTCTGTCACTGGAAGAATTTGGACCGACCTGAACACTTGCTAATTTGTGCATGATTCCAGAGTCTGTTTGTCTGGGCAACACAAACCGTTAAAAGCCTTGTAATTGCATTTTGAAATATAGTATGAATTCAGTCTCACGCCTTTTGAGTTTTTTACCATTTTCAATTCCCAAGCAATCATGCAGAACCATGTGTAGAACTAGGCTTGGAGTGAAGTCTGTATGCTATAAATGAAAAGTCAAAAATCGTCCAAAGACCAGGGAAGCACTTGACATGTCTCCCCTGCCAATTTCACCTCTTTCAATAATTTCTTCTCCGCTTTTTATTCCATTTAGCTCTCCTTCTCTGAACACATCAATATTCAGTTTGAACTCAGTGGGCTCAGTTGTACATTTCCTTATGATCTGTTTGTGACTGCATCAGTATGACAGATCGTTTTATGATAAATACATATTTGCAAAACATGAAGACAAGCAGCATTTGATTTTGTTGGCCAACTTAAACCTGCAGTAATTGATTTCTTTTTTGGTCTTTGGGGACAGTGGAAACAAACTGAACACAACACTAACAAATAATCACCTTTTTAAAGGTATCCTGAATAGTTATTGAACACAAGTAGTACAATGGAGTAATGTTGTTAGGAATTGGTCCCTGATTTGTTTGTATGATGAAGATGCACATGGACAACACAACATATTCCTGCCTCTGGGATCTGACAACAAGGTTCACTAGCTTGTGCTACATATCCTCTTGACTTTCTACTAAAGTTCTTTGAGAAATTTACGATGTATAAAGTCAAGAGGCTGTGATATGTAGCACAAGCTGGTGAAGCTCCGTCGTAAACAGAAATGAATTCCTGCACAAGTGCGATGGCATCTGCAAACTACATGTATGTGACCGTCATCAGGCGAAGGAACATGTCACCCAGTTCAACAGTGTGGCTCACTGACGTGTTTTCAATAGTTTTGGTATTCAGTGGTTTTGATGTATCAGGCATTGGGTGCACACTCAATATTTGTAAGTAGAATGAGTTCATTGTTGGTTTGGCTCTGCACATGAGATTTGAAAATCGCCCGTCTTATTCTCTAAGATCTGATTAGGTTTAGGCACAAAACAGACTTGGTTAGGTTTAGTGAAAGATCATGGTTTAGGTTAAAATTATAGCCCAAGGCTGATATCAATATTGATATTTGAGGGTTTAAAAAAATCTGCCAATGATATATCAGCCAATATTAACTTTCTTTTCACAACACAATAACAAATATATAATATAATATATAATATAGAAAAATAAACTCGTCACTACTCTCTAGTGAACAAACTATAGAATGATAACACTGTCAAAACGTATCTTTGGCATTTCTGTACTTCAATGTCATTTACCAGCTAACTGATACCAATAGTGAGCTAATATTGCCTGATACATCAGCCTGGCTGATTTAGTGGTCGGGCTCCAGTTATAACCACTTCGTCAAGGTTAGGGGACACTTTGTTTTCATGGTTACAATAATAACCACTTGGTTAAAATTGGGGAACAATTGTGGTCATTGTCAAAAGAAACCAATGTAAACAGAGGAGCTTTTTGGGCATTTGCTTCAACGACTTACAATGTCATTAGCTGAACGCTCCACTATGTCCACCTGCTAGGTGTTAACTCTGCCTTCAGCTTGTAGAGTGAGGTTTTAGGGGTTTTTTTCACTGAACTGCTGCGACCAAAAACCTCACTTTGAGAGCTGTGAGAGTCAACCACACTAGTAAAGTTTGGGCAGTAAAACCAAGACAATAAGTAAAAACATTACAAAGCTTTGTGGAGTTGTGTGATAATTCTTTGTAGGTTCATCACGACAAGCAACCCCTTTTAGGCTAAACATTATTATTTCATTCATTGTTAATATAAAAATATTGATTATAGCTGCTTTAAGTAAAATAGCTCAGTTTAGTTTCAGCACTCCTGGAGCATTTTGTGGGTTGGTGTTCTCACTGGCAGCTCACCAGACGCCCTTCAGCCTGAGTTTCATGTTCATGTTTTGAAATGGAAGTAAAAGTCTGAGTCAGTGCAGCTGTAACCGCACTCCTCTACTCTGCCTGTATTCATGTCAGCCCATATATCTGCCTCAGTGGTTTTATCCGATCAATATTTATTATTGCAAGCAGTGATCTCTGACCACGATCAAATTGATCTAATGGCAATTACATTACTGTTTACCTGCTGGTTTTTTTCCTCTGTTCCTCTGTTACTACCTTCTCTTTTTTTTCCCTCACTCCATCTCACCTGCTCTTTCTCGCCAATCCACTCAGTCTTTGTCTCACTCTCATCGTCTATCATTATGTTTCATACAGTGGTAATCGCATTACTGCTATGGGTTCATATTCTGGCAGGTCACACTGCCTTTCTGTTAACGCTGGCGACATACACAATTACATTAGAGACAGAGAGTGTGTGTATGTGTGTAAAAACAGCTTAGCTCAGCTGCATCATGACTGAGGTTCATCTCAAGGGTGTGTGTGAGAGTGTGTGTGTGTTTACTGTGTGTGAATGAATCCAGGAATAGTAAACAAACTGTACTGCACTCTGCCCCCCAAAGACTTGAAGAAGTGGTTTCAGAGCCTTTTCTCAGAGGAGCTGTTTTTCACCAGAACGCTTCTTTAACACCCAAATTAATTCTCTACACGTGGTCGTCTTCTAATTTTGAGGCTACTTGGCTGCTTACAGTATTTTCTTCAGCCATTTTAGCTTGTAGAGAGACACACGGAGGGGAAGTTATAGTATGCTATAACAGGAAGCTTCACCAGAAATTTTACAGTCAAGAAGCTTTTTTTCCACAGTAATGGACTGAGGTCAAAGAATAAATCATGGTTTGCATGTTAATGTGAATGTAATGTACTAATTGGAACATGAATATCCATTGAGACCATAATGTCACAGCTGATACAGAAGTCTTTCAATAAGCATAAAGTAGCCACTGCATTTTTGACATGATGTCTGATGGAATAATTAATGACATAAAACCTACGTTTCCTTTAACATGATTTTAGCCGTATGCAAAATCTGAGCTTTAAAAACGGATCTGCTTTAATTAGCTATCATGTTAGCTTGACATTTTCATTGATAAATGTATTCTCATCAGTGCTGCTCTAAATGGACACGATGGACCTTTGGCATGTTTATTTTGTTGCATGTAAAAGGTGGAGGCTATAGACCATGTGACTTGTCATATAAGCACAGGTGTAACCAGTGACATTAATTATGGTTACATTCCATACAGGTGTGTCAGTAAACCATGTTAGTGAACCAGGATGCACAACAGCAAGGCCCTGACACCCCAACACCTAATGAAGCTATAATTAATGTTATTAGTTACACCTGTGATTGACAAGACAACACGCCTGCTGTTGGTAAAACTCTTTAACAGCAGCTGTAATTATGAAGACTGTCCAGTAACTGAATAAACTTCTGCTGTTTTTCTTTGAGTGAACAAATGTGAAAACACCAACACAAGCTAAACTTTGACTTTTGCAACAAATATGCAGTGAGAAAAAAATAATCAGTTTACTTAAACTGATTATCTTGATTCTTTCTGGTAAACCTTTCAAGATGAAGGAGAACGGACCAAATGTATGTTACAAATCTCACTATTAATTATTATTTTAATGAGAGATTAGCCAAAGATTAAAAGTATAACATCAAGTATGTTTATTTTCTTTCTTTCTGAGTTACATGAGAAGCTGGTCAACTAGCCTACATTATTATAAAGACTGGAAGCAGCTAGAAAGAGCTGGCCTGACTCTCTCCAAAGTTAAAAAAGAAAAAGTGCAGACAAATGTTCTGCAAAACACTTGGCAGGTTGACTAGAGGCAGATACGTCATATATTCATGGTGATGTTTTATATCACAAAAATAAGGAAAGACAGAAGAACAGTAAAACTGAACTGAACACACCCATGTTACACCCATATGTTGCCTGATTAGACTTAGAACACTGTGTGCATTTGCAGACCGTGCTTTATTGACATTACCCCGACTCTCCCTCCATTCTACATGGAGTCTGCTTACCTTATATAAACTTACCCAGCAATCACCACCCAGCGTCAACCTGAGTAGTGGTCTAATCAGTCAGAGTTATTACAAACACCTGTGTGGGTGCACAGCACCTTTAACTCAACTTATATAATTACTGACACTTGACAGGGGAAAATGTCCACAGAATACAAGATGTCATCACCTTTATTAGCAGGATAATGTGTGTTTTAATCCTCTAATGAAAACCAATGTGTTTCCATCTCTTCAAACACGCCTTTGTCTCTATGCTCCACCGTCTCTTCTGACCCAGAATGTAGATGTCTGTATCTCCAGAGCACGTGAAGCACCAAGGAAGCAGCCAATTAGAAGTAAGACAAGATGTGATATGTTGGCTGCCAGTGTGAAACCAGTTTAATCAGGAGTCATTCAATTAGAGCTGACGAGCTCTTCCCTCGTTAGCGCCTCTGGAGCTGTGAACCGCAGAGTGGAATAGAAAACTCTGTTTTAACAAAATCACGTTTAAACACATTTTAAAGAATGAGGGGAGGGGCAGTCTATTAATATTGCCTCTCTGTACGTTGAGACGGAAGGAATGGATTGTTCTGAGTGGGTTTCTTTTAATGAAGTTGAATGGTTGTAATCAGCTCTTTGGTGGTTACTGGTGAGGGAGACCTGTGGTGTTGAAAATTAGGTAAAATGCAGTTTCTGTGAAATGTCAATTATAGCAATAGCAAGTGACTGTTTGGAGAATGAGATGAAAAAAATATAATCCAAAAAAAAAAAAGACATTGAATAGAGAAATTATCCCCCTCCCGCATGTTAAGAATTTAATGTTAAAATGTTTCCTCCATTGTGATTTTGCACCAGTTTTCTATATCATATAATCATGTACAATTTAAGCTGCAAAATTAGAACATAAAAATAAAAATTTGCTTTTTTTTCACATCTAACATTTAGCAAGTTGAACCTAAAGGCGCCTATACTGTTGTGTGATAAAAACAATCTCACCAGGTCTTAGTTACAATATGTGTCAGACTGTACAATACCAATTTTAAACCAGATGGTGTGACGAACGTCTGGTGAATCATCACCCTATGGTGTAAAACAAACAAACAAACAAAGTAATATACTTTAACTCATTAGTTAATAAATAACAATAAACAACCTTTGGCCAATGCACTGACACTTCTATGAATCAAAAAACCTTAAAGATCCCCTCCACACATGTTTTATGATATATGAAAAATATAAAATGCTTTGAATAATAATAACAGCTGGACACAAGATGTCTCCTCCTTCACTGTAAAGTCCATTCTCAGTGTTTGTGCACTGGAGGCTTCAAGTTTCCACATTACACTTGTGTAAGTTGAATATTAGACCAGGATTGGCTCCAAAGTAGTTGTGATGTCACAAATCATGATCGTAGGTTCACGCCTTAAACTCAGATTTAAGGAAGAAGAGAAACTTTTCCACTTCCAGCAGATGAATGTAAAAACAGCCTTCTAGTGTCAAACTCTACACATACATCATTCCGCACAGCGAAGCTCAAACATCCAACTGAAGGAACAAAAAGAAAATCACATTTTTGAGTGGACAGAGACTCTAAAAGAGGAGCAGAGTGTGCACCATGGTGTGATCAGGGAAAAAAGGGTTAAGATGAAATGGCATTTCTGCAAAGTGAGTTTGAGGTAAACATGCATGTTAGCAATAGCATTAGGCTAGCTCACCAGTGTATCCCTGCGTCATTTCATGTCATATTTTGACATGGCCTGACTTTGGTTGCCAAAGCTCAAAATCTCAAAATCGGCAGTTAGTGGACTTGTCTCACAGTGTGATCTAAGACCAGCGTTTCTGATTGACAACCAAAGATTTCCCGTTTCTCTCACAATTGTCAACTTTGGTCTTTGGCAGCTCAAAATCAGTCACCACGGTGTTCTCATGACCTGAGTGTTTCTAATTTACTGTGGAGCACCTGGACGACAGACAACTACAAGACAGGTGGACAATTGATTGATTGATTGGGAGTTTAAAATGCACCTGATTCTAATCCGCAAGAAGAAAGCTGCCTTTCCCCAGGAGTACAATCTCACAGATTACTGTTGTATGCAGGGCTGTATGACAACAGAGAGCTCGACTTCAGTCCAGTGTAGGATTGAAATGTATTATTGATAAAAATAAAGTCTTTAGTTTTCTTGCAGAATGTTGAGGCGGCTCCTCTGAGAGAGAACAGCTTGAAAATGAAGCTTATCTCAAGAGTCAGCAGGTCCTGAGTTAATATAAGGTCAGAGCTATACTGCTAACATAGCTACATTGTGGCTTTGCAGGACATCACTAACCAATGGCAACTTTCAATTAATTACGGTATATTAATATGTTTTCATTTTAATCTTAAAATGTTGTTGTCATTGATCTGTTTCTGTTTATAATGAATTTATTTGAAGCCCCTCAGGCTCCTGACATCTTCGGGGAAAAGCTGTTTAAGTAGGTTTATTTGATATAAATAGACTTTGTGTAACTCAGTATTTTGATTTATTCTGTGTGTAAAGTTAATATACTGTTAAAGTAGATTCATCTTTGCTTGCATTTGATAAAATGTATGTAGCCAGGTTGAATAAAAAAACCCCTGCCTGTTCACATTCACAGTCAGCCTATTTATTTTAAAAACTGATAGCTTTGGTTTACTTATCCGCCTCCTCTCATTAGTCCGTGTTATACTTCCAAAGAGCTGCAGCCACAATTCTGACTCCACACTATCTAAAAAAACCTCCTTTTGATTTAAATATATATCCATTTAAAATCAACTCTCTGCTTCTAAATCAAAGCACAAGATGTTTTTTTTATGGAAGAGACCAAAGCAGAAGTTTTTTATTCAGATAGTCTGTAAGAATATAACATGGGGCTGAATAATGAGCTTTTTACAACTTTAAAAATGTGTCGGCGTGGTGGGACCGCTCAGCCGGAGTCTCGCAGGGGAACTCTCTCTCACACATCGCTCGTCTTGATCACAGTGCCAGTCCACATGTAAAAGTCAATACCAGCAGTATGCATGAGGCTCTGGTCCGCATGCTACATTAGCTGTGTTTCCATCCAGCTGTCTAAACACACTTTTGAAACGTCACAAAGGATAAATGGTGGTGTGTTTTAGCTGAGCTGTTGAGTGGATACTTACTTACAGCAATTTAAATAATGGACAATAGTAATATGTTAAAGTCATCATGATCTTCATCTATAATTGCGTGTGTGTGTGTATGTGTGTGTATTCATGGAGTCAGGTCAGATTTCCCATTGGGGCTAATGGACACTTATTGCTGCAATGTATATGTGTGTGTGTCCACATTTTGGGCTCTTTGCATGTGTACATGTGTGTTTTTGTGTGTGTGTGTGTGTGTGTGTGATGCTGAACCATATCTCTGAGAGCTTATTTGACTGCATGGTTACCTATGGCAATTAAACCTATAAATCTAAGCTGTCAGTGTGTTGGCTCTACACCAAGGACACACACACACACACACACACACACACACACACACACAGCCTAATATGTCTCAGGGTCTGCAAATAGGCTTTCCACCTCCTTACTCATTTAGGGAAATAATTAGAGGGGATTTATGTCTCCCAGAAAATGCACACTTCAGTTTCAACTTCAACACAAAACGTCTCATCTGTCCTCTGTCTTCATTCTTCTCTCACACACTCTGATGTCCAACTCTGTCTCTCTCATAGTCTTCTTCTTCTTCTCTCTTGAATTCTAATGTGCGGCCATATTCAATGAATTAATCATGCATGGTGAAGTAGGCTAATAGTTGCTATGATGTAGAAATAAGAGTCCATTAGCGCTAATAAGAAGACTTGCTTGCCTGTTATAATGTAATACATCAAGGCCACTCAAAGGCGAGGGTTTTATTTATAAAAGAATCTTGTTGATTGTATTCATTAAAGAAATCATGCTCTAATTCTTAGAGTGCATATTATGGTGTTTATATTATGATTTTAATACACTGCTTTTTTCTTTTTGCTCTACGAAACTCCATAATACAATATGAGCAGAGGGTTTAATGTGTCTAATGAACATTAAAAGATGTCAGGCTTGCAAAGCCATATTGTGGGTGCAAATTTATAAAAAGGGGGAAAAAACATGCATTACTGTGGATACTATATAATACTATATATATATACTCCTATATGAACCTGCTGCTTGCAACCTGTCAGATATTTAATTGTGTATGAAGTATATGACAAGATGTCTGTCTTCCCAAGAAAAAGCAAGATTCAACATAATTAACAATTAAAAATTAGCAACATTTTGCTTATTTTCACATTATGGCAAAACTTACTGAAGCACAATGCTGTTTGATAGGAGAATAATGGAATAATGCTGTACAATGCTGTGTAATGTACAATTGCAGGGATTGGACCAAAATATAATCTTGCCCACTTTTATGTAAAAATATGATGCATTCTGAAAAATAGAAGTTAATCCAACACCTACACAGATTTTTTTCCCTTTAAACCTGAATTAACTTTATTGGCCACTTGTGGGCAGCTGTAAAACCAACACTGACATATTATCACCATTTAAACAGATATAGTTTATGTTTTAGCAAAAAGTTGCACATCAACACAACTGCAGTTACGGAGAAGCATAAACATTAACTTGGAGTCTTGTGTCTGGAGAACTGATAAATTTAAGTCCAACATTCACTCTAATAGCTCTACTCCACTGACCCCTGAGGGTAATATCTAACTATATGCTCCACTTTGTTCACCAGCTAGTTACCAACTTTCTCTGTCTGGGCAGGTAATCTACTGTCAGTTTTTTTAGCCTCTTCACCGCAAACAGCCGCCTGACGTGTTTGGACACAACACAGATGAGAGCAGTGAGGCTGAATCAAAACTGTAAAGCTGCATACTGTGAAACCAAAACAATTAGCTGAAAGATGCTAAAATGCTGCATAGGGCTGAAGGGAGCTAAAGAGTCGCCCTACTGTCTCTGTGGGTTTGTCACTATGAGCAGCTCCTCTCCCATACACATAGTCATCTGATCTATTATTAATGTAAAAATATTAATTAAAACCACTTTAATGCCATAAAATTCCCAGTAAAATACTGTATCTTGTATTTTAAGTTGATATAAATAAAACCATGAGAACAGCAGGACCACTGGTTCAAACAGATTTTAATCCATATCTTTAGAGACATTAAATATTTAAAAACAATGGAACTGCATCACAACTTCTGATCATCACATAGAACAACTTCATTATAAAAAGAACCATATAAAAGGCCAAAAGATAGCACTGATAGAAACAGAAAAAAAACAGCTGAAATTGTGCAACACATTTAAAAATACAATGCAATCCATGTTGGACAGATATGTTCTCAGATGTCATTTTGTATAAATCTTTACAATGTTTATGTTAAGCCAGTGATGTACATCAGAGCCATAGACAGAGATCTGTCAGGCTGAATCAGAGGCACCGTGTTGCTGCTCTCTAAATATATGAATTACACTATTGTGGGATGCCAAACACTTTAAAGTTGCTGTGTAGCTTTTAATATCAGTGGATGCTTTAACATCAATAAATGCCACATTCTCATTTTCATTCTGTTGAAGCTTCCTGCTTTATGGGCTGGTTTCACTTGGGCCATTTTAATCCCCACATGAAATAACACTGTTGTGTCCCAAGAGGGATGCAAAATAGCAATTACAAAATTGCTGCACATGAGGGAATGAAACCATTAACGTAACCTTGGTTAAGGTGAACATGGTGTCTAAGGGAATATTACTGGCGGACTGGTTGAAATTATAATCCTGTTTCCTGAGTGTTCTGGTTTACTGTAACATTAATAAGGAACAGGTTGTGTTATGAATACACAGTGACCTGACAAATAAACTTTCTGATCAACTTACTGAGGCTACTGGTTAACTATTAGTAATGTCACTTCTGGAGGCTGTTTTATGTTTATGACTACAGCATCCTAATACATAAACTGTAAATCATCTATAATACAAAGTGTCATTTTAAAGGACTAGTTCAATATTTTGAGAAAATTCTCATTTGCTTTCTTTCCAAGAGTGAAATGAGATACCACTCAGGAACTAAGAAATAACATGTTCATTCTTTTACAAATTTAGTTTAATTCAAAAACAAGTTAAATTCATAAGCGATGAAACACTTCCTGTTCAGCTCAACACACTTGTTGGTTTTGTTGCCACAGCCTTACTTAGTTTTGTATAACAAGTAGTTTATTGTGGCTAATATTAGTTTTACAGCTGTGTATCTGATATTACTGTGTCAGTCTGCTGGCTTCATCACATTTACCATTTCTAATAATAATGGCCAATGGTACTAAAAAATCCCACTTACTCAAAAAGGGTACATGTGCTCATTTTAAGTATGGAGCTCCACGTCAGAAATCCACCTACTAACACCTCTAAAATTTACTAATTAACACATTGTATCTGTTTTGTTTAATCTGTACTCTAACAGGGAGTAATGTGCTTATATATCGACAACAGCTGAGTGCTTGGACTTCATTGTTTTTATCATAGTGAGTTTAACAGAAAACCAGCAGAGACCCTGCACAGAAGCACTGGGCAGATGGATAAGAGTGGACATGAGAGTGGTATCAAGGTTCTCATCTAACTCTCGGAAATAAAGCAAATACGTGTATTTCCCAAAATTTCAAACTATACTAAATAATAAAGAAACGCAGACATATACTGTACAGTAAGTTGGTTGCAAAGCTTACTTGTCAAAGTTGTGTACTCTGTTAAAGCTGAAGACATAAATTCTCCCACAACAGCACTAGTTGTGTTAGTCATGTGTCTAATGTGATGCTGATATCTATCTATGTTTGATGTTATTGACACCGTTGAATTGAGCTCACCCTCCATGCTGTGCTGAAAGCAAATTCCACTGACTTGTGTGGTCATTAATAAATGACTGATTGATTGTTTTACTAAGAAATCATTTGTAGGGACTTACATAATGGTTTGAGAGAGCTTATTTATATATCAGTGACTTCAACAAATGATCATTGATGGGACTTATTGAGACTTTAATCCTTTTAAATACTTGTTTCTGACACTGTTGCATGACTCTGACAGCACAACTGAGGACAATCAACTGAAACAAATGTAAGAAAAGAGCAGCTCTCTGGTAGATTACAGGGAGTTGTGAAGAAAAACCCTCTCTTACCCTTATTAATACTGCTAGTTCATTTAGTGCATGAGGCAGTTTTGGCAATTTCCTAAGCTGTCAAAGTGTATCTGTGATTTTGTGAAATGCAAAAAAATACTACAGACACTCATCACTGCTGGAAAGATTATCTATGTATTATCGGCTTGTAACCATCTGTTGTCAAAAAATAAATCAGTCTGGTTAGCTCTGTATTGTAATCACAGCAGGAGCGACGTTTCTCTGTCACCGCTGCCTTTGATAAACAAGATGACTACTGTAATAATGTAACAGGAGCTAATGGTATATTTAATAAGATGTCATCAGAATAAGAGGCCATGCGTCTCAGCTGAGGCAGACTGTCTCCAAAATGTTTCAGAATATACTGACATACTGACATTGCATATAGTCAAAAATGAACTGTTGCATGAATTCAACATTTACCATAGCCATCATGTGACATGTAGCATAGTGGGATGAAAACAATGTTTCCCATGATGTCACCAATGCAATGTTTCGACATTTTACAGCATATTATTGTATAAGTATATTGTACCGCTGCATATAATCAAAATAAGGACTATTGTGTGAAATTAACGATAACCATATAATAACATCACTGTTTCACCATAAAACAAAACAACATCGAACATCATTGAATTGGACTGAGCAACACTGTGGTTCAACTATTGACTTGGAACGACTGAGGTCTAACAGAAACAGTTTTGTTGGCTGTTGTAGTTGTTCATTGGCTCATTGTGGCACTCTAAAACGCCTCATTTGGCGTCATGACCTCAAATCATTAAGAAAAAACAACTTTAAAAGGCATTTTTGTTAAACAACAGGAATTGAAGTTTGGACTGTTGTCTATAATGTTTAATAGTAAACATTTTTAGGCTTTCAGATGAAGAACCATTAGTCCATTTTAAAGGAATAGTTTTGCATTTTGGGAAATATTTTTGGAAAATAATATATTATCTCTTTCTTGCTGAGAGTTAGTTGAGAAGATTGATACCATGCTCATGTTTTTACTGTAAATATGTACAATAGCTAACATCAGCAGCTGGTTAGCTTAGCATAAAGACTAGGAACAAGGGGAAACAGCTAGCTTAACTTTGTCCAACAGTAACAAAATCAGCTGACCAGCACTTCAAAATTCCACTAATTAACACATTATACATCATTTGTTTAATTTAAAAACTGAAATCATTGCACCAAGTAGAAATAATGTAGCACATAACCTCCTGTATAATCATAGCATGTTGCTTTAACACTGTTTTTGTATGGATTAAACACATGAGACACAACGTGTTAATTAATGAACTTTAGAGATGCTGGTAGGTGGATTTTGTTACCTTTGCATAGAGCCAGGCTAGCTGTTTCCCCTTGTTTCAAGTATTTATGCTAAGCTAAGCTAACTGGCTGCTGGTTCTAGCTTCATATTTAGCGTACGGACATACAGGTGGTATCGATCCTGTTGTTCAGCTCTTGGCGAGAAAGTGAATAATTGTATTTCCAAAAATGGTGCACTATTACTTTAATGTTTTAAGTTACTTGCTGTTAGCCCCTTCAGACTGTAAGCTTTAGTGTTGTGCATTCAAAGTGGCTCTGTATTTTCAGGTGATGTAGAACATTCACACTGCAAATGATTATGCGACAAGAAATACATTGACTGTTTTTTTTTTTCTTTTTCAAAATGGACACAAGTAGTTCTTGGTCTGAAGCTATCATTTATTGCATGCGATGGTTAAAAGTTTTCAGGTCATATCAGACATTTCAGACAAAACTCAAACTTGCTCAAATCATCAAGAAAAAAAACAACCAACAACTGATGCAAATTTGACATGTTAAATCACTCATTTTTCTTAAAGCCAAACCCTGGTGTCGTCATAAACGCCAGTAAAAAGCTTATGGAAACATTTGATTTTACGAAAAACAATCTCATATTTATACCAATATGGTATGGAAAATCATTTAGATTCATTCTTTGTTCTTAAATAAATAGAGCAATTCCCACTGGACACGAATAGAGGCACTTGAGTTTTCTTTTTTTGTCAAAGTGAAAATTACTTTTCACATACGCATTGTCTTCCCATACACATTCAGCGATGGTCAAATGATCCAAAACTTAAAAACTCACGCTTGATAAGCTGGATTTACAGAGACCATGAAAAAAAACAACTCTAAATTTAAGACTTTATAGCACAGGAAGAAACCTTTTGTTTCCATGTGCCATAAAGGGTTAAAAATCTGATGATGTTTGGTGCTGTGTAAATGCAGCCATAGCCTGTGCATGGACACACACACACACACACACACACACACACACACACACACACACACACACACACGCACACGCACACACACACACACCCTCTTTTAACTTGTTTCACTTCATCATTCATTCACATTGAATCATTCACAAGACACAAACATACAAACAAAAAAACACTGTTTCAGGAGTCACAGTCTCTACATTATGGTACACAAACATCATTATTGTCCAGTCAGGTAATGATTTAAATAGACTTGACAATCATCTGTACACATATACACACAATAACACAACACAACAAATGCTGGGAAATGACTACAAGATATCCTGCAGATGATTTGATCTCATTAAGTGCTGTACAAAGTCGCCGTTGTTGCACAGATTTTGACATCAGGGCAGAAAAGCAGACGTGAGATTTTCACCCTGTTTACTTGATCTGCACATGGGTGGGGGCTTAATTAGAGCCAAATCATACTGAATCTTGTAGTTTTTTCCCCCCGTAAGTGTTTGACACTTTATTGGGTGGGTTACTGTGGGAATTAGAACTGAGGGAAAGTTCACAAAAGCCTGTAACCAGTAAGAGAAGAACCAGACAATTGCTTTACTTGATGGAAGAAAGCCCTCATTTGTAGGACTAGTAGAATTGAGTGCTTGTTCTGCTGAGCTGTTAACTCCCTGCACTGCTACTTGACCAGGTCTTGTAATCCTCACTCTTGTTGAACACATCTTAAAGTTAAGGTTATCTTGAGCCAATTTTACTGAGAGGCTCCACATCAGAGATCTGTTTAAACAAACTATTGATCCAGGGAACATATGAATTGCTTGATAGCAAGGGGATAAACTGAAGAGATCCTGACTCAGAGATCTCTAAACTGAACCTCAATATGTCTTTGGATGGAAATATCTCTGCATTGAAAACTGGCATCGAATGTCTGGTTAAACACACACACATATATATATATATATAGTACCAGTCGAAAGTTTGGATGCATTTTCCTATTCACTTGAATGAGAAAGTGTGTCCAAACTTTTGACTGGTATTGTATATATTGTCATATATTGTTTTAATATTGGTACCAAAACTCAAATATCATATTGTATGATTTCTTGTGGTAAACCAGAAAAAAATCCATTGTTAAAAAGCAAATCCAGATTTAAAATGGTAATACTTAAAATTTCCATCCTGGTTCATTTACTGGTGGTTTGGTTAAGTTGAATTCTGGTGTGTTTGCCCAGTTAATGCGGTTCATTCATTGTGGTTTGAAAGTTGTCTATCAAACTCTGGTGTGGATCAAACGACCAGACTGAAACCTCAGCTTCAGACTATCTTGGTTCATTTCCAAGTGGACTCTGGTTCAGTTTGTTTGTGGTATGAAAGCAAAGCAGACCAACCACAGAATTTCGTGATAGTAGATATGTGATTTTCACATTAATTCAAAAGCTAGACTATTATTAAATTCATCTGCTTTGAGCAGCTACTCTGTCGGAAATACACAGAAGTCAAGCAACTTGTGTGTCTGTTCACATTGCAAATGTGATGTCTTCTTTATAAATCACTGTAGGTGTATATGTCCTGACAGACACATGCTTCCTCTTCAGAATACCCAGGACCAGTCTACTCTTCTGGGTTGAGTTGTTAGATGCTCATGTGCACATATTACATGAAATATCAGCTTTTGCCTTCCAAATTTTGTCCAAATGTCCAATGTATCATTGTTTCCTGTGAATCTCTTGTGCATATGCACGCTATTTTAATCCTGCAAGGGAATGGCAGACTCCGCCACTGACTAATGACTAATGACTAATGAGTGTAAATACATTTAATAGCTATAGATAAATGAATGTCACCCATTAATGGCATAAAGATTGTTTGATATGATGAAAATCTTAAGGATTATAACTTTAAATTTGACTGACTTGTCAGCTACAAAGGATGGCGTTTCAGCAGGCATTCTTCAGATGCTATTTTGCATCCGTGTGACTAATTATGTTATGAAATATTACGTTGTGGAAAGGGATGCACAACACAGGCAGGTTCTAGGTTCTGTTTGCCAGAGTTTGTCTTGGAGGATTCATCTCTAAAGATGGGCTGAAAGACAAGCAGAGGACTAGCTTCAGCCTCCATTAATTCAGCTCTGGTGATTGTAGCTAAGCCTCTTTCCTTTACCAGCATGGTCCTTATCTAATGGATTGGACCAGTACTTTTCCACTTGGATCAATATCAGCCTGAGGCATTAATTCGAGTCCCAATCACAGACACGTTTCTAGGCCACTGCTGGAGCAGATGAGCCTCTGTTGGGCTCCTTTCCTGCCTTAATCACATCAGCCTCTCACATATCTTTTTGAAAATTATCCTATCTTAGTAAAAACACATTTGCCGTTCCTCTCTAATTCTTATTTCTATTCGGGGAAACAGGGAGGATTGCAGCCAGCTATTGTCCTTTTAGGAATTTAAGCTACCTGTACTGATTGTAGTCTCTCCAAACAGCAGCATCAGCCAAATTTATAATATGCTAATTTGTACTCCGTGAATCACAGTTGAAATTCCCAAACTTAGTTACTGTTCATTCCTAATTGCAGATGAATTTCAGCCCAATTAATCCACCCAGTCTGTGCCATTATTTTACCGTGGGTGGTGTCGGGTCATTTGAAGGATCCCAGTGGGAACTGAAGCATCGTCCTGAGTCTCATCTCACTTGTTATCTTGTTATCCCAGTTCTAGCTCCCAGGCCCATTTCTTTCTTGTTTTTTTTATTTTTTTTTTAAGTTTGGCTCTGGTCCAGTCCCTACAGCAGGTGAGCCTCTATGCGGAGCCAGTGCAGTCCCTGCCTGATGTATCGGACCAGCTCGGTCATGCTGCTCTGCTGACTCAACGCCTCCATCACTGAGTCCAGCTCCTGGAAGAACTCTACAGGAGGGTGAGGGAGAGACACAGTTACTAACAGCTGCTGCTTGTGCTGAAATCAAACACACAACAACAGTTTAGATGCTTCTCTGATGGTGCTGTGGGAGGCAAAGTCAAGTCAGTCATCCATACCTCCACAACATCAACCCTTCATTTACAGCACTTCACAAACTATGTTAATGTCTGAAAAGTAATAAAATGTAGTAAAACTTATTATACTGTGGAAATCCAACTTTAACCATGGATCTTTAGCTTTATTTACTTTTTTTTTAACCACATTCCCCTTATAATATGTATTAAGAGCTAAGTACTGTCTGACTCTTGTCAACTGTTTCTTGTATTTTTTTTCTTACTTGGTGGTATAAGTTTCATTTTTATAGACATAAATATTCCTCTGGCTACTCAATGTCACTGGGCTAGTAACCAATTCATAAAAGATTTTACATTTGCTTTTCTAAGAGCCTACTGTCAGGTGGGTGTTAAAAAACCTCTGGAGCACAGGTTTTTACCATTACTGAAGAAGAAGCAGCAGTATACTGGGGATTACATTGAAAACT
Organism: Thunnus maccoyii; assembly: GCF_910596095.1. NCBI lineage: Eukaryota > Metazoa > Chordata > Actinopteri > Scombriformes > Scombridae > Thunnus > Thunnus maccoyii. The sequence goes on along the minus strand of NC_056540.1, from coordinate 8,074,548 downwards.
GACAGGGGTTAGCATGAGCAGAGACTCTATGACTAAATGGACAAAGAACACAGCACCACTTCCTGAACCTTATATTTCATCCACAGATGTCTGGGGAGTGTAGTGTAAAAACACCACAGCACTGAAAATGTACTAAAATTTAAAAAGATCAACACATGGGTTTTTACTTGAAGTAATATTTCATGGTCAGTAGAGTATACTGAAGGCATAGTTTCATTTTTTTGGCCCAAACATAATTGTTTTGTAGTCCTACCTTGGCTATCAGTGGCCAGTCTGTCGGCCGTCTCCCAGTGCTCATAGCTCCGCAGGATGTTGTTGGTGATGTTAACGTGACTGGCAGCCATGTGGTGAATCCGCTGGGGAATAGCCACACTGCCCGACGAGCCCGGGGCACCTCCGGATCCTCCTCCTGCTCCTCCTCCACCTCCGCTGCTGGCTGGGGAGGGGCTGAGTGAGAGGGGAGATGGAGTCCCGTTGACCCTGGAACACACAAGAGAGTCCCTGTAACTCCATATGAAAATAAACAGGAACTTACTGTATGCTGGGAGGGCTGGGAGTTACTTGATAACATCCAAAGTGGAAGGTGTGCACCTAAAGTCTGTCAACAAAGTGCCAAGTGGGAACAGATTTTCCAAACAGACTCACTGGTGTCAAATGTGTTTCTGCTAAATACTGTCTTCAATAGTTTGTTATTTTTAAAGCTGCTCCAATCTTTTTTGAAATAATAAAAATAGTTGGAATGACTGTGTGTAATGTGAAAGTGGTCACTCATGGTGATGAACCCACAGAGAATTATCACTCGCCTCTTTAGCGCAACACTATGGAGTCTTTTAGCATTTTTCAGCTCATTATTTTGGTCTAAATCTCATGTCTTTACTGTTTTGGTTCACTCTCACTGCTGACTGCTGCAGCTGGTTTCAAAAATACTCTAATAAACCCATTGCTACCTGCCCAGCACCAAGCAGACAGACAAATTTAGTGACTAGCTGGTGAAAAATAGTAGAGGATTGAGCAGCAAAAGAGCCAGAGTTATTAGAGACCAAAACAGAGATAGAAGAACAGTGAATATCGGATAGAAACACTCTGAATGAATTCTCATGTTGCCTGTTCATGTTGTCTGCTTGATGCATAATAAGCAACTGTTTGCTTTAAACACACAATGCTATAAAAAGGTTTGCAGATTCTCCCTGACTCTAAATTACATTTCAAATTATGCATCACAAGTTGGATCAGTTGAGAAAACTATTGATTGGAAGACACAGTGCTCTAAGTATGAGCAAGAGATAAGCTGTTAAAGGGAAAAAAACACATATTAATCCTCTTCAGGAGAGTAAAAGTTGCCATAAAAGGAGAAAAGGGATGAGAAGCAACATATTTGTGACAGAAACAACATGATTCATGGAACATGTGATCCTAAAGCTGGTTTAATATGTTTTTTTGAACATTATAAAAAAATACTACTATGAGAAACAAAAAATATGAACATTATACTGACATATTGTCACGTAATAAAGTTGTTATAGCATGTTAGCAAACTGTTGCCTATTTACACATCCAGTAGACACAAACAAACATTAGCTTTCATTTGGAGTTGTGTTTCTGTTCACCTGTAAGTCAAATACTCACTCTCCTTTTAGCTCTGCTTTGGTCTCCACCAACTCCTGAGAAAAACACCTGGCTCTTTAGCTGCTAGTTGCTAATTTTGTCTGTTGTTTGTTTGGTGCTGGGCAGGTAGTGTACAGTGAGTTTATCAGAGCTTTTTCACTGGCAACAGCTGCCTTATGTGGCTGAAAAAGAAACACTTAGGAGTGTGGTTACAGTGAGCCAAAACTGCAGACCCCAAAAAGAAAACAATAAGACACTAAAAGGCTCCGTAGAGCTGAGGGGAACCACAGAGTGGGGTGATAAAATAGTAGGAGAAACTAATAGTCTTTGATTTGAAAAGTGTTGAATGTGAGAGGGTGTGTAGCCTTTCTGGTGTTCACTGTGTGGTAACATTAGTCATGCTAGTACAAACTACTCCCCCTGCCTTGCACAGCTGGGTGTGTGGCTCTGGCAGTGATGTAATGTCTGTGATGTGGCCTTGACCCTCGCTGACCCAACGACTTGTGCCTTATTCAGTGCGGCTCTCACACACCACACACACACAGAGCTCCAGTCCTGCTGTTGTGCAGCGTCAGAGCTGTCCAAACTCATTAGCTTCACATCCACAGCTCCTCCACGCCTCTCCTCCTCCATCTATCATCACTCCCTCCATCACTCCTTCTCACCCGGCACTCAGCAGCCCCTCCAGTCTTCTCCTGCTCACATCTACAACAAATCAATCCCTTTATTTGCTTCCTGAGGGGTTTGTTTGAGCAAGTGGCTGTCAGGGACGGCATGGTATTTTGCAGCAGAGCTCCGGTGAATTATAAATTCTCAATTATCTGCAGTATGTGAATGAAGGGGGTGATACTGTGTGTGTGTGTGTGTGTGTGTGTGTATGTACTCACTTCCCATTGGTCCTCCAAGGAGAAGGTGCTTGGTGGGAACTCTTGGCTGAATTCTGGCCCACAAAAAGACACATTTATTAAAACATGTTTTTTTTAAAGTCTTATAGTATTATAAAGGTCAGATACTTTTAGAGAGACAACAGAATGAAGAAAGGGAAGAGAAGAGTGTTTTGTGCTGTTTTGTACATATTTTCTTGCTGAGTTTAGTGTATTTGTATAAAGGCCCATCTAGGGATGGACATGACATATTAGCTTAAGCTATACATGCTGTGGTATGTGGCATCGGTCCATGCTACATACTTGACCCTATCAAAAATACACGTTAAATTAAAGAAAAACATACACCAGAAGTCTTACTTTACATTGATTCATTCATTTTCAGGCTTTCAGCTATGTTATATAACAAGGTACAAAATGTCATAAAAATTATTTTGAAGCGATCATGTATTTGCTTTAAATTACATTCAAAATGAATGGTGATTAATATCTTTTTTCTTTTTTCATTAAATACTGTATAGTTGTATATGCCATCAGTAAGAATAACTTTTTGGTTGCCAGGTTTTCAAAAATTCCTTTTGCTGGTGTTTATGTTGCTCCAGCAGGACATTTGATGCATCTTTTTAGATAGTTATTATAGTTAACTATAATTAATAAGGATAATAATTACTACTTATAAACCCTTTATAAAGGATGCCTTGTTATAAAGTGCTACCAACTCATATATTCAACTGAAACCCTTCATTTAGTCATCAGTGTTATGACAAACCATGAAACGCAAGAGCATCAGCTAAATGGTTAAAATATTAGTTTATATAATGTGAGCTTTAGCCTACTGAGCCACAAAGTTGCCCTTTGTGTGTAACTTCACTAAACATTATAAAGGATGAAATGTTATTCAGTGACATGCACTTAAAATGCACATTAATGTGTCATGTGGATAAGTATGTTACAGAACTGGTTAGACTGTTGTTGTTGTTTTTGGTGCTTCTCTTTTAAAATGAACTGCTCCGACTGATTTCAGTGATTTCTTTTCTTCCTGTCAACACTTGCTGTATGTACACAGCCTGCACACACATACACAGCTAAACCCCCCACTCAGCCACTTCCCAGAAATCCAATCCCATCAATGCAAATGCTGCACTGTGATAATGACATCCTCAGTAATTAATTAAACTAAACATAATTAATCAAAACAAGCACATTAAACCCTAACAATCCACTGTGATGATTGATGGAGCTAATTAATACATTAATATTAAAAGAGAAAGAGTGGATTTTAATAACGCCATGCAAAATTAATGCACAGGCACCATGAAAATGAATATGAAATGTATTTGAGGGATTGTAATTGGCTTTGTGTGTTTTTCAACCATAGAGAGAGCAAATGAGAGAGGAAGGAAATAAAGTCCATGTGTGCGTAATGTGTGTGTGTGTGTGTGTGTGTGTGTGTGTGTGTGCGTTACCTTGAAGTACTCCATGAGCGACCGTGAGTACTTGACAGCGTGGTCTTTCTTCAGATGGAACATCCTCAGATACAGCAGAGACAGACAGCGGTTACTATGGAAACAAAACAATTAAAAGACAGATGAAGCCTCTGTACAAATTCCCTGTAAAGCTCCATCCTCAATATTATTTTCATGTCATCCACACAAAATGTGCCCGGACTTCAAACATGCCCCACAAGTCCTGGTGGATTAAGGAGAACTTCAGTGAAGTAAAGAATGTGGGAAATCTATAACACTATTATGTGAACATATAAAAACCCACATCTTCACACAGAGGTATATAAAAAACTGGTGGAGTTAAGAAAGAAATTCGCTCACTTATTATTGATTGTAAAGTCAAACAAATACAGTCATGAGAGACAAATTTTGCTGTGATGTCACATCATAAACAGCAGGAAGGAACAGCAGGAAGAAGCAGAGGAAAATTAAAAGAAACGAGAAAATGATGTGTTAATTTTGCTCATGTTGTTTCATGTGCTGCCTCTTTTATTTTTACAGTTTTGTATCCCACCTACTCAGGGCCGTAACTAACATTAAAGACAGTGAGGTTATGTCCTCTGTCATGTTTTTTGGAATTGACTGTTCATTAAAAGTTTTCCCTTACAGCGTGTCTAATCATAACTAGCAACCGTACGGGATGACAGACCTGTCAAGTTTTTGTTCCTGCTGTGTGCACAGGGCCATAGTAAGAGCGTTAGCCAACATTTAGAGAGATTGAAGGAGGGTGACCTTTTTCCTAGCACTTCCAAAACCACAACAACAAGAGCCAAAGTATGAAGAACGGATTAAACAGCGTGTTTAGTCCTAACACTGTAAACTGTATATGTGCTGTGCAAAAACGAAAAACTAAACAGGCATTGTAGCAACGGGTTGACGGGGTTTAGCTAACAGTCATTTGGGGGTGTTGGCAGCCCTGAGGGGAAGCGTTACTTTCTGCAATTTAAAACTTGCACAAGATGAATATTTTGCTCATTAGCTTAATAGCTTTATTTCTGTATTTTCAGGTTCAATATGTATCAATTTGACTACTTTTAGTAAATAAAGGATTTCTCCACCAGAATGTGGCTGGTAGTGTGGAGGCAGCACTAATATACTGTAGGGAAAAGACACAGTATATTAAATTATACAGTATTTTTGCCTTTTTTTAATATTTAAAAGTTGCCAGAATTACTAAAGGACCGCCAAGGACACTGGCACGCTCCACCAAAATGTGATTCAAGAGATACTAATTAGTAATAGGTAATTTTTAAATTAAACACATGAGATCTTTTTTGACGAAAACAAACACAGCACAGTACAACATCGGTGACAGGCATGATGATATCCACAACATCCAAATAACAAACATTATATATTATGGATTATGGACAGGGGTTCTTTAAACAGCACTACATAATTTGCATGTAAGTTTCCTTGATTGGCGTGCAGCAGAAGGAAGGTAAATGACATTTTAAGCAGTGAGGATGACGGGGGGGAAAAGCCATCAACCACGTTCCTTATTCCAACAGATGTATCGTCCATTTTGTCCATCTTGCGGTGTAGTCAGAAAAAATTTGGCATTCAGTCAAAATTTTCACAGAGGGGTATGGGGGATACGGCCTTGCACATATTGTATTTTGTACACACACACACACACACACACACACACATGTATGCACATAAAAAGAGAATCGTACCACAGCACAGCTAGTTTCTTCTCAGCGATGGTGGCTGAATGGCTGGTGAAGTTCTTCAACCTCATGGCATACCTGGAGAGGAGAGATGCTCATCACTCATCTTCTGACATTTCCAGCCAAGTGTAAACACACCTGATTTTTCACGGTGGTGAATACATGTATACTGACAGTTCTTTTTAATTATAAAATCAAGGTTAAAATTATTCTGCGCTACTCTTTCTGAACATAGAGACTATAAATCAGTGACATAGCAGTTGGCAATTAATTCCTTCAGCTCAGTGACAGCGAGCATTCACCATGCTGAAGTGCCCTTAGGCAAGACAAGCTACAGATTAGCTTAATCTGACACTGTGAAGGATGAATGTCTCCTTTGGTTATTGATTAGGTATTTAAAAAATGCTGTAGGGGGTCAGCTGTTGCCTCCTGCCCCCAGTGACCTAATCAGCCCTGTCTGATTGCTTAGCGAGGTGGTTAATCAGTCAAAATGAAATTCAGCAGTGACAGGTGAATCAAGGGAGAGGAGTTACACCTTTATACTTTATTGATCTCTGTAGGAAAAATTCTTGTCCTTCCTCCTGCTCCCTCCACAGGGAGGTCAAAGGCCAGAGCTCAGGATCAGCAGCCCTGCAGCTGGTAAAGATTCAGTGTCTTGCTCGAGGACACCTCAGCAGGATTGATGACTGCAAACAAGTAGAGCTTGAACCTGAGTCCTTCAGTTAAAAGACTCTCTCCCACTACACCACCCTGCTGTCAACCTGTCTGCTTTCAGAGGTAGCAGTCATTTGTTATTCTCGGTTTGCTCTCTTAAAGTTGCACTTAACTACTTCACACATTGGCAGCTTTGAAAAGGCTGAAACACAGCAGCAATCCTGTAATGCGACACTACTAAACTGTGCTTATTAGAAACCTGTGGGTCTGTAAGGAGCCGTACTATCATTTAAGCTTCAGGTGACAATGTCACTCTTATATATCCATCCATACCTGATTAGCTCGACAGTTTCAGAGTACATTGTATATGGTGATTTGGCCTCGAGTGGATCTCGCTCCATAGCATTTCCACACTCTATGAAGGAGAGGGCGCCGTCTGCGTAGTTCACTGCTTTACCAAATTTATCCATCTGCAGACGGAGAGGAAGAAAAGACAGACAAATCAGAGGCAAAGAGAAGAGAAGAAATGCAATATTGAAGAAAATGAAAAGAAATGTAACAGAAGAAAGAAGATGAGAGAAGACATGAATAAGACAGAGATGGAATAAGCAGCATTGTGGCAGACGCACAGTCTTCTCTTTGAATAATCTCCTGCTAAGATGCAAATTCCCAGATAAATCGGAGGAAACAACACGTAAACATAAGACAAATAACAAGTTAAATAAATCTCATTTCATTGTTCGGGAGGGGATCAGATAATTCTTTTGATATTGTGTAATCTTGCAGACATCCTCAGTCCTTGAATGTAATGTTCCCTTGGAGACAAATGGTGCAATAAATAACACAAATTATACAGTACAGTCCTTGATATGAAATAGAATTTCATTCTACCGAGACTCACAGTGCACGCACACACACACACACACACACACACACACAAGCAATGACACACATCTAAACAAGTACACACATAATTACAGTCTGGACTGTAGATGTTAATATTGTGTGTTTTCAAATGATTTCCTTGCTATCTTTGTGCATCTAACTGTCTGCCATCTCTTTGCTTCCTACATGTGTTTCAGCGTGGAGGTAAAAATGTGTGTGTGTAACCTGTGTCTTACAGTAATAGCAGGAAAACGTACCAATGCATCAGCCTTGTGCTTCAGTCTCTTGGCCTCCTGCATGTAGTAGTCTGCACTGTGGACTCTGGAAACAGCACAGACACACAAACAAACTTAAACAGCATGTTTGCACAGACACAAAATCTAAAAAAAAACAATATCCTGCATGTGAGAGTGATTTACATAATCACTGGTTACACGAATCTTGCGGTGAGTTATATACTGTAGCCTACTTAGGTATACATACAGTACCTCAGGCTTAGTGTAACCTTAGTATAACAACAAAACATGTTGTTTCATGAATAATGCAGAAACCCTTTGGGACAAATAAGTAACAACATGCATCATCTTTCCAGGTTTCAACAAAACTGGACCGGTGGTGATGTAGTACCACCAAAATACAGCGAGAAGAGGTATTATCGCTCAAATTAGATGAGGTGTGTAAAAATAAGACAAACTGTGTTAAGACAGACAGATGAGATTGCATTAGGGGTCTTCGTGGGGGCACTCAGTTCCCAGTATTCCAGGAAATAGTGGGCTGGGTCCAAATTATATTCAGTAGTAGGTGGGTCCCGCATCATAATCATTGCAGATAACAGAGTGTGATCTGTGATTCATAAAGTTAATGGAAAATGAATGTACTGCTTCTCTTTTTTTGACTGCAGCTGCTCATATTTTGACCATTTATTAAACCCCGCCCCCGAACAGTTATTGTCCAATCATAGCTTAATCTGCTAAGTAGCGACAGCTGATAAAATCTCTTACTGTTGGCAGCAAAATTGATGGTTGTCAGCTGTTTCAAATATTACTATGAATTTAGGGTGGTAAATCTGCCTCTGTTATCATTGTAGATTGCATATGTTTCTTATAAGAATGGACAGTTTGACAGTCGTAGCAACAGTATCTAAGGTTTGGCGCATCATGCTGCTACCAGTGTTTATGTTCTCTTTTTTATTTGTGTCTGTCTGGTTCGGACGACTATCTTCATGTCTGTTTTTGGATGTTTGTGTACATTATTCTAAACATAAGATCATGGAGAATATATTTATTTATTAGTGACATCATTAGTGATCTCATGTTATCGGTGGCGCTACAGCTGTCATGCCTTTCACTCACCTCACCATCTGCCACAAACTCTGCAAATGTTAAGTGTATAAACTGGAAAGCAGTGCACTCCTCCTATTTTGTACCATAAAACAATTTCCCTTTGTTCCATTTGCCAAATTCAATGTAATGTAATATTAATGAACTGCAATGTAGAAACTGAGTTTACAGTAATTATACTCATGTTGAATAAAGAAATCACCACTCTGTCTTACATGACTCTATTGGGGAGAAGACTCATGCAGTGTAATTAAATAAATCTATAAATGAATCATCTCATCATCACATGTATGCAGTGGAATGAACAAAACACACTCCAATGTAAAGAAGAGACAACTGCTGTCTTCTAACAATGGAAATGGAGAAAATCAAGGGAGTTATGTACAATCTTATGAATAACAATGATGGTTAAGGATGAAAACATATCTATAAATCATGTTGCTGAACACACTTCATGAGGAGATCAGGCATTAAGATGAACCCATTGCAGTAAATATCCACCACAAATAACGTGTAATGATTTATCAGTGTTATGATGCTGTTATAACCTTTAAAATGAATGTATGATAAACTTGGAGCGCATGTTTATTACTGTATCTCTACATACGTGTCGCTGAATGACAGTCGCGGCCTGCGAGGTTCCGCAGGTTCCATCAGCGGTTCTGACCACACCTCCGAGTCTGACTGTCCGTTGGCATGGTAACTGTCTCCGCAGGGCTTCTCGCCATGAGGATCCATTTCCTGTAGAAGGGACGCCATTGAAATCCATGGTTTTAATCATGTTAATTAGTATTACAATGTATTGGTTTCATTAACGGCTTCCTGCAGAAAACATGTAGCTGATATTAGTGTGCTGGTGCCACTGTGCAAAACTTTATTGGCGGCTTCTTATTGACACTCATGACGGTTTCCCAGCTGAATTAGTGTCATTGTTTTGAATGGACTGTGAAGTGGTTTGAACCATGTGTAGATATGATGTAGATCCATATGATAAATGTACATTTTTTGCTGTTTACACTTTCCTTGAAAGGAAGCAAAAACATAAAGTAATCCATGCATTAATATTTTTATAATATTTTATATATTCAATAATTACTGCTACATTTTGTAAGTTACCAGAGCTTTATGTATCTGCTCTGTTATTTTTAATGTTTTACTTTGTGTTGTACTACAAAACACTATTTTAGTGACTTCTGCTCCTGAAACTCAAACTGCAGGTAAGGAAGCATGACTCACATCATTGGAGATCTGTCATGCTGTAAATTCATACATTTTAAGAATGGCATGTCATTAACTTGAGAGTTATTTTTGGAACAGTGTCAGGCGAGAAACTCAATTTTGCACTGAGAAGATAATGCCACTAGCCAGCTATCACTCAAACATAGTGTATATTAAAGTGTGGACAGTGAGACATCAAAGCTAATGATCTACCTGGGAGACATGCATTATTTTTAGGTCCAAGCAGGCCTATCGTGTGAATACTTCATTTATTATATGAAAAAGAAAAAATCTGCACGTTAATGGTGAGATGCAAAAGGCACTTACGCTGCCATTTCTTGTGTGTGATGACGCCTTGCTTTCACCTCTCCTGTGTCTGTGTGAGGAAGAGGAGGAGGAGGAGGAGGTGGAAGTGGAGGAGGTGGAGCAGGGCAGCATCCCGGCGGCGCCACCCTCCTGGCTGAGAGAGGAACCGCTGTCGCAGGTCCGCTTCCGAGGGGGGTCGTCAGAGAGGGGGGACAGGAGGGGAGGGAGCAGCTTCTCATCGCGCCGTCGAGACTGCTTCCTGTTCAGAGAGCTGCTGAACACACACACAGGCACAAAAATAACAGCAGTGATTATTTAGCATAACGGTACTGGATATTACCTTTGTTCTTCAGGTTTATTGAGAATCTTTGCTCTAATTATGTGAATTATTTGTGCCGATTGCTGAAGTGTGATTTACTTTCTTTCATTTCAATTATCACCTCCCATACATAGCCTAGTAGCACAGTTGGGGTGAGAGGGGTGAGGCAGGGTGTTTGTTCCATCAACACTGCTGCAGCTCACTTTGGTTGCTAATAGTGGTTGTTTTACAGCTCATTCATGTATATTAATTAAATCCCTTTTAATGAACAATATGATTTATCTGACAGCTGTGATATTAAAAATTGTTATGTTTTAAGATAAAACATTTTCAAGATAAACACTTTGCAAAACAAAAGATCAAGGATCATTTTGAAAATAAGAAGCAACGATGATACAACAAACGGTAACTGAAGTTACTGTGACGTATCTTAACATACACACAGAAGACTGCTACGTCTTAAATTACAAAAAATCCGCCAAAGCTGTTGCAACCTCAAAGTGTGTATCTTAGCACAGACAGGTGAATACATTATAAATAAAAACAAAACAAAAACAAAACGTAGATCTCTCTTAGTAAACAGAAAAACATGTACTTTGGGAAATCTGTTGTTATATTTTACATGCTGTCAGTCTCTAAAAGGTTCTACAGCTTAAGTGGTTTTTAAATTTTGTGCAAGGTCACTTCTGTATTACAGGATCCATTGAGCACATGTAGAAAATGTTTCATGACAACAAATGACTCTATGTGTACCACTGCTACACACTGTACACACTGGTGTTAAAGGTTAGAGGCTTTAGTAGAATCCTGATCATATGATTGGTACAGTATGGTATTCTTTACATGTGTTTTACCTCTTCTTGAGATACCGATATACTGGTCCCCTCTCCCCTTTCTCATGCAAGAGTCCTGATGTCCGACCAATCGCCCTGCTGCTCTTGCTGTCCACATGGACTCTTTTGAAGAGATGGCCCTTCTCTATCTCTCAAGCTCTCCTCAAGCTGCATGCTACTCCAAAACACATCTTGAAGCTGTTCTTCCGCTTGCCCTATTTTTGCCTATTATTGCCCAACTGCTTTAACAGCCCGTTTCCTGAGACTTATAATGGTCCCATTGGACTATTATTGTTGTTCTTACTTTGTGTTCATTTCATTCCACCTATAAAACCCCAGCCATCTGAGGATGGAGGCTTGCTTTTTAAAATGTCTCCCTCAATGTGTTTCCCAAACTTTTTTGGCTTTATATGCTATTTGTGGGGTGTAGTGGGTCAGGAACATGTGTTAATGTTTGCGTGTAAAACGTAATGAGATTTTCTGGACTGATTTTGGGTAATATATAAATAAACTGGCTTGATTTGACATTTTCTAACTTTGTCATCACTATATTTTATCAAAAAATATACATAGAAAATAATCTAAACGGATACCCTAACAACACAACTCCCTGGAAACTCTGGGGGTTTGATGCAGCGGGAAAGTTGCTGAGCTCGCAGAACAACGCCCCAGGCCCCCGACATTAGTAATAATATACAAAACCAGGGAGACAAAGACTAATTAGTTGCTGCAGAGTGCGTGTGTGTGCATGAGTGTGTGTGTGTGTGTGTGTGTGTGTGCTTTCGGTGTCTGTGTACAGCATAATTGATGTGTGCAAGTGTGTATGACTATGCTAATTTGCGTGCATTTGTGTGTGTCTATCCTTAAGTGGATGCCGGTGTGTGTGCAGGGGAGCATGTGAGAGCTCTCATACTTCTTTTAAAGGGATAATAAGTTAAGAATTTTACAGCCCTGTAGCACAAAATGACCACAGTATATCTGCCAGATATTCTTCTGTAATACATTTACAATGACTAAACAGTTGCTTGTCCCAGTGGGAAGATTTCTGCTTTTCAAAGAGGACACCACGGATATAAAACCTGGGGTAAAACTGTTGTCAAATGAGACATAACTGATTAAAACAACATGATAATATCTGTCAAAAGTCACAGGTTAGAAATTGCTGAATGCTACTGAGGAGGGTGATCACATCATCCAGTTTACAGCTTCCATAAAAAGCCTCTCGGGTGATAAACAGACACTCTGCAGACTGAGGCGTCTGCTGTACAATGTCAGTGGTTCATCTCCAGGTCAAACCTCTTTCCTTTCCACCTTTCCCTCTTTGATAATGCCGCGATGCTATAAAAATATTCCCTCTGTAGCTGTCACTTTGAGGCTTATTTATGAAGACAGCCAGCTTAGTCTGTTTTTAATAATCCACACGGAAAGCTTAAATTCACGGTTTGTCATTCCTGTGTCACAGTGTGAATTGCACTCGCCTCTCCAGTGACTTCATCACCACATCAAAATTTGGAAGAAAATTCTAAAAATATGCTTTCACTCCAGTAAAGTTGCCTGATTACCTCTACCAGTGTCTGTACCAGTCACATGAGGTTGTGGTGTTCAGTAAGTGAAAGAGGGGAAGAATGGAGAAGGCAAAGCTGACCGTTTGCTAGAGCCGGTTAGTTCTCACATTGTGTCATTTTTCTTAGAAGGTAAGGGGACTTTGAAATCTTGATTCACATTGACCATCCATACCTGTCCTCTCTATTTCCTAACATATTTGGACATAGTATCACTGACATTCTCCATGTCCCCTTGTAGGGAAAGACAGCAAGGAAGCAATGAGAGAACTTTGAGATTGCAAAGAATGAGCTGATGCCAAAAGTAAAATGAAAGTAAAATTCCAGCCATTGTGATCTTCAGTGGATTCCAGGAGTCTTTGTGTGTGAAGTGTTGGAAGAAACATCAACTGAGAACTGAATTGGGCTTGTTTCGTTTGGCTGCTGATAATATTCTCATACTCATATTGTCATTTTGACTTCGAACAACATAGATCGTCATGCGTTTGTTTAGCTCTAGAATAAAATACTACTCATCCAAAGCTTTCCCAAAGAGCTGATGTTTGCCATAGAAGGATACATCTATCTGATCATGTCTAAGATTTATTTGTACACTTTATAGGTTATTAATACATATTGATTAACATGTTGATTGGCCATTTTATGCTTTTATTGATAGTAGACAGTAGAGAGATGGAGACTGACATGTCTCAATGGACCATTTTCACAACAGGCAATGTGACTTGTAAAAGCAGGAAAAGTACAGGTGGAATTAATAACATTAATGAAGGCTGCATTCTATTTAGTTGAGCCACTATCAGTATCTGGTTTTGTGCATGCTCGCTCACATGACTTACTGGGACAATTGATGGATTAATATCTACAGCTGTGCTTCTCCTGCTTTGACAAGTCAAAGTCTGAACTTATGATTCTTGAGCTTGGACACAACAGGAATAAAATGCAATGCAGACTGTCTTTACATCCTTCAAAACAAGCATTACTTGAATTTCTGACAGCCGATAGACATTTTCCAGATGAATTAAAATGTAGTGCAGCATATGTACATACAGTGCTGCATTGCATTCTGGTCTGTTGAGTCTGCTGTTAGTGAATTAGTATTGATACAGTATCTGCCTCCTCTGATAGATTTTCTCCTGTAAGTCTGAATCGGGTTTGTTAATTCTGACGGACTGACATCAAACCTGGGTGCGTCGTGCACACTGTTAATACTTACTCTGTGGAGCTGTTCTTGTGGTTGTGTATTGGAGAGATGCAGGGTGGGAGGAGCTGACAGTCTTTGTCCAATCGCAGCTTCTTGTTGCCGTTGACTGATGGCTCGCTGTGGTCCAACTGGGAATACAGAAGACAGAACACACACTTGAGTCAGACAGGGAGAAAACTAGTAAAAGCAGATGACAGGGATTTATTTAAATTATAGTTACTGAGTAAATAAAATGAATAGAGACTTAAAAATACAGCATATGAAGAGATTTTCAGGAAAAATGTTATAAAATTGTAAGCAACAATCACACCTTGTGTTTCCTCTTGCTCTTGCTGGTGTGTTTCTCTGTTGGGACCACTATGCTGCCAGCTGCTTGCCTCCTGTGTTTGCCTCCACTCTCTCCTCTCTCCGTCCTCCCTGGCAGCCTGGGATTACTCTGCTCTTGGACAGGAGGGTTGTCCAGGACCCCCAGACCTTGGCATACCTTCTCTCTTCTCTCCGTCGTCCTTTCTCTCTCCCCGAGCCCGAACCTCTCTCTGTCTTCTCTATCCGCCTGCTTCTCTCTCTCTGTTAATCTGTCTCTGTCACCTTGCCTCTCTCTGTCCTGCGCTAATCGCTCATTTTCTTCTTCCTGTCTCTCCCCTTTCGGTAACTTCTGTCTTTCTCTCAGCCCGGGCCACTCTCTGTCTTCCTGCTTCTGTCTTTCTCTCTCTGCCGCCCCTACCCTCTCCCTCTCCCCCTGTCTCTCCCTGTCTCTGCCTTCACTCCCGTCCCTTTCTACCATTCCCACCCGGGATCTTTCCCCTAAACCTTGCCCGGGCACCCTGCTGAGCAAACTCAGGTCAATTTTCACCCACAGACTCTGGATCTCTGGGTACTCCCTCAGGGGGGAAAGAGGCACATCATGCCCCATGTTGGAAGGTGGTGACATGGACTCAAGGTCCTTGCACTGACCTCCTAACCCTCCAGGATCGGGAACAGAAGTACCAAATGAAGCGGTAATGTTGCTAATGCTTAGGGAGTTACAGCTGCTACCGCTGCCATTAGTGCCGCTGCTGATGCTACTATTACTACTGCTGCTACCATTAGTGGTCACACTGCTACCATCTTTGACACGCAGTCCCTTCCCTCCGAATGTTCCAAGATTTCCCAGACTGTTAGCAGAGCCGAGGCATGGGAGTAGAGGGGTGTGTACGTGCGTGTTGGACAGAGTCTGTGTGTTAATCACAGAGCGTGTCGTCTGAGGTGGCAGAGCGGGGATTTTGATGGCTTCCTCTGAATCCGAGTGGCATTCTGAGGAGGAGGAGGAGGAATCTGTTTCGATGAATTCTCGGGACTTGGGTGTGATTTTGCTGTTCGGACCACGATGCTTCCTCTTATCCTGTTTTATACGAAAGACAAATGGGAGAGCTGTTTAAATAATCTACTGACAATTACTGACAAAATATTCTATTCATATGCATGAAAAACTAAATGTAAACTAAAGTCGTCTGCTAGTGACATTTTTCAGCCCCACAAAAAACGCCAGCAGTTGACAGAAAGTATAATCAGTAAAGCCACATATATACGTTACTGCGTTTGATAATATCATGCAAATTAGGCAGCACAAGTTGTCGGCATGTTCTGCTAATCTGTGAAGTGAAATGAAACATGTTCGACTCTCCAATTTTCTAATGTCAGTAATAATTCACTGCACACAAGTCACACAATTGAGCACAGGCAGTCTGATGTCTGTCACATGCAAATTAAAAGATGTGATTTTTACACAGGATAACTTGAGTGCTGGTTTTGATCTTTTCATGGAATTTCTTGACAATAAGAATAATACAGGATATCGCCAGCTTCATCATTCCGGTGAGAAACCTGTCTTATAGCTGTTTGTGCATTATCACTAATCCTACATCCTGACACTTATTCTGCTTGTGTGAAGAATGTGAGAAAGCGTGCAGGACCAGCCTCAGCCTGCTGAGTTTATTTTCTTGGTTTCTCTGCAGATACACCTGTAAGTCTGTCCCTCTCTTGTTTTTTTTTTCAATCACAATTGTCTCTAAGATGTCGAATGATGGATTTTAGAAGTGAAATAACCAGTGATTCTTGTTTGAAACAAAAGCAAGCGAGGAACAGTGATGTGTGTGTGTGTTACACCAACATGAGAAAACAACAACAGAGGCAGACATAGCAAAGAAAACATTGCAAAATGTTCCCAGTCCTGAGCAAAACCCACCCACTTGACAGACGTTGGGTCACAGTTTTCTTAAACATCTAAGAATTGTTCCAATGCATGTTGCCATCTGCAAAATCCATTCTCAATAAATGCCATGTTGTGTATTGTTGATCTACTGTTCTGCTGTGTTTTCTGGAAAGTTCTTTTAGCTTCCCTGCCAGCTGTTCTGCGCAGCTAAAGCTGGCAGCACATCAAGTGTTCTGACAGCAACCACAGCAGAGGTTGCTGATGTTAGCACTGATCTTAATTTCCCGGTTATTCAGGTTAATTTTATGTCGGGAAAAAAGGAGAATTTTTCAGATGTTGCAAGTGTGGCCTTAGGTTTTGTTATGTAACGCATTTAGATGATGTAGAATGATAGAAATGTGTTAAATGTGGGTGTAATATGACAGTCAACAGCTAATTTTAGAACCATTCAGATTAAATTCTACATTACACCTCGTCTTATTATTACAACGGTTAATACTATATCTTATCTGCTTTCTAACCTCAAATAACGTACATTTAAAGCTATGCTCATTGGTTAGAGTCAAGCCTTTAATGGAAGTAAAATGAACTTTTGTCTTGTGTTTTGTTCCCCTGAAGTTATTACAGTTATTGCTGGAAAGAAAAAGAAAACATAAAGAAGACATGACATAATGAAACAGTATGTACAGTTGGAATGAATTCAAGTTTGAACTTCTGACTGACTGTCAAGCTGACTGAACCTCAAACTGCTGTTGGAGACGTGGCAGATGTCAGGGTCAGGTACGTCAGTCTCACGTCAGATTTGTAAGTCTTGTCTTATGGTTTGATGGATTAGCTGCTGTTTGCTGGTTGTTGATCTCCAAATGCAGTCTTTGATGTTTGAGTAATGCTGACGACTGCCGTTGTTTACCTTTTCTTCATAAAAAGTTGAGATATTTTTGGGTTTTTTTTTTTCTTTGCCATCAAGTATAATTATGAGACACTGGTGCTATAAAGATCAACAGAGCTCAAAACATGTACTTACTTTGTAAGTCTGTATTCTTTTAAGGATGATGTACATTCATCTTTCACGTGTCAAACTCACTTCAGTGGTTTTACAAGATTTACAGGCTGCTGTTGAATGTCATGTTGATTTTGATATCAAACAATCGTGACAATGATATTCAGACCTTTTGATGTTTTGATATAAATTTGGATAATAAATAAAGAAGATGGATAGTATCATACTCTGTAGTCATTTTATGGGTATAATTGTAATATGATATTCCTTCCTGTCCTTCTCTATGCATGTCTTTGTTACATAAAGCTGGTTTCTTCCATTCTTTCTTCTCTCCTTGAAACTACCTAATCTTCATAAAACCACAGAGTGTAGGATTATAGGTTAAGACGATGGACGATGATTACAGTTCTACCTATTTGTCGGTTTGACTCTCTCTCACATTTTCCATCTTTCGATAAAAGCAGTCAGTGTTGAGCCAGAGTAGTCGTGTAATAATACATTTTTTATGCTGAAGAGTTTTATGACTTTGACAAATCATCCAGATACTGTGAGGATGAAGTGATTATTACGGGATACATGGGACATGTTACATGTGTCTTCACACATTCCAGATGTGGGTAAGTGGGGGGGGGGACTGTTCTAAGGTGCTTGAGTCATGTACTCCAATTGTATAAAATATAATTTCTCCCTTTAGAAAGTAATTTGCATGAATAGGGGATTCTTGAAAAACTGTGTGTTCTCTCTCATTTAACCTGCCTCTTATCTCAGTCAGATGTAAACTGTAGACTGGAAGCTGTTGGAAAATCACCCTACCCTTGTTATCTTGCCGTTTTTGATGATCGCCCCCCCCCCCCCCCCTAAGAAACACACACATGTACCCCACTCCTAAAAACTGACCTGGTTTACACTGACAGCAGGTATTGGCACAGGGGTTTGCTGTAGCGCTGCTGGTGGTACAACTGTGTTGTTGTTTGAGTTGGTAGCGCTGCGAGGTTCTTTCCTGGGGGCTGTTTTCCCACTGGGAGGTTTGTTTCGTGGCCTGGGGGGGTTCTGATGCTCCAGGGAGGGGGGTGGCAACAGGTCCTTTTCCCTCACTGCAGGGCTGGCGGGAGAAAACACGAGAAGAGGAAGAATTACAATCAGAATTAGGATCGCCCACTGCTGTTCCAGCTACTGTTGTGCAGTTTTACACTGGCAAACAGTGGAAGATAATATTTGCCATGGCCAGCTCCAGGGGGCGAATGTGTGTTAAAATGAAAAACTATAAGACAGCATGAAATAATTGGAAACAGCATGCATTCAGCTGAACTTGTTTGGATGTGGAAAGCTTAAAAAATAGAAAGAGGGAAGGGAAGAAATGATTGAGGGAGAAAAGAATAGAGAAAGGAAGCTAGAAGTCAATTATTTTTCTAATTAGCCTAATGTCAAGCTGAGTACTCAGTTTGGCATGGCTTCTAGTCAGTCTGGGCATTTTTATAACAGATGAGGGAGTGACAGCGTTCAGTGACTAGCTGCCAAGAAGCTCAGTGATCCACCGTTAGCCCTCAAGTGACAGGTAGTGTTGGGTAGTATAGTGTTAACTGTAATTGTAATAATTGTAGCAATATCAAGTAACATGTCAGTTATAATATACAGTTACCCATCATTAAGTAATCTAAATGTTAGACTGAAGTTGAAACAATGAGTTTGCACTGTCTGCATTGTCCAGGTGGAAATATTCCCTCCACTGTACATCAACATTACTTGATTTGTCTGCTAATTCACTCACATGAATGCAAGCACAACAGAGATCTTCCAAGATTTTGCTGCATACATTAAGAGCCACTAGTGTTTGTGAAGCAACTATCCAAAGTTCATAATTTAATATTCTGGGCCCATTATTCTTTTTATTATATATTATAAATTCATGATTTGAAGTTTTTCTTTATTATTTATACACAGTTCTGCGTGGACAATGTCACACAAAGATAAAACTATATTAGACTTTATCTTGAGCGTTGCAGAATATTTGGCTCTCTGGTGATAAACTTTTCCTTTGTTTAGAGAAAGCTGAGGTCATTCTTACAGGATCAAATCGAATCAAACTGAGAAAATACAATTTTTGGGATGGTCAGATAATAACTGCAGCAAAAACCCCATAATTATAGGTTGAATTAAAGTAATCAGGTCTAAGAAGAGGCCTCAGTGCTAAAACCCCATTTGCTGAAAGACTAGTGCAACATAAACAAGTCTTGTTGGGGCTTTAGTTCAGTGCTTTTTAACTATACTGATAATTCCTGGTCAAAACCAAGCATCGGATGGCTTTAAACAAGCTTATTATGGTTATGTTATTGTTGTTGTTATTAGTCAAATTAGCTAATTTGGTCAATTATTCAATTTAAGGATAATAAATACTGGCATTCACCAGTTTTGTGGACCAACAATTAATACTGCAAGAAACTCCAAAACAGCAATCACTAATAATTTTACATTTGAAATAAAATAAGTGAGTCATACTTTTGGGAAGCAAATATGAACTGATGGCAAAAACATGCAGCTTTGCCAGAATGGTCTTGTCCTTTCTTCCTTACCTTTGCTGGTTTGCTCTGCTCCATGTCTGGCTCTGATTATCCTCCACGCTGTTCGACCTCTCTGTCCGTCTGGGCTGTTTCTTCCCTGTGGTGTTCCTCCTCGGGGTCGTGACCTCTGGCCCTGACAACAGGCCCGGCGACAGCCTCATCTTTGACCTCTGACCTTCCCCTGAGGCCTTCTGGCTGAGCTTGGCCTTGGCCTTCTCTCTGCTCGGGCTGCGGGCAGCAGAGGAATACAGCCACATTTTTTTGTCAGCTGTTCACTTCATGTATTTCATCCATGAATTATTGGGTCTCATACAAGAACCACTCCTATGAACAGATTAGTTTTTAAGAGGCACGTACAAGTTTATGGCATTCCTCAGTTCCAATTGCACAGTAACATTCCTTAACCGCCTCCCATCATGAGCGCTTTGCTTTAGAGAGATGTTTTTTTTGCCTCTAACTTCACGTCGAAGCATTCCCTCTTTATTTCTGTCACAGCAGGCTACAATGCTGCTCTACGTCTTTGTGTTAAATTTTTTTAATATGTTTTTTCTTTGCTGATTTCTAAAAATAGGACATGAAACTACTTGGTGTGAAATTTGAAATTTACACTTTGGTAACATTTTTGTGAATAAAACTTGCCCACTAATAATGAGCAGATCTCACAAACGTGCTCCTCCTCATGAACAGGTGACATTCATCAGGCTGAAACAAGTGATTTATGACATGTTTGGGCAGTTAAGAGAGTCTGCTGAATCTGACTTGAAACACTTGTATGAGTAAACCTCTCAGAAAAAGGTCTGAGAGTTTTAGGATAAGAATATAAAAATGTTCTTGCATGAGGCCCATTGATCCATAATCAATTTGTTGATTCACTCTCTCATCCATTTATCACTGAAGATGTAATTTAAGGGTATTGCTCAAAATGCCAACCTCTCCCTCTGAATTTCTGTCTTTAAGTCTTGTAAAACTGATAAAATCGTACACTAACTTTTCAAACGATAATTTCCATTAAATGTACAGTACATATTGAGTAAGTAAGTAACTTAAAATCTAA
Source organism: Thunnus maccoyii (assembly GCF_910596095.1). Classification (NCBI taxonomy): domain Eukaryota; kingdom Metazoa; phylum Chordata; class Actinopteri; order Scombriformes; family Scombridae; genus Thunnus; species Thunnus maccoyii. Next base: position 8,053,760 of record NC_056540.1, on the reverse strand, counting down.
ATATTTGGTGTTGTAGATTTTGAAACAAATATACATGTGGTTCGTACCAGAAGGCTCCCCTAGTATCTTTGTGTTCCACTGTTGGTGCAGCTGGAACGGGGGTGCTGTTGGATCCGCAGGGCTTGGTCTTGGCAGCTGCACCCGCTGCTGGTGCATCATTCCCTGGAGAGAAAGTTTCCCGACCCTGGGTGATGGAGCCTGGGCAGTGGACCATTAAACCAGAATAAGTTTTCTTTCTTTTACTCTTTAGCTGCTTTACCTCACACACTGTCTCTACCAACCTGTGCCATGATGTTCTTGCTGTGGGGGAACCAGGGGTTTGGTTTGAGCTTGGACCTTGTTCAACCAGCTGTCCAGCTGCCACTTGTTGGTGGAGGGGGGCTCAGGCTAGAGGGGAAAAAAACAGCTTTTAGATTATCAAATATTTCAGGTATTAATACACTGTGTGACACCACTCTGTGACAGTTATAAACCACTGAAAAACACAGGGGAAGTTAGATGTGATTTCCTTTGATGCTTTAAAAGCGGATTTCGTCTTGAAATCATTTAAATGTTTATTTTCTGCAGACAGAAATGAAAACCTTTTTCATTGAGATCTGAAAATAGCTCACTTTAGTCTGTTTTTATTCTGCGCTGTGAGTTGTTTTAACACAGCTGCGTATTTGTTGGTGATACTCTTTGCATGTTTGGACTGAAGCTGGTCCACCACTTCATTTTCATTCTCTTTCTGTGCATTTTACTCTCTTTTTCTCAGCGTGTATGTCTGCATAAGCCCATGAAACCAGGCAGCGTTGAGCCATTAAAATAATGTGATAAATAATGTTATAATTCAGTTTTCTGCAGTTGGAGTTTTATGACTTTCAGTGCAGCACCCAGAGACTGTGGGAAGAGACCATTTAATATACAGGCAGTCAGAGACACACACACACACACACACACACACACACACACACACACACACACACACACACACACACACACACACACACACAGAGGTGAATAGCGCTGAATCAGGGAGAATAAAAAAGGCTCTTTAGGAAATATAAACAAAATTGGAGACACTTGTCACAGCAGAGACATCCATGTCATTATCAGTATTTTTTATTGCTGAATTGTTGAAAGATTGCTTTAACAAGGATTTCTATAACAAAACTACTGCTACTGTAGCTCTGCCTTTCATAAAACAGGGAACCAGAAAAAAATATATTTTGACAGTTGGCATAAATAAAACTTTCCATGACTCTTGTAATGATTGGTTGTCTTTAAACTGAATTTAGAAATATGCATGAGAAAATCAACTAAATGTCTCTATTGAACAAGAGAATAATTCATAAATTAAGGTTAATAATAATAAAATATCACTTTCTGATTCATATTGTGATTGCATTACACTTACTGTGAGTCCCTATGGCCAAAAATGTTATACTTAATGAAATATAATGTAACACTGAGGCACTCCATATATTACAGAATTATTCATCATCATCTTCAGAACTTATTTTTCAGTTTTTCCCAAGTACATGCAATATAATATTCAAACTTGTAACAAAGTAACAAGTTGTAGTATCACCCCTCAACAGTTTTAATTAGCTTGTTTGTTCATATGAAAATTACATTATCATTATTATTAATTAAATTATGCTTATTTAAACTATACATACATTTTACCCTCACATTCATGTTATACACACACATGCACACACACTTGTCATCCTACCTCTGGAGTATTGGTGCGGGAGGCCCGGTTATACTCGCTGTCACTGGAGCTGCTCTCTGATTCATCTGTGTCCGACTCTGAGCTGCTCTCTGATTCACTGCTGCTCCCTGATGCCCCGCTACAGAGGAAAGAAAGAAAGGGGAAAAAAAGACTTTGGATTTAATCGACATGTCACAATGTACCAAAACAAAGACGGTAATAGTTTCACTAGATGCTGACAAAGCACATCCGTGGCCACTAACAGGGTTACATCACACTTCACAGGGGGACCAACAGGGATGCCCACTCTCTCCCTTGCTTTTTGCTGTTTTCAATGAACCACTTGCTAGCTGTGTCTACAGTTAACCCCAGTCATAACACCAGTTCAATCTGTATGCAGATGATGTTTTACATTATCTTTGTCAAGTCAAATACCTTCTGTGTTGATTGCACACATTCTACAGCCAAGTGGACTAATTTCAATCATTTATCTTTGTAGTGGAACAAGAAAAGTGTCTGCAACAGCCATGCTAGCTGCTCTGTGAGGCTGTACTTTGACACAGCAATGCTTTGAAGTAAATGCTAATGTCAACATGCTAACATCAGCATGTAGCTTTAGTATAAGTACAGTCAGGAAGACTATCTTTTGCATGCTTAGGCCTGTAGTTTTATTACTCATACCATCATGCCATTCACATCTCTCACACATGCTCACTCATAATTTCCTTGCTGTCATTGCCTGGCTGTCAACTGAGATATCAGCTGTTCACATCAGCTGGTCACATCTGTCCAATAGCACAGCAACACACCTCCATTGTTAGCCTATCATCTTGCTGCCGTCTTTTTAAATATGTTTCTCTCTCTCTGTTTTAGTGTGTTTATGCTGGTGTTATGCATGCCCCTCCACCTACCCATCACCACCCTGTCTTCACAGATTCATTAGCTTCATCACTTCGTCAGCCTCATCAGCCTATCATACTCAGCAGAGTCACAGCCACCGTGACCATCAGTGTCTGGACTCTACAGGGGGATTTATCTTGCTGCTGTTCAGGGATGCCCCTCGATTACAAAATCTCCCTGTAGAGTCTAGGAGCCAAAAACCTTCTTGACAAGACTTAATTATCACTATATCATTTGTTATAATAAACAAATATCTTTACTTCATTCACTTCGTCTCTCCTGATTGAAATGATAACGTACTCACAATGACAATACTAGCATGTTGATGTTTAGCAGATATGATGTTTACCAAATTCACCATCTTAGTTCAGTAAATTAATATGCTAAAATTTGCTAATTAGCACTAAATACAAAGTACAGCTGAGGCTGGCAGGAATGCTTTGTTGCATTTGTTTTGTAGGTCTTTGGTCATAAACCAAAGTATTGGACATACTTTGATCTAATGATGGCTGTAGATGAAAGGATAGGGGATCAAAGTTACTACAGTTCATCCACTGGGGACCAAGTTTCACGGCAATCCATCCAATAGTTAACAAGATATATTTCACTCTGAACCACAAATGTCAACAGCATGCAGGAAAAGTCAGGGCATCACCAAAGTTGTTGGGATCCATGCTCTGGGAACATCAACCTCTGTCGTGGTTGACCGTCCGACCCACATTGCCATGCTGATAGCATGGCTAAAAAACATAAACCCCAAACCAGTCTGTCCACTCTACACTCCACAGCTTTCTCCACAATTAATTCAGGAAACCAGATACAGAATCTCAGAGCTACACTTCATACATGCGTGTAAAATATGAAATACCACAACTGCTTTAAAACCCTTCTGATTTCCTCAACAGCCTGATAGTTAGCTCTCAGAATTAACAATTTACAAATGACTTTGGCAACATGCTCACCATGTGCGGTAGGGAACACACTTTCTTCCTACACTTACATGAAGCCCTGCTGTCTTTACTGAGTCATCCTGCCAGTTAGTCTCAATCAGTGTCAGGATTATTTTAGGCACCTGCTGAGACTTGAATTTCTTTTTTTGCTCTTGCTTGGTCCTGTGACTTTGGTTTACATGTGAGCTTTTTGAGGCAGGTAGTGTTCTTACACTACACTTCTCTACCTGTCTACTTTAAGTGAGCTGACCTTGTTGTTTGCCATTCCCATCTGAAGGTGGTAAGAAGGGTGGTGGACAACATTTATTGACTTTTTCACAGTGTATGCTAATACAGCACAGCAGGTGTCCACCTGCTGCTGTTCTGCTGGTTAAGTTTTACAATAATATATCTTGCTATATTTTGTGTAGCAGTCTCAAGTTGTTTTCCAAAGTTGCTTTTTTTTCATAGCTTCATCAATTTGTACCAACTGGTTGAGAAGCTGAGTGCCTGCCTGTTGGGGAGGCTAGTCATCCAGGGTGAGGTACCTTCACTGCATGCTTTGTTATTTTTATAATAGACGATTTATTTACTGCCCCAAATATACAGTAACTTCACTAGACTGACTTTCAACTACTTACCAATTTGCTTTTCCCGTAGCAGCTATATCCAGTTAATTTCTAATAAAACCTGAAGCTATTGAGTGTTCATGATATGTAGAATCTCATTCTTTACTGTTAAGCAATGGTCCTGACATTCACTCCTCCACGCGCAATACAATAGGCAAGGCCGGAAGCTTGTTGACATAGTGACTACAAGGCTAGTTGGTGGACAGCTGTAGTTGGTGAACTGCTGTAGCCTGCGAGCTAACCGCTAACTCACTAGCTAGCCCAGCTAAGCTGGTGCTAGTCAGTCAAAATAGCTCCCATTCTCTCTGTTTTCTCTCAACTGTTCTGTTTACTTCCCCCTGGCACTTTGTTAACCTTTGAACACTATTATGTTCAATAAAAAGTTATTGAAAAGGGAAAATAAATCTCTTGGAGCTAACAAGCTTGCTAACGGTCAATTAGAAAACTTGTTAGCTCATTAACATAACTGGATTGCTGAAGGGACAATAACAGTTTATACAGAAGATGTACTTGTGCCATGGACTCCTGTCTGATAACTGTCTGCACACCACTGTTTTTGTAGAACAGTTTTTACTGCAACAGAGGAGGTTAATTAAAAGTGAATGGTGCAACACTACTAATGAGCTATGATCTTCCTCCCTTTTGGACTCTTGGCTGTATGTCAGCTTGCTATTGGTCAAAAATTCACAGGCCAAAGTTAACCATAGTCAAACTTGACGCACAAAATACACACAGATTTACTTTGCCCCCTGAATGAATCCACTGATCATGCCAATTCCGTTGGACTGAATAGAATTGGCCACAAAATTTGGTTGTTTTAAATCCTGGTGTGACCAGGCCTCTACTTCCTTGGGTGATATGCCCCAGGTGAAGTAGTTGGATGATCTCATTATTCCAAATCCTTGCCACACATCTAGTTATGCTTGTTGGTACAACCCTCAACTTTCAATCCAATAAATCTCATCCTCCCTTAAGCGTATAGCAATAAAAACACACATCTTCACCACCTCTTTCAACACATTCATCTCATTTAACAACTTGACTCAGAGGATGGCAAGTTATCCCCATTATGCATCTTAGTGAAACACATAATCAAACTCTTAAGTAAAACAGATATCATAAACTATGAATTCATATTTCTTTATACATTCTGTTTTCTAATGTCACCAATTTAAAAAGAAAAAGGTAATGAGAAGCCAGCCACCTTGTAACTTATTAAGTAACAATGAAGCATCTAACACAGAATATAATAAATGGCTATTAATAAATACATAAACACAGCATTTTGAACCACTTCAATTGCCCTCTCATCCTCTCTGGTGCTTTGGTTGGCCTTGTGTTCATCCATCCTTCCACAAAGCTTTGAAATGGCCTCCTAGAGGCAACATACATCGTCACAACTTAAGTACACACACAAACACACTTGCACACAGAAATCGCAATTATGTGTAGTTCTCTTTGGATGTGTGTGTGTGTGTGTGTGTGTGTGTGTGTGTGTGTGTGTGTGTGTGTGAGTGTGCACGTAATTTCAGTTCAAGGCTGCCATCACAGCAGGCACCAATCTGTGTGAGCAGTCAAGCAGCAAATCCATCAACTGTTCCTCAGGCAACACACACACACACACATACACACACACACAGTGACAGATACTGTATGAATACGGTCTGTGCCCTGTTTTTCTTCTTCTATCATTACTCATCTCTTCTCTTTGTCTCTCCCTCCCTGTCTCTTTCAATTTCAATTAAATTTTCACCTCAGTTTGCTCTATTAGCATCACAGTTGAAACAATATTTGCAAACGTCGAGTCGAGCTCCATACATACATGTTTATGTGTGTGTGTTTTCAGTTTTCTCTGTGCAGACCCTCCGCCATGCAATCAGTGATAGTACTTGGGTGTTTGGAAGATATATTAAAGCAGTTTTTGAAAGAATTTTGAACCAGAATAAGGATGATAGGTGGGTTGGGGTTTCACTAAGCGCAGGTAGTTACAGAGAATGGCAAGAAGTCATCTCAACTTTCATTTTGGTTTTCACTGCTTGTGCCAGCTGTTAAATCGGCATTGCAATAAAACAGGAAATATAACCAGAGATGTGATTTTTCTCATTACATTCATTTACTTTTTCTCTTAGCAAGATAATTTCTTTCATCCATATAATTTAAATAACCCTAGTGTGGTGACAGTTTATTCATAGTGTTGGTCTGACATCTAGTAGATAACTTTTATTATGCCCTGGGGAAATTATTGATTAGGCCAAGTGCGTACAAACAAAAATTGGCAGTATATCACTTTAGGCAGGAGGAGGAAATACAACAGGAGTGCTAAAGACAAGGCTGTATGAGTAACTTCTACTACAATAAGTACAGATTGTAAAACAGTTTAAAATATCTATACAGTTTCAAAACAGCCAACTATGTCTAGGAATTTCACTAATATTGGAAGAGACTGCACGAAACAATTTCCATTTATTGCCAGCAGTGTTAATGCAGGAAGGAGTATGCCCTTCAAGTAGCAAATCAAACAGTGGATGGTGTGTAGATGGACATGCAGTGTGTCCAAGGTCAGCGCTGGAGACTTGAGTTTGTGTCCTGTTAAAGACCTGCGCTTAATGTTCACATCTTTCCCAAACCTTACACCTGCATTAATTGATGTTTTAGTCCACAAGATGTAAATACAAAACATATTATTGACATATTATCACCTTATAAAGTTGATATGGCTAAAGTCTTACAGACCAGTTGCTTATTTACTCACCCAGGACATACTATGCAACATTAGCACTCATTTGAAGTGTTTCTGTCCACCCAACAGATGTATGTTGAATATTCACTCTCTTTTTAGCTCTGTTTTGGTCTCCACCATCTCCTGAGAAAAATATTTGGCTATATAGCTTCTAAATGCTCCACTAAGTTCAGCAGCTAGTATCTCATTTTGTCTGTGTGCTGCTTGGTGCTGGGCAGGTAGCTTACAGTGGGTTTAGTAGAGCCTGTTTTTCTGAAAACAGCTTCCTGCTGCAGCTGGAAACAAGGCTGATGAGAGCAGTGGGAGTGAACCAAAATGAACTGAATGATTCTTTTGCACTTTGTCTCGATGCTTTTAATGTTTTATGCAAAGCACTTTGAATTGCCTTGTTGCTGAAATGTGCTATATAAATAAACTTGACTTGCTAACACTGTGGGAAACTTCAGAGTTGGGTGATAATTCTCTCCAGGGTAGTCACTACGAGCAGCAACATTCACATTACACATTCACTTAATCTAATATAAAAACACTGAGCAGAGCTACTTTAAACAGATATTGTAGAAGGGAAGAATTTTCAAAATTTTGGCACTGAACTTAATCTGGGGGAATGATCCAATATGAAGTTTCTTGTCTGGTGATAGGATTGTTGTAAAAATATAAAATATATTTATATTGGACTGTCATCTACTGTATGTGTTGTGTCTATCAACTCCTATCACTGCCTGATGAGACGATGGGAATTTGGCAAATTATGTGTTAAAGTCACTGAGATGTTTTCTTGGATCAGGCTTGTCAAACACTGTTTCGGTTTTTCATAGTGAACAGCCTGTTCATACGTGGATTACTGGAGGACTGAGACAGAGATGCCAGACAGATGGTGATAACAGACATATCCTGGACTTTTTTCTGGGTCTGTTAAGTTCCCTTACTGCCTTTAAAGAATTAGAGAACCAAGAGTCCTGTGTATCAGCAGCAGCTCTCTGTTGCAGGGGAGACTAATTACTCTTCTTGATTCAAACCCAAAAGAAGATACTGACCAGACTGTGGTACAACTACAATATGTTACATTTTTATTCTGTTGTCAAAACAGCAGCAACCAGTGTTTCATCAGGATGCCACCTACTGTGCCTTCAAATGGCTTCATTTTGACCTAAAAAGGGCAGATTTTTAGGAAAACTGTGGTCATAACATATCTCAGGAAACTTCCTCAGTCATTATTTGAAAATTAGGTACCCAGCTGCAGAATAAAACAGTACAGTCGAAGGTCCAACTGCTGTTTTAAATCCTTCTCCATGCCATCAGGAAAGAGAACTACTGAATCCTGGTTATAAAAAACCTCTTAAAACCAAAAAATGTCCATGTTTTTAACATTAGAAAATCCCACAAGGTTTGCTAAAACATCCAAAGTCTTGGAAAAAAGACAAAGAACATGACTTCAGTGTCCACAATGGTAGCTATGGCCCTGCACAGAAACATTCAACTGTAAGACTGAAGACTTATTTTTGAGACAAAAGCATGTTATATAACAATAACTTGCACTTACTTTTACTGAGAATAATGATTTTCTAGGACTCCCCTGCACTAAATCCAGATTGATTGGGGATGGATGTGCAGCCATCTAGACAGTGTTTCACAGATATAGTCCAACTGCGTCTCATTGTGCCACAGAAGTAATACCATTTGGTGGATGCTTTCATCCAAAGCACCTTGTTGTTTGATGAGCTCTTACATTTTAACTCTGGGAAACAAATAACCGCCCCTGGTGGGCTAGCCCACATTGTCGATCAGACATTTGGCAAGAAATCAAGGTGAGAAAAAACATCAACCGAGTGTCTGCCTTTTAAAGCTGTGCTGTTCTCACTTGTCATTAGTGCTGGAAATTCTGGATATGATCCTGGGAATTCTGGGCTCACTTAAGTCTCTCTGAAGCCTGAAGCCCTGAGCCTGGAGCAAACATAGGAGAACACATGATTTAAGCCTGCCTGAATCCATTTCTTTATTCACTGTCTCATTACTGGATGTTTGCGACACAGAATGCCTCTTTTACTCCACGAGTGAAACTCTCCAATGCATTGTAAACAACATACAAAATTGTGCAAGGCACATTTAATAAATGTGGCGGTAGTCTTTTTCTTATAGTTTTTCATATAATTCCTTAATTTGCCAAAAGATAAAATTGACTCAAAGCGTGAGACCAGTCTATATTTACACCACTGATATATTTGTGTTTTTGTATTGTGTGAAGTTAAAGGAAAGCAGGAGTGTCTTTTCCCCTCAATGGGATTTTCAGTTGAGTGCTCTAGCCTATTTTATTCTGGCAACATAAACAGTATGTGTCGGAGGAACAAGATGAAAGGAGATGAGTACGTGTGTGAAAGCATTACATCTGGCTCGCTTTCCTCCTCTTTTCTCAGGAATCAGCCATCAGCCGTCGGAAATAATTTAATGCCGTGGTCGGTGCCAAATTAAAATGTGACGCCAGCTGGTGCAGACTGACAGACGAGCATTTTGCTGGACATTTTAGATACATTTCTATGAAGTTTTGTTGAAGTTAAGGCACATTAACTTCATCCAGGAGGGAATTTGTTCACACTTTAGCATAAAATCATATCTGATCTGACGAATGACTCATTTGATGGACATCCAATTACCACTTTCATCTCTATGTGAAATAGTTCTTCATCCATTTGTTAAAAGGTATCGTTGTATCTTTTATTCATGTGTATTTCTGTAAAGTCTTGTTTCCACTTCAGCTCTAATTACCAACTAGATACTCTTATCTTTTGTTTCCCATAATATCTGATGTTTCCTCTTTCATACATTTATAATCTTTTTCAGCTCTTTGTAACAATACGGAGCATGAAGAGAACATAGAAAATAACATGGCATAAACAGTATAAACACCAAATTAAAGACAATTCCATCTTCAATGTCTCAAACATGTGTCTTTCTGGTCTCAATACAAGAGCTTTCATTTTCTCTAGGTTTTTTTGTGTATGCCTGTGTCGATGTTGCATAACACAGATAAGACTAAAAAAATAGCTTGTGTCAGAGTTTCAGGCTCCAGCGGAGGCTTTGGTGTCTGTTTATTTGTGTGATAAAATCACAAGCACATCAGGGGAAATGAAAGCCTTACAGCCTTGACAAAATGATCTGTTGGTTTGATATGTCCAGTGGGCCTCACAAGATCCACATGACACCCACATACTTAAAGGCTGCAGCAGCTAAGCTAGAAGATACACTGGCTTTCAGGTTGACTTACAAATCTGCCAGTATTCATGGTTGGCACCATCGACAAAGTCAAGAGGAGAACTGGCTGTAAGCAAATCATGTCTTTTTATATTACACCGGAGAGATACCAGAAAAAGACTGTTGAATGCAGTTCAGCTCAGTCATGTAAGCAGTAAAAGGCAATGGCCTGAAAGTAAAGTAGATTGCTTCCAACTCTGGGTCACTGAAACACTTTAGACTGTATTGTTTTTAGCATTTGCCACTTTGGTCTTTAAGGTCGCTGATTTAAAGTTGTGTTCAGACAGACGGCACTGCGTTAAAAAATGCAGAAAGCAAAAAACTTGCACCAACAATACATTTGATTTAGATGTATTCTAGACTTAGTCTGTATGTCTGTGTCAGTCCATTTGGTACAGGAGTCATAGCAGGTTCCAATAGTGAAAAAGTTCAGTGGTAGGGTGACCTTTTTGTTGTACCTTTACCTGTATCTTTACTTTAATGTCAATTTGATTTGAGGTGTTGTTTTCTGTCAGGTTGAAGTCCAAACATGACGTGAGAGCTCCAGTATTACAGTATGCTCATGGCCTGCCGCTGGTTTATCAGGATACTGGATGTGGTAGCAGATCATGGTTGGAGTTTACCATCCTCTCTGCTCCTCTCGCCCCAGACTTCAGGCTACTGTTTAGTCACGTGAGTGGGCATCTGAGGAGAATTTTCTGTCTTTCGACTGAGACTTTTCATGTTTAACCTTGACTTGAGTGAGTAGCTTATCTACCACCTGTTTGTATTGATTGCACCCTGAAGGCTCTTGCCTCCTTCATGAACTCCTCAACCTCCACTGGGCTTCAAGAGAGTATCTCTTGAAGAACAAGAGGGCTCTGATTTAATATTTCATTTTAGGTTTTTGGAAATATATTAAGAGGGTAGTGAAAATCTGTACATTTTACACATGGGTGGATTTTATATTTTATATTACACTGACTTGACCCAAACAACAACAGTAATACAACCAAACAGAGAAAAGGAAATTGCACTAAGATTACAGAAAACAACAACTTATGTCTTCAATGTTGTCTGTGTTTTTTCAGAGCATTTTAAATATAGAACTTTTAATATAAAGGCTGTAGCAACCACTGAAGACTCACTAATGTCATGTCCTCAGCTATGTTCCTGTTTCTTTCTGTTTACATTCTACAATTACAGAAATATACATAACACATGTTGTTTTTTTAAGGTTGACTGATGTTTTTAAGACTAAATATTTTTTTTTAATTTTTTTTTTTTGCAGTTTTAGGCATAAACTAAACCAGAATAACATACAGTACCTGACTGTGGGGAGATACATTTTGCAGATAATATACTAGAACAGTTAATTAAAAAAACAAAGTAGGAAATGTTGCACTGGGGGAATTCATGACCTCAGTGTTTCTAAAATCCTGGCTACAGCCCTGCATATATAAATGTTTGATTAAAGTCTTCTGTCAGAGCAGTCAGTGATAATTATGTTTGCTGGTTATGTAGTTAAAACATATTGACTTGTATTGTGTTAAAGTGTTATAAAATATTGGCCACATATTGATTACCTGGATCTATTATTATTTATATATAAAGTTCTGTCTCATTCTTCATGATTTCAGAGGAATCTGATATTAACATCCCGTATAATCATTATGCTTTTCACCATGTGGTCTCTTAAAGCCTTCAGGGTCCATCTGTGTTACACTGTACTGCTCAGTTTGGATTGTGTCACCATGAATTAACCAGCACGAATTGAACACAAGGAGGACAATCAACAAACAATAGACAGTTAAAGCTTTTTTTTTTTTTTTTCCTCCTCTTCCAATCGCCTCTGCTGGAAAACTGAATTGATCAGCCTCTGAAGACAATGGAGCGGGTGGCTTTGAGCCAGACAGGCTCAGATAAACAGCAGCCAGTTGAGACAAGATGTAACTGAGTTTGAGGCAGGAGGATCCTGCTGAAAAACAGCAGTTGCAGTCAAGCTTCCATAGGTATATATGACCAAAGAGCGCAGTGAAAATATGCAGAATTATAACGGTATTGACTGTGAAGTGAAGATGTGGAGGCCATCTGGGCTCAGTTCATCTGTCATCTTATCATCTGCCTTCAGCTCGCTGGTTCTGCCCTCCACTTGGCAGGGCTTCCCACCGCACAGCTGGCTTTACAATCTCTCTCTCTCTCTGCCTCTCTCTCAATCACTCACACTCTTTTCCGTGTGTGTGGACACTCCAGCATGTGTGTGCGTGTGCATACTTGTATGTGTGCTTGTTTATCTCACTTAGCAGTGTGTGTAAACCTATGATATGTAGATATTTATGACATTATTGTAGTTATTCTATTCCAGTCTACACATATACACAACAATTTGACCCACTAACAAGGCATTAGTACATAATTGTACCAGAAGTGGAGGAATAGCATTCATACGTACATCGATAAACAGCGTGATAGTGTAATTAATCCGGCTAAAAATACAGTATTGACAAACACACACAGCACATTTATTGTAGAAAGCTGTGTGTGTGTTTGTGTGTGTGTGTTTATGAATTGTGAATTTCAAGTCTGGAAAATAAAAAAACTTTTTCACCTTTTGACAAGCACAGTGGTAGATGGATTCCAGTGTTCAGCAAAATGTGTGTGTGTGTGTGTGTGTGTGTGTGTTTGCCCGGGGCAGTACTGTGGGGAAGGCTATAATAGGTTTCCATTCCTACATATGTAGTGTAATGCTCCCCGGCAGCAGTAGGAGTGACAGTGTTTGAAGAAGTGTTTCACATTAGAACTCATGTCACACTTGATGCACCTGACTGGCATGTACACACACACACACTGCTTAACCTGTGTTTTTAACCTGCCGACATGTTTGTATTATTGATCATGAATGTGAGCGTATTCATCTCCGATGTGTTACATTAAAGAAAAGCTGAAGTGAGACTATTGATTTCTCTTTCAGTAGGTTTGCATTCCAGCAGTTTAATCATTGTGGCTAAATAACTAATTAACAAATTATTCTCTGGTGTTTATACCAGGTAAGCTTGAAGTACTAAGAACTGAAAACCACAATTCGTTGACATTTTATCTGTAAACCCTTGTCACCAGCACCTCAGAGGTCTCTGTGCTGCTGATTTGGTGCTATGAGACTTCAAAAGCTCCAATCTGACCTGGCAAAACAAACTGAATTACAGATGTTAACAACCCAGTGTTCAGATATACTGCTCCAAACATGCTACAAGTAAATTTAAGCTTAAAAGCCGGCGTGCAACAACAAATCATCGTGATGCACATTCTGGTGGATCTGATAATGTATTACTTCTATTTGGATAGACCTGAGAGACTAAAGTGGGGAGTGTCGGATGATGGGAGTGACTCGGTGAGGAGCATAGATCTTTCTTATCCTGAGTTTTGAAGAAAAATATGTATAACATCTGGAGTGTAGTGGGTCAATTTACCACAAATAATTCTCATTATATTATGAACAAAAGTAAGCACTACTAAAATACATGGCAGGAACCGATGGTATAAATACGTCTCCAGAATAACTTGGAAATTTTAGTGGCTGAACTAACTAGCTAGCTTGGTGAGCTGTTATGTCTGACTAACATGTTCCCAGACAGTGTATTAGTGGTTAGCAGTGGTGGAAGTGGTGAAACAGTGAAACTTGAGTGTTTCTATTTTATGCTACTTTATACCTCTGCTCACCACATTCAGTGGGAATGTTTGTACATTTTATTCCACTGCATTTATTTAAAAAATATTACTTTTTTAAATAAATGCAAATAAATGTTACTTGTTACTTTACAAATTAAATGAATATGACCCATAGTAAAAGGTCTTAAAACTATGACGGTAAAATGCTACAGTACTTAAACATTAATGCCTCAGTAATAATAACACAGCATCGATGCATCTGCATTTTAAGGTGTTTTATTTTAAGTTTTGATATCCATAAGAGGATATTTTTGTGGTTTTAAGTACCAAAAATCATCTCAATATAGTTTTACATCTCTTCTCTTAAGCTTCTCTCTGGAGCTCTAGAAAGAACAAGTTGTTTTGTGTCTGTCTCATGACCCTTTCTTCTGATTGGCTGACTGTTTTCTGAGTGACACACACCCAGGCCAACAGGAAGCAGATCATAGCCTACTGTAGCTATTGTAGGTAAAACTCATCGGGGAGGATTATGGCAATGACAAATTTGCTTCCTGACATCAAACAACTGTACATTGTTTCCTCCACTGTCTATCCCTCCTCTGTTCCGCTCTGTGTGTGTCGAGGGGTTAAGCCCCGCCCCCAGTGAAACACAGACAGCCGATGAGAGGAGAGAAACCAGTGCGACTATAAACGACAGCAAAACGCAGTAGAGATTCTCACACTGAGATGAAATGAAACTAGTGCATATAAATGAGGTAAATAACATCAATAAACATATTTTGTGTCTTTCAGGATACAAACGCTGAGCATATGGTTGTGACATCACAACCTTACGGAAGTCCAAACGACTCATTTAAAGGCACAGTTTCTGATTATGGGCTGTGTGCATTTCTCTGTGGACTGAGTGTTTTGATTAACTTAATGTTGTGACCAGACTTCAGGTAGTTCAGACTGAATGTCATCTGTGTGACTTCAACTGCTGAAGTGTTTCTACAGTCTGTGTTTATATCAGCCAATTTACCTTAATTTATAGACATTAGCTGTAAAAAGTGTAATTTTTTCTCAAGATGAGCACGACGAGTTACTCTGAACACACTTGTCAGAGTGCTACAGAGCTGAGAACGATGGTAAAGCAGCTACTGGTGGAGTTATCCAAAAACATTTCAGTATGTTTACTCCAAAAACGTTCTATTAAGCCTCCAGACTGCACTGACTTGGCAACATACAGTATATAAGAAAAAAGTTATATTATTGACCATGAATACAAGCACATTCATCTCTTTTGAGTTATACTGTATTGTTGGAGTCGGTCTATTGATTTCAGACTTTCATGTCACATACCGAATTTTTGAAATTTGAAGCCAGTGCTCATCCCAGTCATGAATATAATGAACCTGTAAATCAAGTGGAACTTATTCAAAAATCATCTGTATTCAACAGTAACGACGGCACTAACTAAATTTACATTATTATTAGTGCTCCAGTACCACTCCTACTTACCACTCCTACTTTAATCAGTGAGTACCTCCCTTACTAGTGCTAGTACTACTAAAATAATTAGAATGAAAAGACAAATCCATATAACTCCAGGCAGTGTTCTTCACCAGGGTATAGCCCACATGATGAAATATGCACGTAGGACATAATGAAGAAAACACAGGGAGGCAGATAGTGCAAAGATTTTAAAGATTAGAGAGCAGAAATGTTATAAAAATGAATGTACACTGTGGTGGGGTGCATCGGGTGGGTGGCTGTATGTGTGTGTGGTAGCAGAATAACGATTGGCATGTGGGTGAGGTTGTTAGAGCAAGATTTTTTTTTTTTTAAACGTGTGTGTGTGTCTGTATGGATGGTGTGAGGAGTGTGGGTGAGAGAGAGACAGTGTGTGTGTGAATGTGTGTGTTGCTTTCCATGGGGGATATAGCCAGTGGAGCGCTTGCAGCATCTCTAGTCCCAGCGTCCCTGCGGATATGCGCGTGTATGTGTGTGTGTGTGTGTGTGTATATGTGTGTGTGGTGTTCAGTAGATTGGGCTGCAGAGTGAATGGGCTCATTAGCGGTAGCAGAGTAACACATGGCCTGGGGCACACACAGACACACGGCACACTCTCTCTCTCTCTCTTGCTGTCTGTCTCTCTCTCTCTCTCTCACACACACACACATACACACAGTCACACTCCAGACTTGCATACTAATGCCCTCAGACTGTGAACACAACGAGCCTCATTTATAAAAGATTTTTATATTCTTATGCTCCAGTCTGGGCTTTACAACGAATTCCAAGCAAAAGATGAACTTATGAAAATTTGATCTTGGTGCCAAAAATCAGCTGTTTACATGAATTCTCTCCAATGTTCTGTGATGTTACAAATGCAACTAACATTTTTCTAATGATTAATTAGGCGACATGTTTCTCTAAGATGTTACAAGAAGACAATAATATATCAAAGTGTGTAGGCCACACATCGTGTAACTGTGCGGAAAACCGGAGACATAATCACCTTCAGAAGTGACAGAGATGAGAAATGTTATTATTAACAGTTCATCTACATTGTCTCCTGCCTGTAAGATTTACTTTTGATTTATATTTTAAAACAAGGGCAGCAAGAGAGGATAATGTCTCGCTCCATAAAAGATGTTGAAGATTAAACCTATCTGCTTAAATCTGGTGTCATATGGACAATAATATGGAGTAAAACACAAGACTCTTAACAAACAAGCACTAATTTATTTTTTAGAAACGGTTGAACAATCTCTAAAAATCTTTTCTATCATGCCCAAAGCCTGTATTGAGATGAAATCTAATTACAATTGTACTGAGATCTTGCTGTATATGTTCTAGTTAAAGAAGTCGATTCAGATGTTGCAACATTCAGAGTGCTATCCTTCACTACTTCTCTGGGTTTCTTAATTTTCCAGAAACTGACACTAATACAATCAAAGAAACTCTTCCAGCAGTAGATCCGGCCCCCTGCTGCATGATGATTGACAAGGACAGTCTTCCGCCTCACATTCACTCACTTTGAAATGAGAAAAGCAGAGGAACGTTGCTTCCACTGATCCTGCAACCACTGAAATACTTTTTTTTCTTCTCTGTCACTGACCTCCAGATTTTTGTGATTTATTTTAATTTCCTCTAAATAAAGTTGAGCAGCTGGACAACAGCAGTTTCTTAAAAGTTTGCCATCAAATTTGGCGTGGATAATGGCATATTGATTTTAATTTTCAGAAATAATACACCACAGATGTGCCTCTTTTATCTTTCTCTCTGCTTTTGCTGAGGACAGTCAAACTTTAAGAAACAGCAGTTTGTTATTGACCCTGATTTAGACCTTGTGAATCGAACTGCAAACAAAACATAATGAGTGTTGAGGAGTCAGATCCTTTACTTCAGTAAACATACTGATGCCTCAGTTTTAAAATACTGCTTTCACATTTCACTGAAGTAAAAGTCTAGCTGTATCATCAGCAAAATGTACTTAAAGTACTGCATGTACACTGGCTTCTTTCAGAGTATTATTATATATTATATTATTGCTGATACACTGACATATAGTGTGAGCATAATTGTATTTATTTTTAATTAATTTATTGCTGTTAATAGTTTTATTATTTATCATTTTGTGTTTCTACATGTTATTTTAACTTTATATACTATTCTATAACAATGCATCATATTCTATGAAATAATAATATGCATGTTAAAGTCCCCCTCAAAAAACTGTGTTTTTCTTATTGTTACCTGACCGTGATGTTTGAGCTTCACTGTGCAGAATGATGTCTGTGCAGTTTGACACTAGAAGGCTGTTTTCATATTCATCAGCTGAAAGTTCCTCTGTGCTCTGAAAATCTGATTTTAAGGCGTGTACGAGCAGGATTTGTGACATCACAGCTAGTTTGGAGCCAACTGTGGTTCAGTATACAACTTACACAAGTGTGATGTGGAAACTTGAAGCCTCCAGCGCACAAACACTGAGAATAGACTTTACAGTGAAGCAGGAGACGTCTTGTCCATAATTGTCCATAATTTATGGAGTAGATCTTTAAGTATTAATCTGTAAGATAACTATTGACTACAGTTGTCAAATTAATGTAATGGAGCAAAAAGTACAATACTTTTCACTGAAATGTAGTGCAGCAGTAGTATAAAGTAGCATAGAATGGAAACACTCAAGTAAAAGTACTTTAATAGCATACTTAAGTACTCTGTTTTTTCCAATTGTGAATTAAAGTCTTAAAACTATACAAATCTACTTACAGTATGTCCATAAACCAAGATATAAACAATGATTAAGGAAAACAAACAACATTTAGTGCAAAATGTTTGAAATATCTTCAAGCAATATTGAGGAAGAAGTATTTGCTCACTTCCAAGTGAGTTTAATAAAAAGCCAATATTACAGCCAGAGCAGAGCTTTTAATTTCAACGACATTTCAACAGCCTCCTTGATATTCACCCATATGTTCACCATATGCTCTCTGTTTTTGAACTAACCTCAAAATATTATATTTGTGTAAAGCCATAATGAGACTTCAATTAGTAAAAAAAGAGGCTTATGAAAATCTTAGTCAGTGATCTTTACGCATGTATTTACAGTGTGATCATGTTTTTATGTTTCATCCTTTGAGCTCAGTGAAGCTCAAGGTGATCAGGCACTGTTTCATTTGGATGTGAAAAGGTTTAACCTTACAATAGTAAGTATGGGGGACATCTGCTGCCTATTTTTAAATGTTACAGAGTTGAATGTTGTGTGTGTGAGTGCAGGCTGGTGACTGAGGTCAAGTGGGCACCTGCCATCACAGATGTTTCAGTGAATTAGAGCCACTACACCAACCAGAAGGCTTAATAGCGACTGTATTTGCAATAACCTTCAAACAAAACAAAAAAATCTTTGATGTACACAGAAACATTTCAACAGCACACAGTAACTTTAGTCTTTTCACCTTTTCAATTTTAGCTGATTTAGTCCAAAGATTGCACCCTACTGATACGGTAAAATAATACATCTGGATACTAGAGAGTTTGTCACTGGCTCTGGACTTCAACAGTCGCAGTGAGGTCTCTGACCTTTCAACAACAACAACAACAAGAGGAAAAGAGCAGAGAACCATCCAACGCTGACCACAACCGCCTCAAGTGTATGTTTCAGGGCAAAGAACATTTATTTATAGCTTGTCGTTGGGTTGAGATTGAAAGTCACATGCTGTGTTGACTTTATATACTCTGCAAAAGACATATTATCCACCAGGTAATATAGAAGGATGATGCTTTAGCTAATGGTCCTAATGTAGACTTATAACATTTCTCTAAGCCAAAACAACAAGTAACAAACCACATCTTACAAGACAACAGATGACATAAAACACAAACAGCATGGCTATTTGTCTTACCTTAGAGCTGTGCCTCTGGCTTTGGGCTTGTCAGACACCTGTCGATACACATACACACAGACACCCCGTGAGTTATGTTAACATATTCACTTTCAATATTGAGTACAGTTTTACTATTGCTTTTTGTAATGTCATTCATTTGTCTGTGACACAAGAGCATGTGTGAGCGACGTACGATGAGTGTCAGCGGGTGCGCTTCTTGTCTGACATGTTGAGTTGCAAATGTGAGGCTGTTTGATAAATTCATGATCTGGAAAGATGAAGGACGAAACACGGCTTTTATTAATCCTATATAATCAATTTATTATCTCTCTTGACAGATTAGAGTATTAAGTAATTGATACATTTATTAATAATGTTCATTAAATAACCAATGTGGCAAATGTGGGTAATATTAAAACCTATTCTCTGTCAATACCTAATCATCATATACTAATTATGAAAATATGTAAAAAATGTATAGATTCAGCTGTACAAACACACAGCAGGATGAGTGTGAAGAACATTAGAACTTGTGAAAAGGTGCTGCATTAATAAATATTCATGCTCTATGTGCACTATTTTCTACTGTAGATATTTAATCACATTGCAGATGAGACACATATTACTAATTCTGTATGTTCATAAGTTTGCACCATTTTTGGCCAAGAGTGCTGATATGGGATGTGAACACTGAAAAGATCTTTAACTGGGACATTTTGCACGGACGTCTTTAAATTAGTGATGTGAAATTTTTTATTTTGTACGATTGATTTATTTTTTATTTTTCAAAACAGATTACAGAGTAATATTCATGATTCTCAGGGCAAATTATTCCTCAGAGGAGAAAATGTTTGGCCTGTTGATGTTTCGTACAAACCCAAACTATGAACGTGTTGTCTGATGAAAAACAACTACAGACTACAAAAGATCTCAGGTGTATGACAAGTATCTATATTTAGGATTTAGGTGTACTTGAAGATGAAGTAAATTTCATGTTTTATAACTCATTATATGGTGATTTTAGGGCTACACTTTTTAATAAAACATCCTACATTTCTGATGATGTCTTCTAAACAAACAAATAATAATAGTAATATACTATATTCTTTATTTATATAACCTTTTCTTAATAAGGTTAGTTAAGTGCTTTACAGGGAAGAAAAACTACATGGAAAATGACAATTTTAACTGTAAATCGATACAACTTGAAGACACTATCTACTTCTTTCCTCTTAAAAATCCACTCCTCTGACCCTCACTTTTCTTCCCTCTGTCATCTCTCTTCCTCTCTCCCTCCTCTATGAGAGGGACCGGGGTGATTAAAATGACAAAAAACCTCTCTATTTTCTCTTTATCTTCTTCCTTTATCCCCTCCCTCCCTTGTTTCCTCCCTGCCCTCTCTCCTCACCTCAGCCTCTGTTCACTCCTTTTTCTTTCTATTCATACTTTCCCTCCCTTTCAGTAAAAGAATGAGGTGATTAAGTGTTTCAGTGAAGCTTTTCCTCCGCCCCCCCACTCTCCCTTCTTCTCCTCTCATCCTCTTTTCCTCCCTCTGTCAACTATGAGTCAATTTTGTGCATGACTACATCAATTACAATAACAAAACAAAAACAGCAAACTCAATTCTGCAAAAATCATCCATTAATTCATCTTCAAGCACTGAAACGCGACAATTAAAATGAATTACTCCAACAAAAACAAAAAAAAAATAAAAAAACGCTATCTTTCTGGCCTCTGGCTTGTTGTTTCGCCCTCTCTCTCTATCTCTCTAGGAATAAGGTGATTAACTGGACCAGTGAAGTTTCTGATAGATCGATGAGTAGCTGCAGGCTACAACAACAAACTTCTTTAGATCTTTGGCTTTGGGAGACTTGCGAGGCTCATGGAGAGGATCTATGTGTGAATATATTTAGCTAGCTGGTGGCTTTACTCGGATTTAAATGAAGAACAACCCAAGCAGTATTTATTCACACAATCTCCTCTGGTACAGCGCGGCTGTAACACGGACCATTGTTCCTGACAAAGACGACGAGCTGTTTTACCAAAAGCAAGACAATCTCGATCTTAAAGCATGTGAGACATAAAGCGCTCAGTATATGATTTATGTTTATTTGTCAAATCTCCATATCCTCTTCTCTCGTCTTTTCCACTTACTCGTGGGTGCAAGACATCACAGTGTTTCATATCAGGCCTGGCGATACAGTTTTAACAAGGCTTTAAACACCCCCACACCATCTTGAACAGTCACTGAACAATGAATTCTTCGCTTGTCTGTACGGTGTCGCTTTACTTTGCGTGAGAGACTTTATAAAGCATTTCTAACACCTGAACGCCGAGGTTCAAAATCCTCAATTTCTGATGCAATTCTTGCGCACAGCTTGCATTGCTGAAAATGCAGCAGGATTTTTAACTAGTGCAAAAAAATAAAGAGACTCTATATCCCAAATGTTAGCATTTTTCCATCAGCTGCCAGTTGGATTTAACACAACTAGTCCGCAAAAGACTTTTATATTTGACATCTGACGGCACATATCTTTTAGAGCCAAATGATATTTTCATGCAACATTGATTATTTCCCGAATTAGTCGAGCAGTAGGGGAACAGACAAATGAACAAATGTTTTGCTTTCCCTCATGTTTACCAAGATATGAGATTTCTCTGTTTACTCACCTGCCTTTAAGCCCATGCAGTCACTTTCACTCCCTCCATTTACTCGCTAACCCTAAGAACTTATTGATCGAGGCCTTTCCATACCTCGCGCACGCTTGTTTGCTGTAGTTTGTGCTGACCGCCCAGTTTGCTTTGACCATCTGTTACAAGTTATCTCTGTTTCAAGGTCGATTAGTGAGGCGCTGCTCACTGCTTGTGTCTCTGGATGCATCCTGCTGCAGAAGACTGTCTACAAGCTTCTGTACTCTGAGCTACAGTATGCCCTGATATGCAAGAGCTAAACCTCAACAATAGTCAAATAAACGTGATATTTTAAGATGCATTTACTGCATCATAGCAGCTACCTATCAAAGCTGGTGATTATACAGACAATAAAGCACATGTGAAATAGGAGACATAAGTATAATTATCTCCAAATCCCAGCTTTGAGCTTCTTTAATTAAAGTTGTGCTTCATGCAGTGTTTTGACCATTTTCCTAGTATCCCTGTCTTCTTTGTCTCTGTTCCTTGTCTGTGCACATTTAAACCAACCCAAGCTGTCATTTGAGGTCACACGATAACTACATGCTTCATAAACTAGTGGTAAGAAGTGTTGAAAAGTAAGACTTGCTCACTTTATGAGCTTCTCAGTAGATGCACATTCTTCATGCTTAATGAGATTGTTAGATTTTTTGAACCCACACTGAGAAAACAGATGCTACTATATGTATTTCTTCTTTATCCATAAATTTGTCTCAAAGGATCAGTCTGGCGATATTTTTTATTTTTCTTACTGTCAACAAATCCCATGAAGAGATCAAAACCATCATTGAATTAATCCTACTAACATGCAATGTCTGTGTAGTCAAAGCCTGATGTAGATTATTCCCATTGCTGTCTCAAAACTATTAAACACACATCAACGCCTCACTGTTACACTGGGTGACATGTTCCTTACCTACAATGAACATGAGCACTGTAGTTTGTTTTGTATTGATCCCACACACACCATCATGCCGCTGTAAATACTCACCAGTGCACCATTGTATATTGATCTGCAGCCCAAAAAATGCACTGCTGTTTAAGTAACATCTGCTAAACACTACAGTGAAATTATGGTATTTAAACATGTATCACCAGTGTTAACAAGCTTTAAACACCACACCTACACAGAGTGTTGATATGGCAACTAGCTCATTATTTTCATATCCAGGAGACACAGAGAAACATTGACATTCATTTGGAGTCGTGTGTCTGTTGACCTTATAAACAAAAGTCCGAAATTCACTCTCCTTTTAGCTCTGTTTTGGTCTCTACCAACTCCTGAGATAAACATCTGGCTCTTTAGCTGCTAAATACTCCAGTATGTTCACCAGCTAGTCGCTAACATTGTCTGTTTGCTGTTTGGTGCCAGACAGGAAGTGTACAGTACGTTCTTTGAAAGTTTTTTTTTTGAAAACTGCTTTTGGAAAAAGGTTTGTGAGAGCAGTGAGATTGAACTAAAATATTCAAATTGCGTGTCGCACAAGCAAAACAAGTAACTAAAAGATGCTAAAAACACTCCTTATGCTTCTTCCTTTTGTGACCCCTTTAACATCAAACACAGTCATTTCATCCTTTGTTAATATAAACATATTGATTATAGCAGCTTTAACAGTTTTCCAAAAATGAAACTATACATTTATACATTGTTGATTCTGGTCTTTTCATGGAAGTTGTTGAAAATAAGACACATATAGAACACTGCAGTACCAGCCTCATGCTTTAAAGCATTACAGCTAAAACAGACCTCCTGTAACAGTGTCTCATGTTTAACGTATTACATATGTCTCACACTGTAAACACCACATATACCGTACTTGTGTGGAAAAGCTGTCTAAATATTTTTGCAGCGAGCCCAGCTGTAGTAGACATGACCGTATTCCCCAGAGTGCTGGACGTTTTTACCAGCTGCAACTGTACTTTTATAAAAAGACAAAGCTTTTAAAGCCTGACTTTGCTCTGACCAAGGTGATCTGTCATCACAAGCTTCCAGAGAGAAATGCAGGGAGATAGAGAGACAAAGGAAAGTCCTGCAGTGGTAATTGGGTTGCTGTTTTTCTGTCAGTTTCTAAAGTCATTAGGAACATCTCTCTCTTTCTCTCGCTTCCTCTCCTCTTTTTTCCCCTCTCATCCATCCCTCTTTTCTCTGCTCTTTTCTTTCAATTCCCTCCTCTCCTTCGTCTCTTTGCTCTGTGCCAAAAACATATTCATCATACTCTTCTGCTGCCCTCACAGCGCAGTGCCACAGCATACTAATGACAGTGTGTGTCTGTGTGTGTCTGGTGTGTGTGTGTGTGAGACACTGTCAGCATGTGTTTATATTTATGTGTTTGTTGGCGTAAATGCTTGTGAGCATAAGTCTGCATGACTACACTGTATGTGCTTGTATGTGTGTAATACATGCACGTCTGTGTATTTGATTATGAATGTATGTGTGTGTGTTGTGTTTTACTTCAGGCTATAAAAGCTTGATAATACACCGTGCACTCATTTGCTATAAGCCTGTTAACAGCGTGCACAGAAAAATGCCACTGGATTCATCTCAGCCTCTCTCTCTCCAACTCTCTCCCTCTCTCTCTCTCTTTGTCTCTCGCCTGCTCTTCTCATTTTTCGTTCCATCTCTCCCTCTCTTTATCCTCTCCTCTTGTCTGCGTTGTTATCAGTCTGTCTCGTCTGTCTTTGTCTTTCTTATACATTTCTTTCTCCTTCTCTGTCCCACTAACTTATTCACTTGTTTTCCTCTTTCTCGCTTTCTTCTCTGTTCATTTCAATCACTCTACATATCCGTCTGGCACAGTCATCCAAGGAGAACGAGACTGATAATAACACAGAAAGAATGTATGGTGGAGACTTAAAGGAATAGTTCGACATCTTGGGAAATACTTGTGTTTGCTTTATTTCTATGAAATCTCATGTGTGTGTGTGTGTGAAGTATAGAGTTGCGAAGTGAAAGATGCTCCTTTCAACGGCAGAGATTTTCAACTTTCAAAGCAGGAAAAGCACAGTTGTAAATAATAACATTAACGATGGCTCCATCCTATCAATTGTCCCAGTAAGTCATGTCAGTGAGTAAGCACGCATGATACCGGAGCCTGGAACTGGCTCACTTAAATGTAATGCAGCCATCATTAATGTTATTATTTCCACCTGTGCTTTTCCTGCTTTGACAAGTCAAACTGTCTGCTGTGGAAAGGGTCTGTTCCAGACACCCCTGATTCTGAATGTAAAAATCCCATTCATTTTTCCCATAAACAATGTTAGCTAACTCACAGTTGAAGCACTTCTATGGATTGCATCAACCTGAAACTCTCCTGACTGAACCAGTAAAAACACTAATTTGAGGTTTTAGACAGAGTAATGTGCTCTGTTTCTATTTCTTCAGCCAACCGACCAGACACCAGACAGTTACTACACAGTTACGCACAGCACGAGTTAATAAGTGGAGTGATAAACTGTTCTGAGACTCTGCTTGAAACCACACATTGTCATTTTTACATTTCTGTCCGTATACCGGTTAAACAAATGAGATACGATGTGTAAATGAGTAAGTTTTAGAGGTGTTATTAGGCATGTTATTGATCTTTGAACAGAGCAGGCTCAAGGCCAGGTTATGCTAGAAAAGTGCTGGTTCGTACAAAGTCTTATCTGACCACATCAGAAGAGAAAAGTATTAATATTTGTTCTGAACAGCCACACTGGAAGGCAGTGTGAAAAGCTGGCTGCCATAGAGGGGAGTAGGATGGAATAATTTTTTTAAATACAAGGATAATAATACTTTCAGAAGGTCTCTCCTGGAAGACATTCACAGCGCTGCGCTCTGTTGTACACACAAAAAGTGAGTAATAATTCTGCATATGAAATCAAGAGCTGGAGAGAGGAGTTGAAACTCTGTGTACTTTCTCACCTCCACACACTTGGCCAATTGTTGTGTGAAGTGGGCGTGAATGTCAGATAGTCGCTTTCAGAAAGTTGCAGACATCGTCGGTTATAGCCCCCATTTCCATGAGAAATAAAACGAAGGGAAATGAAGTAAGACAGACAAAGAAGAAGAATAAATTGTATCCCATTTCAACCTGCCTACTCATGCTAATATTAAGAGTAATCATATATAAACCCTATGATTAAGGAAGCCACTTGCCACAATTCTGAATGCACACTAACTATCTGTAATTATCAGATCTACTTTCAGCATAATTATAATAACTAAAACCACTATAAATGACCTGCCATCATTTATAATTATAATATCTACCATCATGGTAATTATACAATCAGAAGACCAGTTAAAAGGGGGGATGAGAGGAATTGGTACCTTTTCATTAACAGAAAATATCTCATGGACTCTTTGATGAGCACTGATATGAGTCTGCGCAGTGGGGGAGGGGGCAGCAGCACGACCCCCACTGACTGCTTTGAACTCATCTCTGGCATCATTAGTGCATGATGATAGTGATTAGAGGCGAGGGGGCCACCGTGCCAATTTTCATACTAAAAAACAAGGAAAGAAGAGCAGGATAACTGCATCACTCGTATGCCAAGTGACCCAGCGTGACAAACCCGATCTCTTCAGTTAATGGACACTGAAGTGAAGTTGTTGAGACACCCTTTGGATAAAGTCAACAGGATGCATCATCCCTCCAAGGTCTGTCAATATCAGACCTGAGATAGAGCAAGTATGGTCTTTAAAGGGTTGAAATTGTGACTTTAGTTAAAATTATTGGCATTTTTAGCCATAAATTATGGACCCCAGAGTTATTCATGGATAAATCAATTCATTTGTAAAATCTTTTGTTAAATCCAGTTTTTGTTGTTAATTAGATATCAATTCATGGAATGATCTGTGAACATTTTCATGGTAGTCGACCACAGGAGCGTGCCAACAGAGTAATTACAGACATGTCCAGTGTTATATTATAATCAATTAATACCTTTATCAGTTTCAAAAAGCTATTATAACTTGATGAATTTAATTTGTATTTAAGTTATGCATTGTAAAACTAAAAGTGACAAAATAAGAATGAAAAAGATAATTAACTGAGCCAGTTAGAAAATGTATTTCCTCATTCTGCCTTTAAACGATTCATTAATAATTGAGTAATAAAATGAAATTACAAACTTACTTTAAAAACTTTTTGTGGTTCTATTCACTAAGGAGTCTCACATCCCATCTCGTTTTCTGCTTTAACATTAACAGGTTTCATTTTGTGGTTGCTTTACCTGGCAAATTCACTGAAGTGATCTTTTGAATTGAAAAAACAATCTCACCATGAGGTCCATTTAGTAGCTGTTGTGGAGCTTTTGATCATATCACATGATCTTAATCACCTTATCGAGTTAACTCAGATTTTAAGCAAGAAGTCTTTGAACTTCTCAGATAAAATGTGAATTTGAACATCTATAATTCCCTATCTGGACACCTCCATCTACTGAGGATGACCATGTGATATGATCAAACGCTCCAAAACAGATACTAAATGGATCTTGTGGTGAGATTGTTGTCTGGGCTGCTAAGGTCAAGAACCTCATCATGCTCAGAGGTCCGCTTCCCTTACAAGTATAACATGTATAAGAATAATCTGCTCTTTTCAACACCAACGACACTATTTTTTAAAACTCACAACTGGAAGTCCTGTTTTCATTACCTGAAGCTTGTGTGACAGTTGTCATTGGTATACTGAAGGAACGTAAACAGGACAAAAACACTTCTACAGCCCAGCTAAGTTTATAAGGTTAAGTTTATAGAACTCTTTCCAAGTGGGTACAGTCATGTACAATTATTGTGTAAGAAAAGCTAATTTATGGGAATGCATTACAAAGTTTACAATTCAACCTGCTGGTGTAAACTCCCAGCCATTCAAGGCAGTTCCTTGAACTTATGGGTAGTAGGAGAGGTATTTGTGTAGCAATTTATCCTTTTTTAGCCAGAATTTCAAGGTAGTTTTAAGCTACATTCTTAGCCGCTTTTGATATACCTAGTTAGTAACTATAATGATTTGGTAACTTGCTATTTATCACAAAAAAAAAAGACAGCACTCGCACACTATCTTGTTCCTAATCCTATCATTAGACATGACATGTAGTTGGCATGACAACGACAACAACACGTCCCTGTAAATGACCCGAGAGAGACCAGCTGTGGATGAAATGTTGTCATTGCCATGTGGAATAAAAATACTTTGGAACTAAATAACAGTGAGTGTGTATTTTTTCACCTTTTTGGGCAGGTCACTTGCTATTCTCTCCATACTGTATATTTACCTATTAAACACCTAAATAAAAGCTACTTGAGGGTGGTGAATGCATTAATCAACTGGTGAAATAATAAATGAGAAGAGGGGTGAATTGTGAATGGTTGTTTTCAGAGACATGGATTAAACTGATTTCTGGACTGATGAATGAATCAGGTAATGTCCCATACTGTACACAAACAAGGATTCTGTGCGACGCATTTGAATTAATCATTGAAGGACAGATGGGGGGGTAAAAGCCTGAGCGATGGATGATTACACATAGATAAATGAATGGATGGACTGCAGAGGGAGCTCACCTGTTGTTCGGCCTCTTCCTCATCGCTGCTGATCTTCAGGTCATCCTCCAACATTCTGCACAGAGACAAAAGGGACGCGTGTTATTGCAGCCGTGACCTCCCGTCTGCTTGCATTAGGTTGAATGTGGCACGTTGTGATCTGCAATTCTCTTTGAAGAACCTTTCTGGCAAACTGATTAATTACACAGCAAAAGCAGCACCGGCTCATGTTGGGGAATGAGGAAGTGGACAGTGGATGCTAAAAACCTACCAGATGTTCAGCTTTGAGAGCTCAGAGAAGAAAGCCAGATTGTTTTTTCACCTGGAAACTTTCTGTCTGACAACTGCTGACCTACAGCCAAGAATTCCTTGGAAACAAAGAGGACGTGCTCAGCCGAGATCGGTCCCTCAGTCAGGATTGTACATGGATATTTTGGGGGTCTTCCAATTAGAAAAATGACCTGCTTGTTGCTCCATTTGCTCTATTAGTTGTGTTCGGTTTGTTCTCCCAATGCGAGAGGCAGAATTCCAACATATAGACATATGCAGGCTATGAGAAAACAAAGAAATCTCTCAAGCCACATTCAATGATGTTTGAGTGCAAATGTACCTGTACTTGTGTGAGCTTGCATAACCAGATATACAAGACACAGTCAATAACATGACCTGTCTCATAGCATCCCCTGCTCCTAACCACACAAATTATTCAGTATTTATGTGCTATGCATTGGCAAGTTCCCGTGTTTTATTGCTTCATATAAACCCTCCACACAAACTACTGTTATTTTAAGCTGGCACTGCTATTGTTATGACAGGAGAATCCCCTAAAGGGATTTTTACTGCCTCACGAACCACTCTTGTCAGTGCTTGCACCGCTAAAAAACACTCCCCAGTGTTGTGGTGTTTTCAGATGGGACCGTGCGAGTCGTGAATAACTGAAGCACAATAAGGAAAGCTTTGCAGATAAGGGCACAGTGCGGCACGCGGCGATGATAGATATGTTTGAATGAATGAATAATGGATTCATATTTTATTTCATAAGAAGGGACAGATGGAGTAAGGGAGATAGTGAGCGAGATGGAGGTGATAATGACGCGGGAGAGAAGGGGGAATGACAGTGGAGGAGATGGAGACTGAATAGAGAGACAGAGAGAGGAAAGAGAGGCGAAATGTAAGAGAGAATAAGCATCTATGAGGACAGACGCAGTCGGATATAAATGAGTTATGTACTAAAACGTCCATGACATGCAGAGCTTAGAAAGCAGGCCGTCACATTTCTACAAGGTGCAGATGCTCTTAAATTGCCTTTATAAAATGGGATCTTTTTATTTCTGCTTGTAAAGCACAGCTCCATTACTTGCAGAAGTTTGTTTGAGAGGATGTTAATATTTTTTAAAAGCCAAATCAAAGCTAAGCTCAGCTAATGACTTATTACTCCACTGTAGAGAATTTTAGATACACACAAACTCATACATAAATCTGTCTCTCAGTTGGCTGGCTTTCATGACAAACTCATGCTGAACAACTTTCCTGCCAGTGTGTGTGTATCCTTGTCCACAATCAAGACTCATTTAAATCTGCTTAGAGTTTAATTGTGCCCATTCCTGCATTCTTTCCTGATGTGCTTAACATGCTCTAAAGTATCCTCATTTTTCATCTTCAGGGTTAAGCACTCACTGCACTTTCTATTGAAGACATACGAGTTTCTGTAGGTGGTCATAGCGTCTATCACTGCTCATGCAAACTGCCCAGCTCCTTCTCTGCTTATTCCAAACAATACTTCGCCTTGCTGTGTACAACAGAGTGTTTCTGAGAATAAAGGCACCATACAAATGCAAATGCTTAAAGGAACTGGATAGAGGTTGGATGCTACTACTGATACTCACACTTTATTATCATCACAGATGAAGATGATTTTTATATTGTAAAAAAGAAAAAATTATCCTTAGTTGCACCTGAATGAATGACAATATGAAAATGCACATAGTCCATCAGATGTGTTAATTGAGTAATTGATTCACTGATTTATGTATTTCACTTAAAGATGTCTGATTTTAAAGCTGCACTAATTAATATTTTTATGTTGACTATGGATTATATGGCATGGTGTGATGTGAAAGATACCACTTGTAGTGACAAACCTACAAATAATTATCATCCAACGCTGCAGTTCTTCTTAGCACTACACAGCGTTTTAGCATTTTTCAGCTCATTGTTTCGGTTTTACAGCCCCCAATTTTACCATTTCGTTTAGTCTCGCTGCTCTCATCAAACTCATCTCAAAACAATTGTAAATAGGCAACTGTTTGCTAACATATTCACCATATCAACTTTTCAAGTCAATCATGAGTTTACAGCTTGTTGTGCTGTCCCTGTGGCCAAAAAATGGGGTTAGTAATACAATACAAAACAGTACTTTGGCTTCCAATCTACAGTTTTCTTCTGAACTGTTATCTCTCTCTTGGTACAGTCACAAGTCATTAGAGTTGGCTTCAGTATATGCTTTAAAAGTATTTCTTACACAACACAGGGAACTTAACCCATAACCCTGGCAGTTTTAGTCTATTGCTTTATCTTTAGTGTTAAACCAGGCCCTGTTTCTAAAGTGTTTCTACACAGTGTGATAATATCTGCAGCTACAGTCTGACCAACATGTGAACTAAGTCCAGTGCTACTATTGAGACACCTCAGTGATAATAAAAGGAAGAACTCAGGAGTTCTCTGGGTTTCTGCTCCTACAAGCAGGTCAGACAAACACACTGCAGAGTGAGCACACTCAAAAGCTGGCTTCACTGGAAGATAATACTTACTCACTTCTTCCGCTCTGTTACATACATGCTGTTGTCTGAACATCATGCGATTGGATTAGAGCATAATGAATCTCCTCAAGCAGGAAGGTACAGTGCAGTATGCTCTCTATTCTCTAAATTTAAATGCCACAAATTCTCACTTTTCTTCCTAATGCACCATTACAGAGTCTATCTGAGAGGGATTACTGTTGGATGAGTTTTCTGTAATGCTCTGACATTGTAAACATTCAGCAAAGAATATAGCAATTAGCCTCAACAGCACAATTACTCTTGAATAAGACGAGGTAGTCCTATTCATTATCCTGAGTATTTTACGCCGTTGAGCATCACAGTAAAAAAGAATAGGCTAATAGCTGCAGTAAACCAGGCGTTGTTTTTAACCAATAACAATTATTTCACCCCAATAAAAAAAGCAGCGTTTATGCTTGAATACAAGATGGGAAAAATTACACCTCAGGGCATACAATAGTAATCAAAAGAAATAGGCTTATCGGCTTTGGAAGCAAAATACTGTAATAAGCCACTACAGCTCCAGCACACATCATCCTAATGGAGATATAATTAACTATTTAACTACATACCCAAAGGAAGAGTTTACATGCTGACCTGGAACTTTAATTCAACCATCAAGCTGAATTACTGCTAACTAAAGATTGCCTTGACTTTTTCTTAACTTGCAGGATTTTTGCATCATCTTTTGGTCAAGTCTTTCATTTTCAAAAGCTTGTTTTTGACACCGTGCTTGCCACATTTTCTTCCCTTGTTTTAATTAGCTTTCATCAAATGTATAAATAATGCTGGTAACACAGGAGGTGTCACATTGAACACATTTTTAAGAGACAATATGAACAGAGCAGAAATGCTCTTCTCCAAATGCAGAAAGAAATGCATTTGAGAAATCCTGAAATCCTATAACGTTAATTCAAAATGCATAACTGACAGTTCACTAAACCCTGCCAACCTAAGCAGCTGCTAGTAGGCCTGTCAAACTTTCCATTCTTGCACAACATGTATGAAGTTGACAGTGGTGGATTTACCAATCAAAGTTTTTAATAATCTTTGAAACAAAGGGTCCTTGACTCAGATAGAGGGAGATAAAAAACAGGGTTCTTGTTTCAGACAATTTTGCAGGCTGAAAAGACAAATTTTATCAGCTGTACCTAGCTAGCTGATAAGCTAAAGAGCTAGTTAGCTAAAAAGTTAACATTACTGCCTCCTGCTGACTTTGCAATGTTTCCTGCTGACTCAGTCCAAAATGACAAACCTGTAAAAGGTTCTTAAATATGTACTTGAGAGCTACAAACATGATATTGTGCTTATAGACTGAGGCTAGCTGCATATATACATATAGAAGACATGGAGATAAAGAAACAGGCTTCTTGTATTGCAGTATACAGCTAGTTAGTTATATGTATGAAAAGGAGAAATGTAAGATCATTGTTTATTGATGTACATTACTACTGTAGGTAGTAAGCTAGGTAGCAGGACATGCTAAGGTTTGCACTCACATTAGAGCAGATAAATACATAGTTTAATCCATTCCTTACACTATTGCTCTTGTGTTTTTGATTTTAGAAAGGCCGAAGAAAAGACACCACCCTCCAAACTATATCCAAACAATAGAGTATCTCTCTTACTACAGCCCCATGAACGCCGCTCCAACATGTGGACAAATCCAAAGTTTGACAGGCTCGCCATGCTTAGTTACAGTTGCAGAGCTATGATTGGACAGTTGCTGTTTGGTGGAGAGGTTTAGCAAACGGTCAATTTGTAAAACAAAATCATTAGGCTTGTTATGGTCAAACACAGAATAAGTCAGTGTTGCGAGGTGCATTCACAAGCCAAGATTTCTGCCTTTCCAATCTCCCCCTGCCATGAATCCTGCTGTACAGCTCTGTGAGTGAAGTGGAGTGGGCTGCAGCCAGAGATGTTGCAATACGCTCCTGGCTCACGTTAAATTAATGTAGCTGCACTTTCCCGCTCTGATCCACACAATCTTTTTTCCTCCTACCAGCAGTGAATTTCATCCAAGAGTCAAGCTTAATTTTACCTTGAGGCTAACGCAGCAGCAGCAGCCGGTCAGAGATTCTCTGTTTGTGTGTGTGTGTGTGTATATGTGTGTGTGTGTATGTGTGTGTGTGTGTGTGTGTGTGTGTCAGAGAGACAGAGATACTCACGACTTCTGCGGTGCAGTTGGTGGTTTAGCAGCAGGCTTGTTAGCTGACACAGTACATCGCTCTGCAACACAACAGAGGACATTTAAACATGACTGTTTTGAATGAGTGTGTATGTGTGTTGATTAGTGTTTGACAAGGAGCCAGACTCATATCACTGTAGATGCTTATTACTATCGTCACACTCGAAAACATGTCACTCCTCTCTAGTGCTATTAAATTAGTGTGTGTGTGCTTGCTTTGCTTTGGTATCAGGATTTTGGATAAAAACACAAAGCAAATTTCAGTTTACAATAAAATTCAAAGTGAAATGTACTGCCTGACTATAACATGAGGTGACGATTTTGTTTCCAAGACAAATATACAGATATTCAAATATTTTTTCCCTCCACTTCAGAACAGAACACTTTTCAGTCTGTTATATTATTCTGGTTCTTCTTTTAAAGCCAGAGAGAAAAACCTGCCAGCGGGGAAATATTTGAGCTTTATATACATCACAAACATTTCACAACACTACAAGATGATGATCAACAGTAGAGCAACATCTTCAGAGGAGGTTTTGATGATCTGACAGTAACACTGGTAGTCACAAATATGTACTGAATGCTCTATATATAGGGAGATATGATGACATATACCATGAGAGGATAGAAATTTATCAACCTTTAGATATAGTGAGTGTGTGTAATCCTGTACATACTGCAAATAAGCATTTTTGCATCTGTGTAGTGAATTATCTTAATTTGCCAGGTATTTAAAGCGGCACTTCATGAACTTTACACATGAAGATCAGTTTACTGTCAATGGGGAGAAATACTCAACCTGTGAAAACAGTCGTATTATGTCTTCAGTGGCTCTGAACGAGCTTTGTCATGTCTGAGAAAATGACCCTGATGATGTCATCTGTGGTTATTTGGATTTATAACAGAAAGCGTATGTTATAAATCTGGGCTGAGTGGCTTTTTACCAACCAAGGAGGGTCTAACAGTTAGAAGTTATGGATTCAAACACTAGATGACTCAAGAGTGAAACGTCGCCCAGCGGTGCAATCTGGAAAATTGAGAAAAGTTCAACTTTATGGAGATGTCCTCTGGCACACCAGAGTGTCACTCTGAAGACAATCAATCACGCTCATTTTGATTCACTGAGGTAATGGAAGCACATGGTTCTCTACTCCAACTCAACTACATAAAAGTACTTAGTCCAAAATTGAATCAGTAAAACAATGCATTGAAACACAGCTCAGTAAAGTGACTACTTTGCTGTGTGCTGGTACAGTGGCAACGTGAGACAAAACCCCCCCCCAAAAAACTGCCCAGTTGGAGATGACTATGTAAATTACATATTCAATGCTAAACCTGCCTGCTTGTTTAAGCTTGTGTGAACAGGGGGTAACATTCTTGATATATAGGCCTCTGCTACATTTGACCATTTTTCACAAATCTCCAAACTTTATGTAAGTGCAATACCAACTGTAAAAACCATATTTTGTTAAATGATGTAATCAGACTGCGCCAAAGGCTTAATTTGATCAACACAGGTGTGTGCATGGGTCCATTTGGTATTGAAAAAAAAGAAAGGAAAAGGAAAAGGACATGTTATTAAACTACTGACTGCAGGTTAATTTTGTTCCGATACTGATACTGATACTGATGCGGCCATTTGTATCGAATAGACTGCACACAAACCATTCCAAGCCTTTTTGAGCATTCATTAGTATTTCGCCAGTTGTAGAACATGTGTTTTTTTTGTACCAAGTAGGTAGATGTAACTAACGAGACAGCATGTTGTAAAGTTTGTTCCAATCTGTTGTTTGGACTTAACGCTAACTGTTTCTCATTGAATTTTCAGAAAATCTACTATGTCATGATAAATATATTGATATTGTTGTGTAAAATCACATGTACTATGATGGAAGACTTTATCCATATCGACAGCTTCTGATAAACGGTCTGTACTCCACTCACGTCTTCAGTGTGAGCTTGGTAATACATGATCTAAATGTGCAATTGTCCACAAATTCTTGTTGTTTTTGATAATCAAAAACATGGAGTCCACAATCAATCGGACCAACAGCTGCGTGTGTAAAATCATGTTTGTGTGATTACTTGCTCAGATGAACACAAAGATAAAAGCAGAGGTTTTCTGACTATTTGTTCATTTGAAATTCATTTGAAATTCATTTGAACATCAGCTGCTTTCTTGTGGGTGGTACTGCCTTTCTGGCCTCACCAGTGTTAATTACCCGAGAGCTTGCATGTGAGTGTTGATGCTGGGAAACTTACTCTGGGTGTTGTAGCCTGAGGTCACATGCTGTGGCTCCTAGAGAGAGAGAGAGAGGGAGAGAGAAAGCGAGAGCGAGATGTGTTGAATGAATAAACCAACAGATGTCATTATTGATTTCACAGCAGTACAACGATGCCATTACACAGAATTCAGATCTTCTCATCTCCCCGCGTAGACGCTCCACCTCATTCTTAAAACTCACTGGCAGGATTAGTGTGAAGCTGGGGGCTGAAAGCACCGCAGCACTCTTTCCTAATTCATTAACTAGTGGGTCAGATTCACTGCCTGTGTGTTTACATTACTTTTTCATTTGACACACCACCAATAAGGTGTTTTGCATATTAAAGTTGATTTATGAAAGTACTCCGCAGCGTAAAAAATACCACCTGCTGTTTCAATCAGAATATTACTACAATTTCTAAGATAAATGTTGAATATAACATTTATGTGACACACATTCTCACATTACAAGGTGTCATAAAGCATTTTTTGTCGGAGCAGATGAAACTTTTCCACCATCTCTCTACTAAACCGGCAGTTCTTGAGTCCCTGCTTTTATTACAGTTGCTTACTGTATCATGCCGATGAACTTCACTTTTCAGAGATCACGTGTCCATCAAACCGAGAGGCTGGTAATACAATGTCATTGCCATGAATTTATCTTGATGAAGTTTGACTTTCTGTAAGTGACATTCTTTCTTTGAGTGTTTAGCCATGGTTGTTCATGTTCATGATTAATACCCACTTACTCTTCTGTTTGCTGGGAAATCATTTGTTGCATGCCATGGGTCTTTTCTCAGGAAGCATACCAAGTGTTTAATACAGAAAATGGAAACACACGCTTTCATGAACTCGAAGTAGGTTGATAATGTTTTTTTGTAATGATACAGAGGAGGCAAACAAACATTGGTACAACTTTGTGTGGGCCTAGTCACACGAGCATTTACAATGGTGAAATATTGCCTCAAAAACAATTTGTTCCAATCCAATCACAGCTATCAGTGGATTTGTATAAATAAATCTAAGCAAATGTTTTGCTTTAATTTTGGTAAACTTTGGCGCGCGTATTTGCTGTTGACCAATAGCAATCCATCTTGACAGTACTGATCTTTGAGAGAACACCGGAGTTCAAACTGGAGGAAGCCACCATAGTTTATTAGCTGTGTTACACCAGTCACCTTTATTTAACCCTCCTCTGTCAGCTCCACAAAAGAGTAATGACAATTATTCCACAGGAGTCAATGGTACAGCTACCTTTTTTGAATATACTGTGAACATATGGTCCTGTTAGCTAACTGTCAGTTAGCAAACTTGTTAGCTTGGGGAGTTTTTTTTCTCTCATTAATAAAACTTATTATTGAATGAAATGAGGTATAAAATGCCACAAATGAATGAACAAAATGCCAGAGAGGAGTAAATGATACACTACAAAGAAAATAGAAAGATGCCTGGAGAGCATGACTAACTAGCGCTAGCATGTTCACGTTGGTTAGCGTGTTTGCTGTTAGCTCACCAGCTAGTTCATCAACAGCCTAGCATATTTTGTGAAGGATGGATGAATTTCACTGTGCCACTTTCTGGTCTGCCTTATAAAAGGTTTTTTAAGTTGTAACTAATGCTTTATTAATGATCAGTAAATCATTTTCACTGGCTTTACTTGCATTTGCTTTATAGATCACTTAAACCATTCATTAGAACAATGTTTGCATTGCCAGGTTATGAGAAATCCCTCTGGCTGTTGAATCATTAATAGTATAGTCATTAACAAGTGTATACATTTGTAATAAACCATCAGATCTGCAGTTATTCATGTTAATAAGTCATTAATAATAAGAGAAATGTGTTCCTTACTATGCAATGTGTAGTTTTTACAATACAATTTAAATAGTTAAATGTTAATAAGTTATTAATAAATGGATTATGGAGCAGTCTATAGTACCTAAAGAACCAAAAAGACAAAAATCTACACAAAAAGTGTCCTGATGGAAAAGAGGAGATTTTTCACAACTTAGCACCCAAAAGTTTTTTCTTAATAATGTCTTATAACTGATCTATAAGGAATTAGTAAATTCATTATTAATCATTAATAAAGTCATTATTTAAAACTTTAAAGCATTTATAAAATGTGCCTAGATAGAAAGTGGTACCCAATCATTTAGTTTTGGGTACTAAAGTTAAAGGTTGTTAGTCTTGGTTCCCAATGATGGTACAAATGATGGTACAAATGATGGTACAAATGATGAGTACAGCTGCTGACAAAAAGTGTCTTTCTTCAACAGGATGTCCACCTCCACACAGCTCTGGACAATCATTAGTGGAGTGAATTAAACATGCAATACTTAATTAAAATTGTAATTTCATTTGCTGTCACTTGCGCCACTGAGCAGAATAAAGCAGCAGTAATCTGATTCTATCACAGCTGCAGTGAATTTATGAATCAGATCTAATTAGCAGACTCAAGATTTCCAGTGACAGAAA
The DNA here is from genome assembly GCF_910596095.1 of Thunnus maccoyii. Taxonomy (NCBI): domain Eukaryota; kingdom Metazoa; phylum Chordata; class Actinopteri; order Scombriformes; family Scombridae; genus Thunnus; species Thunnus maccoyii. The sequence continues at coordinate 8,015,635 of NC_056540.1, read as the reverse complement.
GCAGTCACTACCAATAAGTGTAGGAGTTTAAGTGACGGTTTCTGAACTGTGTCACATCTTTTTCTACCACTCACTGACTCTTGCACAAATAGATGAAAAGGATAGATCACTACTAGAGAACATGATGACAACATTTAAGACAGCATGTACTTTACCAGACGTGTAATCAAAAATACATTTGCTCCATTGAGCCTTAATGTGACTGGATTCTCAGCTGTTACTTTGGTGAAGTAAAGGTGAGAAAAAGTAGCCATACTAACCTTGTTTGGGATGGGGAACTTGGTCTGATCAGCCTTTCCAGGAGTGTGTATGGCTGTGAGAGGAGGAGGCCAGGAATGGGTCATCTCCTAAATACACACACACATATGACATTAATACAAATAATTAATAATACATTCATATTCACGTCACAGTTTTGGCATGAGCCCAAGCTAAAAAAGTGTATAGCTCACAATCTGTGTAAGTTTGTCCTCATGTTGAAACTACCTAGTGAATAACAATGATGACTTAAGTTGAGCAAATTTGAGAAAAGAGATTGCTTATACAACAACTTTGATGCAGAGGACTGGAGTCAGCATTCAATCAAGGTTGTGCTGAACCGTCCCCATCAGACTGGACTTTAAAATAACTTATAGTATACACTGAGAGGTGCACTGGGAGTTGGTGGCACACCAGGGATCAGTGAACTAAGCGTGAACTAAGTGCAGAGTTGTTGAATTACCATAATAAAAGCTGACTCCAGTTGGTTGCATTAGAGCTAAGCGGCGGTACAGCAGCAACATCCCGTTTCAATTATTCTAATCACACAGTCTTCTCAGTTGAATTCCAGTCTCAATATGTAGGAGCTTCAATTAGTTAACAAGATAAACATGTGGTGTTTGTGTGTGTGTTCCACAGCTATATAATCTATGAGGTATTGGCTGTTTGTACTGCACATTCTGAAAAATCTGCTCACAAAGCAAAGTGAGGCCACCAGCTAATTGCTCATACAAACACATACTCAGTTTTTTCTGTCACACGCAAACACACACACACACACACACACACATTGTCCTAGGTCACTTTTGGAGACATTACATAGACTTGCATTCATTTCCTGGAGACTTGCCCTAACCCTAACCATAACCCTAACCCTAACCATAACCACTGACCCAAAAATCAGCTTTTTCCCAAATGGGGACACAGCTTTTATCCCCAATTGGACAAGCTGTCCCCAATTAACAGGTCTTTAGTCTGAAATTTGTCCCCAAAGGTAGCCTATGACAGACCCACACACACACACACCCTTGGTCACTGTCTTCACTATAGTCAAGTCAAATTCTTTGTCATTGTTATTAAAATTCTGATATCTTATTTACCTACAACAAAATTCCAACAAACAGCAATATTAGCAGGCTCAGGGAGTAACGGAATACATGGAAGGACGTTACATAATTAGGATACCGAAAAAGGTAACTGTATTCCGTTAAAGTTACAGAAAAAAAAGAGAGATTACGGATACATTTAGTGAAAATGCACTGTAAAAGTCCCAAACGTAAGCACTAATTCACAATGGTGTGAGTAGAGTATGATACCACATGGTGCGTGCAGGTGCACACAGCGGGCACACGTACACACACTTCGTACACAGTGAACTTATGTTGGGAGAGTAGGCAGGGACAGTCATTATGCATTGTGGCAGTCCCAAAGATTTGTACAAATAAGTTAAAAGAGAGCTTGAGTATATGACAGCTTGTAGCGCACATAACGGCTCTCCACCGAGATGACTGTGTGCGTGTAACGTGCCCAGAGCTGACAGTGTGTCACTGGTTGCCATGCATGTTTAATACTAAATGAGTTCAACTCAGATGTATCACATAGATAGAACCAAATAAAGGGACACGGTGAAGCCCATGATGCTGATGCACATATGTCTGCCACTGCCATTCCTCTGAGAAGAGCTGTGGAGGAGGACAAAGCTCTTGTAGAGTGGACACGAATACCCGGCAGGGGGTCTTCCCCCGCTGTGACATACAGTATGCCTGTGTGACAGCTTCACACAGCCAGTGGGCCAATGCTTTCCCTGAGAATGTTCTCCGTAATGCACATCATGTGTTGTGCACTTTCATTGTAGGTCTATAGGCTACTGCCTGAATTGGCTAAATGAAAAGCAAGTTTTTCTTGAAAATACACAGAGGAAACATTTTTGATGCTAAAAATCTTGGTTTCCCCATTTTCTTTTCTAAGGTTACATTGTTCTGTTGTCTTACAGAATACACTTAAAAGTCATCTTACTGATATTTCTTTCTTTTCTCTTGACTTTATCTGCATATTTGGTATTGAGGTAATCTAAAAGTAACAGAAAGTAATCAAGTTCTGTTACTTTAATATTGTGATACTTGGATTATGTTTTTAACATAATTAGTAACTGTATCAGAATACATTTTTAAAGTACCTGTCCCAACCCTGAATATTAGTCATTAGTGCGTCATTTAATAAATTACACACACACACATACTTTCTCCCTTACACAACTGCCACATAGCAGGTCACCAGGTCAAAGGGCTGGAAAGGTCACTCACATCACAATTTCCCATCATGCGTCTCTTCACCCCCTCTGGAGTGGATGACTCATAGTCATCAGATGACTCATGTTTTGGTGTGTGGGTGAGTGTGTATATGAGCTGTGTAGCTCAACATTGTAGAAGACTCCTGAGTATGACTCTAGTCTACGTGTGTGTGTTTTCCCTCTCTGCAATGGTAAAGTACTTGCCCTGACGACATACGGTGCGTTGCTAGGCAACACTTCTTTGACATCATCACATCCCTCTTAGAAGAGTTCCTGTGTTTTGACAGACGGCACTCCTGATGGACTGTGTGTATCTGTGTATATATTTAAATATATATGTGTGTTACTACTATCTTTAAGCATTGGGTCTATTTTTGTAGGAGCAGCTTACATCTCTGAGGGGGGAAATTTACTTGTTTGTATAAAAATGTATTCAGAAGTGCTAACTTAAGTGCAGCTGGACTTGGTTTAGGTCCTGTTTACACCTGGCATTAACATGTGTCTCCCCGCTCTATATGTAAATAAACATGTACATCATTTCCGTTTGCGAAGACCAAATTGTTTTTAACCATTTAACCGGCGGGAAGACTGGGGCTCCGCTCTGTCCAAAGCTGTGTTCAACTTGTTTGATAACAGGATAAACAAATATGTGTGCCCCTTCACAAAAATCAAATATATATAACAAATAAAGAGTTATAAGCAGTGATCTCCCTGCAGCTGTGTCTCCCCATTGAAAGATGCTGTGCGCTTTTACGCTTGAGGCACAGCAGCGTAACTCCATTGATTATTTAAATCTCCCCACATACAGACAGGATAGGTCAGGATCTGATGTTAATTAATGTTCTGTGTTCTTACACACATCCAATAGATCAGCTGTTACACACACGGTCCAGGTTCATGCTGTTTGGAGTAAAGCAGCCGTCCTCCTGATAAATCCTGAGCTCATCATGTCCAGCAGCACAGCGAAACTAAAAACTGTGGTTATCAACTTCACAGGACAGAGGAAACTATCCAAGGGACACAGAATTAAACATTTAAATATATTTTTTAAACGGACAAGCGAAAAACAAGTTATTTTCTGGTTTTGGTTTAATTTCTATTCAAATTGCCCATTTGAAGACAAAAAAGGGTTAGGGGAACAGGAAAAAACGAAAGACGTGGATTTGTTTTTTTTAAATCACATGCATTTCTTTATCCTGCTATCAAACAAGTTGAACACAGCTTTGGACGGAGGGTTGAGTAGGTGGTTCTTCAGTGTGGCTGAGGACACATTGCGTTCACATTGCTAAAAGAATGTGGCCACATGCAGCCCAGACCAGCCCCCGATATGGTCTGAGCGATCAGAGCTCAATGTGTCCTCAATGCGTCTTGGGTGCGTTCACACCTATACTTAGAGCCGCTGTCCACTTGTGATCGGATCACCCAAGACGTATTTTAATGCCAGGTGTAAACAGGGCCTTAAATTATTGAATTCTTCACGTTGCTCCGCTCATCCAAATGGTTTCTTCAGTTCTCATTGACTCAAGTGGAGTCCCAGACATTTAGGGATCATTTACACCTTGGGAGTCTTTTAGGTGACATCTTGGCTGTTAGTCCACCTGGATGTGAGAGTTGTTAAGAGTCACATGAGTCCAGGTGTGAATATGTGTTAAACTGCCTTGTAAGGGATGTCAGGACCACATTGTAAGTGGCTGATAAGAGGTGTTATACACCACCTCCTCTGTTAAGTGATGGTCGTTCCAGTTTGACATAGGCAGCCTCCTTCTCTCTTCCTTCAGGATGTTTTCAAACCAAATAGTTTGTTTGCTCTGGTCCACTACATTGCTTTGCTTATGTTTGGGGTCTGTGGTCTTTTGGGCAGACTGTGTGTTGCTGAGCTTGAAAAACACAAATGCTGTGTTTGTTAAAGATCCTCCTGAGTTTCTCAGACACTCCAGCCATGTATGGAATGACAGTGTTGTTGCATTTGTTCTTTTCATTTCCGCCTGTCATTGTGGTGGCGTAAACAGATCTGGTTGCTGTTTTGATGAAGGCCCAGATGGATGGTCAAATAGCTTCAGAAACTCCCACACGTTTCCAATGTCTGATTGGGAAGGCTGTGTCTGACAATTTCTGGAACTTTCTGTAACCGACAATTTGACATTCACACTCACTTTTCATGCCATGATTGGTCAGGCGTGCAGAGGTGGGAAAGGAGCCAGGGTCTGAACTTCTCTCAAGCTCTCTTTTTTCTTTCTTGACACAACTATTTCTTTAGTTGCAACACTCTGAATACCTTCCAGGAGAGACAGTCTGAAAATGTGCAGCATTATCCCTTGCATGTATCGCGTCTTCCCTCTCTATGATGGTCGCTTTTAACTTCACCTTTGAATGTGGGCATTTGGAACAATTATAAACACATTTGGTTTCAGACGAGGTTGGATAACATGTCATATAAGTATAACCTGGCCCTTACAATGTGGTCCTGAAAGCCTTCCTAGAAAGTCTCACTGCCATTCACACCTGGACGCATGTGACTCTAATGGCTCTCACATGACAGCCAGGTGGACTAAAAACCCACATGTGACATCAGTGACTCCAAAGGTGTTAATGACCCTATGGAGGTTAAATGCTAGGGACTCCCCACCAAACTGAGGAAGCCTTTTGGATGAGAGGCAAAACTCTGATGGAATTGTGACTGAGCCACGGCACAACTGGAATGTGGTGCATCCTGTGGACATCGGGGGTAATGTGGGAAAAAATGGATCTGTAGATCTAACATATCTAAGGTCATTATATATTTAGCTTTTTCTTGGTGCTGCTGTTTTTAGGCATTATTAACAAGGATTGCCATCAGTAAGAGAAAATCTCACAAAATCATTAAATAAAATGTAATCATGAGATTTGCAAAGACATGACATAGTCTAAGACATTTTCTAAGAGAAGTCTAAAGGCTATGGAGTAAAGACTTTTACACCTTACAGTAGTTATAAATACTAATTTCTGATTGGCTGGAGGGTGTGTTAAAATACTTAAAGCTCAAATATAGTTACATTAACAGTTTGTTTTTCAAAATCACCGTGCAAAGTTAATGAAACAGTAGGTAGCCATAACAGCAATAATACAATGACCACGAGTAAACCTTAAACATTTAAAGGTTTGCTTAACCCAAACGACAAAAAACCAAAACCAAGAGAGAAACAAAAATTATTATTTTCTGATTTACCTCTACTATCTATGTAGATAGTTTTGGTTGTCGTGCCTCCAGGCTTTGAGAAAACTGTCTCTTACATTTCTGTTTGCCACCCCAGTAAAATTGATGTAAATGGAACTTAATTTGTGATGCTCACAGCATTGAAAAATGACATTTAAAAATTTAAAAGCATTGTATCTTTCCAGAAATATTGTCCTGGTTACTCAGAATAATCCACAGACCTCGATGTAAATTGTCTACAACAAGGCCTGTGATCACCCAGAGTAACTGGGACACTTCAGTGCTGTCTCTGGTGTTGTGTGAAAACCATTCACCTTTACTGTATCAGGCTGCAGGCAGAAGTCTCAAAAGCCCCTTTTACACATGCAATACAACCCTGAAATTTTCCGGACATTACCCATAGGAGCTGTATGTGTGAACGCAAATGTCCGAAGCAGTTGGACCAGACATTAACCAGACTTTAGCCTGCCAGTGCCCAAAGTCTGTGTAATGTCCGATTGAGCCCATGTATCAATACAGCAGTGGATTCTCCGGAGAATTCACAGCGAGCGAGTGGGCTACAACCACAGACTGTAAAAAATATGGACGTACTGCCGTGACATCACCCATTGGTTTCTGAAGAGCGGTTTTGAAGCTCAAAGTGGGTGGCTCTGGCCACCTTGGCAGTGCCTGACTCAGCCTAACACCCGGCTAATAAACATAAAAAACGAAACTGCCTTCATGATTAGATACCACTAGAGGTAAGTCAGACATTATGTCTTTGAGCTGGTGAGCTGACCCTTTGAACAAAGAATTGTTTTTTGTCTCCTGACCTGTCAAAATGTAGAAAATAATAGACTACAGGGAGGCAAAAGGGGAAGGTGTTTCACTGATTTCATCTTTGTATTTATGAATATATTTTTGTAGATTTGGATAATGCTATACATCCCATAGGCTAAAATATAAATGTATATATGGGAGTCAGAGAGATGGCTTCTTTTATCACATCAGAGGGTGGTCCAAACACTGTAAGAAAATTAGACTAGTCTTTTGAAGCTTTGAAGTCAGTTTGAGCAGCTCTCCCTCTGTACACAATATCTCTGATACACACTGTTACCTATAATTGTGAAAACATCCAAAACAACAATGTTTCTGTGACAACCAACTTGTAGCTGTGCCGTCACAGAAAGGGAAAAATGAGCCACAGGCCTCCGCTCCGATTCACCTCACCTCACATTTTGAACGCCCTGATCTTTCCACTTGACACGGCTAAAAACCACAGACTGAATTCAATAGCGCACCAATATTATTGACAAAGGCTTTTCATGCAGCTCACAGCACACTATCTGTCACACAGCCTGTTGGCCAGCATATTGATTTGTGAAAGGGAGAGAGAGAGAGGGGAATGACAGAGGGCACAGAGGGATGAAGAGAGGAAGACAGACAGAGAAAGAGAGAGATAGCACTGTGAGTGATACAACAAAGGAGAAAGAGGAGATAGAGACAAATACAGCGAAGAAGACAGAGAGTGAGGAAGGAGAGAGATAACTTGACATAAAGCACTCGGAGAAGGTCCTCGTCTTTATAGCGGCAAATCTTCTGACTGGCGAGAAGATTAGTGGGAAAACATTTCTTTTTGACATCACTGTGAAGAAACACAGTAACAAAACAAAAAGACAAGAAAGGAAAAAGAGGGGGAATTGTGGAAAAAATGTGTTGCTTGATGTAATTTTGATGACATGCAGATAGGAAAAGAGTGAGATAGAAAGAGAGAGATGAAAGGAGGGCAGAGGAGAGGAGAACATTGTGGAAAAGATTTCTGCATGATGTCATTCTACAAAAACAAAAACTTGTTTAATCATTGACCAAGCCAACAGATCTCCCTCTTTCTCTCCCTCTGCCTTTCATTCCCTCTGCATCTCTTTTTCTCTCTCCCCTGTCTTTCCTTCCTAAAATCAGACTGTCTCAAAGGTCTTTGTGAGCAAACAGAAAACAGCTGATAATCAGTGCAACGTGTGTGTGTGTGTGTGTACCCATTACCCAAGCAACATACCCGCAGAATCTCTTCAACACAGCTGGAGTCGTTTGGTAGGCTGACCTGAGAAAACAAAGAAGAGACAGAGAGACTTGACTTCAATCCTATTTAAAGCACCATTACATTACATGTGAAGCAGGAACAGAGAGTTATAAGCAATGAAAAAGTGAAACAGACTCATCCACACCACAATCATAATTGACCATTTGTGAAGCCCCATTCCCCGCCTGTCAAGCTTTCCATCCTCGCACGGTACATATGCAGTTTCCAACAATACCCGTGACAGATTCACTCGAAATTCTTAGTAATTTTTTGAAACAATGGGTCCTGATTTCAGACAGAGGTAGACAAAAGCAGATTTCTCATTTCTAGCTGAAGACCATCGATTTATAGCGTGAAATGACAACTGTTGCTAGCAAATTTTACCAGCTGTAGCTAGCTAGCTCTTTAAGCTAACGTTAGCTCCATGAGTTGGTTGAAAACTCCTTCTTAGGCTTAATTTTTAAAGTTTCCAACGAGAGCGTCATAAAAGTCCCTTTTTACGGCACTTTTTAAAGGGTTTTAAAAAAGGAATCATAGGGTTGCCAACTCTCACACTTCTAGCGTTTGATGCACGCTTTCACCTTCAGTCTCACACTCTCACACTGCCCAAACAATTCTCACGCCAAAACACTGCGACAGCAACAGAGACGAACAGGAAAATGTATTATGGTCGAAGTCTTTCTGGCATTTGAAAACCGGCTGTTTCATCTGGGTGTTACCATGGAGCTGCATCTTAAATTACTGATTGATGCGTGATATTTATCTCTGTGTTGATTGGACAGTTGCTTAAATTCACAGCCAGGAGCCCAGAGGGTGTTCAAGCAAATCAACCACACTCCAACTAACCTGGTATGAACCGAGGTAAATGACTAGGACAGCTATAAATCATGCATTATTTAATTAACAATCCCAGAGTGTTTGTTATAAAGACTCGCACTAGATGGGACACTGTCGTACATTAAGGGCATTGTACCATGCTGCTACAAACATGAACCGCGGTAGAAATGATAATCAAGTGTAAGTCTGCTGCCTATGGTAGTACTAGGCCAAAATAGGCCCCTGTGTGTGTGTTAATGTGTATGTGTGTGTGTAAGTAAACTTGGCCGGATTATCCATATATCGCATCAGGTGAGTGCCGGAGGGCACCAGCCAATTGGCTGTGCTGGGAGGCACCAATGTGGAAAAAAAAGAAAAACATAAATAGTTTTTGTGGTCTGAAAAAGTAGATACAACATTTATAAAGCATTCGATTTAGTTATTACTCATTATCATCCTTATTAATAAGTATATGAATAATAAGAATTTGAAAACAGTTGAAAATAGCCGCTGCGCATCTTTCAGCACCACGGAGGCGTGGAGAGCAGCGAGGAGAGAGAGAAACGCTGTTTATTTCAGTAATAACAGTGGTACACTTTATTGCTGATAGACAATATCTTCAAATACTATTTTACTAAGTACACCTTCATATTCCTGAGTGCTACTGTTCAAACATTAGTTTTATTTTCTGTTTTACAGAGAAAGAAAATCAAGTCTTTTATAAATGTTGTATCTGCTGTTTCTGACCAGGAAAATGAAAAATGTCTCTTTGTTTATGGGTTTTGAAATGAAAATCAAATCAATATTCTGTTTTCATTCCTTTAATTTCTGTCTCTGAAAACAACAGATCAACAAAACAAACATAATTTCTAATAGACAACGCAATGTGATACATTGTCTCTATGTGCTATTCCTGATACCTTCACATCACCTCACATGGCGCTCTATGATCATTCAACTGTTGAAATGGTTGCTTGCCTTATTTGGTATATGTGTGTGATGATTTTTTTAGACACTACTCATGTCACTTCTCTGGGAAAGATTGGCGTATCACTTGCATGCAAAATTTGCCTTTGACGTATGCACTACACGCAATTTGAAAGTGTAAATGTTATTTGTACACAGATTGACGAGACCGGGCTGGTAGAAGATATGGAAATACAAGGGAACATTACCCTCGTATTGCAGTGTAGATCTAGTTAATCCAAGTATTGTAATTATGATAAATAAGGGCAGACTGTTATTTGACTGTTAAGTGTTTAGCAAAAGTAACAATATCTTGGGTAATGTTGACCAGATTTGTTGAAGTATAAATTTCCCCAAATCCAATAACAAGTAGACATAGCCGCTAACTAAACTCTCACAACTTCCTAGAATGGCTTCCTGACAGCGCGTGAATGAGGCTTTTTGTAATGTAACCTGTAAACATACATAACAGCAGGCTACACCTGTAGGTCATAAGCTAGTTAGCCAGGCATCCTAACAATTGTATCTTAAACATACTACGTGATCCATTCCTTACACTTTTCTCATTTGGTTTTGGAAAGGTTAAAAAATAGACACCACCATCCAAATCTTAGATGCCAAAAACCTCAGTGCAATCACCGTTAGGAGCAGGGGTCAACTCCAAAACATTCATTTAAAGTAGTCTATTTGTTGCTCATGTTGTAAATCTATTTTTACAATTTTTACAAGGAAGAAACAAGATGTGCATTTTGGGTGTCTAAGACAATGTAATATAGTAAGAATTATATTTACCCTCCTCCTATATATTTGTGTGATTTAAGAATACTGGTTTGTACATGTGGGCAGGGGAAAGTATTGGAGGAACATTTTGAAAGCTCAGTTTTAAAATTCAAAAAAGCCATAAAATGCCTGTGGTTTGGCCTGTGCTGCGTTAACCGCTGGGCCATTTCAGCTCAACAATTCATGGGACTGACTGGAGTTTCATTTAAAGAGGAAGAAAGAGGCAGTTGGAGTTAAGTCATATGGAACTACTCAGATTGAATTTAACAGTTCAATGGCTGCACACTGCAAATCTGTGTTAACATGCACCCTTGTCAATAAAGTTGTTCTTATTAAACTGATCAAAGTGATCTGGACTGACGTGGCATTACACCAGGTGACTGGCTTGTCGATTCAGAAAGGGGTGGAACTCCAACAAAAAAGGTAAAACATAAAAATACTGCAAAATATCATGGCAAACAATGAAAACTCAACCATTAAACAACAAATTTAAAACACAAGCCAAATAATGAAGTTTCTGGAGCTGCAACTCTTTGTTTTGCCAGTTCAGCCAAAGTGTGTATTGCTGTTCATGCAAACAACAGAGTAGTTCTTCTATTTATTCCAAACAAACCATTACTGCTGCTGCTGGAAACACATGAGTTTGTTAGCTAAAACCTACAAGACACAAGAATAACTATCCATTGCCGGATTATCGCTTCCAAAAAGTAATTGAAAACAAAATAAAGCAGTTCCCTGGGCTAGTTCTTGGCGTGGATCATTCCAACAAACAGGCTCATTAAAGAAGGACAAAGAGATGGAGGAACAGCTGCAGGAAGAGAGAAAGGCTGAAAGACTGAGAGCAATTCACAGTAGAACTCATGTCTGACATATTACAGCACCATAACCTCTGTCACACACCATTACTAATAGCACCAACATGAACAGAGGAACAATTTAGTAACCACGATGAGGAGGATGACATCATCTTCAGCCTTAAAGCACTGACCGTTAAAACAACAAAACAATAAAAGTGATCCGAGCTGGTGTGTGTGTGTGTGTGTGTGTGTGGTAGAATGTGGAGTAAAAACTGCTTGAGCTCACCAACGAGACATGAGTTGTGCTTCCACAATTGCATGTTACTCTACATCAGCATTAGATTAATTGGACGGTGAGTCAACAGGAAACCAGAGTGGGCGAACGAAGACGTGTGCTTTCCAACAAAACAAAGATCTGAGGCTACCTTCACCCTTAGGTTATAACAATATCAAACAGACATGCTACATTTGTATTGTGTAATAGTGAACCAACATGTGGTTCGATATTACTTGATAACGATATTCTTTCATGAACCACATGTTTCATTATTATTATACACTCAATACATGAGGCGTACTTTAATTTAGTATAATTTAAGACAGCTTCTTCAAATTTTAGTCTGATGGTAAATGTCCACAACTTCTCTGTTGTCACTCTGTTAATCCAGTTGAGAGCATGTGTGTTAGAGACAGCTAAACCAGCTGACTTCCCTTTGGGTCCCCACACACATCGATGGCATCAAATAATTTACTGATACAGATCCACCAGACTGCAAATTTTACTGGACCTAATGGATCAAATTCTGACAATACAGAGTCATTTCAGGGTATTTGTGATGCTGAGAAAAAGCTGTTTTATGGCTGTTTTTGTAATGATTGTTTAAGTCTTTTTGGTCAAGTGTTTAACATATGATCCTGCAGTACCGATTGTGGCCACCGCACCAAAATCACCTCACTGTCCAGCGCTGCTCCAGGGGGTAAATGTGCACAAGCTACAAGTCTTTGTCAGTTTTTTTGGAAAATTCCAAAGCCAAATTTTCCCCTCATTTTTCATAAAGTTAAACATTTTCTACTTTGAGTATTCCCTTTTTCTGCATCGTTGTTTGCTTCTCATTGCACCATATTCAATGGGTCTACAACGTAAGACTATTTTAATTGTGGCATTTGAATCAAAAATGTTACAATAATATTATGTAATAGTCACACAGTTTGGTTAGAAATCTGTTTTATGGCACAACAACAAATTGTTTTACAGCTTAAAACAGGAAGTTGGCAGTGTTCTTCCAGAAGAAAGAAGGAAAGCTTTGAATTTTTCTAATACTTAATATGTGTAGATGGTGGAAAGAAAGGAAAGGAGCAATACATCTGATATGTTAATAATCTTAAGGAAAATACAAAGAAAGCTAACTTGATGACAGCCAACTAACTTGATGACAGCCTTACTATATGTTTTGGGTTCAAACCCCAAAGCGGTAGAACCCAGTTGTTTTTGTTCCGATTCTTATTTTTCTCTGCTAAAATTGTCTGAAGCTCAGCAACCATAAGTCTAAAACCAACCAAATTTGGTAGATGGGCTCTTATGACTCCCACCACTGATTATCACCCATGTCAGCCATATGGTGGTGTTTTAACAAATAACTTTACGTTTTGGACTATAACTTTTGAACCATAAGCCTCATAAACAAAATTTACTTTCTGTTTTTTCCTGGATTCTGTGGGTCCAGGTGAATTTATCCATATAAGACGCGCCCATTTGTGCCTAAATAGATTTTCCGCCACTGGGAATTTTGTCCATATCTGTTTTTTTGTTACTCCTTCTACAATTTTTGAGCAATCACCAAATTTAGCATACGGCCTTGAGGGACTGCACAACATTTCCTTTTTGCTCAGTGTTGGAACAGACGGTACCAAAATCTTTGACAATACACCTGATCAGCAGAATGTTGTGAGATTTTTCAGACCAACATTTTGACTTGTAAGCACTTTAAGTTTTTCTGTATGTTAGTTCTCATCACTACAGGTGTAAAACCCCCTCCTTCCAACCACAATGTGGGTTACAATGGCAGAGTGGTGCTGTCCGTATTTCTGCTTGTTGACTCCACAGGAAGTGAAGACTGCAGAAGCAGCAATTCAAAGACTAACTTTGCTGAAACTTAAGCCAAAATATGAGATCGTGTCTTTTTATGTTTGTAATGAATGAAACTCACAGGACTTTTCTTTGTTCAAGCTTATATTAATCTGCTGGCCTTCAGTAAGTTTGTTCCTGATATTTATTCAACTGTTTCTCTACTGCGGAACCGGATGAACAGTAAGAGACAATGTTGTTTTTATCTCTGAATTTATTCAGATTCATAACGTAATGTCATTGATAATCTCTCCACATGATAACATTTATAATATGAATTGGTAATAACAACAATGAATAACAACAAATGACTGTACTGCGCTGTCTCCTGTATTTGTGACTGGCAGTAAACCATTGTAGCGTTATTGTCTCTGATGTAGTCAGACTGATGACTGATTCAGATAAACAAAGCCACGCCAGCCTTTGTCAGATAAACAGGAGATACAGTTGTGCACGATGTAACTAAATAAATGATAATGTGACTCAGTAATATTTGAAGTGTGAGTTATAAAAATGACTTGTGTGGGAATTCTCCCTCTTGTTGTCTGAGCTGTCAGAAACTGATCTGGACTCTTTCCAGACTGATACTGACACGAGACAGAAGAGTTAGTTTGTATTTCCTTTTTTGGAATACACATGCACACTTTGATTTCATTAAGTTATTGACCTTTTACATTGAAATGTGTTATTTTCATTTGATTTCTCTCACGAAATAGATTTTTTTCATCAATGAGCTCCCCAATGCATTTAATAAGCGGTAGACACGATAAGATGTTATTTACTATCTGGACATCTTTGTTGAATTTAGAATGTTTTTCCTGCATACATTGTACTGATGAAACACATGTGTGATTGGTCTCACTTCTTCTTTACACAGAATCAAACTAGCTGAAGTGACTTTGCTCGGCTTTGTGAAGCCTGAAACCCACTCCTTGCTGCTCGCGGCTATAATTCTGGCCGATTGAGCTGCTTCCTTCTGTTGAGCGCAAAAATGTTTGAACCCGCAAATTGCCGCTTGCGGCTATATTTATAATTGATGTTGTAGCACTTGCTTTGATAGCATCTAAATTACATGGATGCATATCCTGCTAATGCTTACACACAGAAAATTCTAAATTGAAAATTGTATTTTAAAATAAAACAATGTTCTCTAGGTTATCAAGGTATCATCCATTAATCTGACAGTGATATATTCAAATAAAGACACTGCATATGACACTTTCAGTATAATAAAGACACTTTTGTCCCAAACTGACAAGAAGTGGGCAAAATAAGACACTTCCTGTGTCATTATCATCATTGTTTCACACCATAAGGTGCCATATTTGATGGATGTAAAAATGAACATTTAAATGTGATTTCCCGCCTCAGTATAAAACACGGCTGACAGACAAAAATGGAAACACTCATATGATTTCAGGCTCACAGAGTCTGTCTATTTCTGTCTCTATCCATCCGTCTATACATCTGTCTCTCCCTGCCTCACTTTAACCATCCCTGTCCATCACACTTGTGTTTAGTTCACTGGAGCGTGGCGCTGACACTACCAGTGTTTGGTGTTTGTTTCCTATTTGCAGTATGGACCTCTAAACCAGATGGCACACTGTATGTATTATAATAAACATCACATCACTTAGTCATTTAAAAGATAGACGTCTATTCTTAGCGCAGTGACTAGAAACTGGCTTTAATGGATTTTAATGGACATGTGTGTGCATGTGTGAGTGTGTTTCCCTAATTGATCTTATTGTGAGATCACGGTTAATGTCAAGGACTAAGAGATGAAGTGAATATAAAAGAGAAATGAAAGATGAGCGAGAGCCAGAGAGGAAGTCTGCAGGAAGAGAAAGGACAAAATTCAGAGAGAAAATAGATACCAAAGAAAAATGAGAGACAGAGAGAGAGAGAGGGAGGGAGAGAGATTCGGGGGGAAAATATAGCCGAGGCAATTACTGAGGCAGAAATCCTTTCTGTCTGAAATAGCTGCTCAGATAGATAGACGTCTACACACACGAACACACCGATTCTCTCTCTCACACTCACACACACACACACACACAACCACCAACCCAAAGGCAGACTCACTCATAGACAGGTACATAAGGATACAAAAGCTTACATTCATATACAGTCACAGCCACCAACAATTAATTTCATTATTGATTTATTTGCTGATTATTTTCTCAATTAACTGTTCGGTCTATAAAATGTCAGAATATAGTAAATAAATGCAACAAATCCTCATAAATGCCATTTTGCTTGAAATGTATTTTTGCACATTTTTCGTTAAATATATTTTCATCATCATCATCATCATCATTTGGAAAAAAAACAATTTAATTCGACCAATACTTTGGTTCATGACTAAATACCTGCAAAACTATTGACATTCCCATCAGCCTCAGCTGTACTTTGTTTTGTGGTCATTAGCAAACGTTAGCATGCAAACATGCTAATCTACAGTGAACATTGTACCTGCTTAACATCAGGACGTTAGCATGAACTGCTAATAGCAGAATTCTTTCAGTCCTTGGTTTATGAACATTCATGTACAGTGAAGAGCAGACAGCAGCACTGCGACACTGAAGTAAATCTGAATGATTAATCATTTACAATGTAATCTCTGTATTAAATGTTATAACCGTCAACAGACTGGGTGATATTAATGAATGCAACGGTTGAATATATTGATGGAAACATATTCATTTGTCAGTCTCTATAAATAGCTCGGTTTATTCTTTAATTTGGATTGTTTCTCAGTTGAAACACGTACACATATAACATGAATTATGGCCTGACACTCCATTCTGATTGGCTTAAAGGTGCTCATTACATTAATTTGTAATATTAGCGAGGAGCCAGTTTACACTCCACAAGCAGTTACCTATAAAACTGCATAACTAACACATTTAATGTGATTCCACTCAAATGATTTCTTTTTATATTTTTATATGCCTGTGTCTTTTCATGTTTCAAATCCACCAGAGTGTCTTGTTTCTTTTGTACTGGAATTAAAAATCATTAAGAGGTAATTATAGTAATTGGTTTAAGACTGAAGAAACAGGCTCCCCTCTCTCTGTGTGTGTCTGTGCGAGAGAGAAATGAATGACTCAGTGAAAGCATGTGGAATGACAAAATATGAATTAATAAAAAACACCCCAAAAGACATTGTCTATTCATATCTAATAACAGAGAGAGAGAGAGAGAGTCAAATTTGACTTGGAGATTGGCAGACAGAGAAGATGAAGGAGAGAAAAGAGAAACAAAGAGAAATGAAAAGGGATGAGGATTAAAGAAACGGAAAGATTTAAAGACAAAGTCAAACAGAATCAAATCTGGAGCTTGATGAATGTAAACACTTTCTGCAGAGCTGTCCTCCGAGAGCCGTTAACTCATCTTCTCCAATTTCTGTTTTATTTTCAAACTGTTTTCTCAGGATATTCTCTCAGAAGCCGACTAGGAAGAGGCTTAGATTGTCGGCTGAATTACACAAAGTAAGTGAACTTCATCTTTTAACGTGGTCCTCTTCAACACCAGAGAGGCCCAAATGTGCCACAGAGAAAAACTGTTGCTTTGCTGTCATAAAAAATGTCAAAGTCAAATGAAAACTGTCAATCATCCAGTTGGTGTGATTGAAGTTTTGAGTCGTATACGGTTCAGTCTGAGGTCCAACAGGGTTTGGAAAATCTTCAAGGATTTTTTTGTCCACAGGCTTCTCGTTTATTCAGTTTCATCTTCTCCTTTTATCATCCATATTTCAGCTGTTTACAGAGCTGGAGTGACCGCCATCACTGGGATTACCAGCATGCTAGATAGATCACAAGCATTGCCCTCAGAGGAAACTCTGCATGTGTGAGTGTGTGTAAACAGTTGTGTGTGTGTGTGTGTGTGTGCGCGGGAGAGAGCATGTCTGTGTGATTCAGTGTGTACACTGATATGTGTGCATGTTTGTGCATGAGTCAGCCTGCCTAATAATCTACAGATTGTTTGTTTCAGACATAAAAAGAGAGAGTATCGCCTCATGTGTTCTCCGACTTAAACTCTTAAAAATTAAAGTGATGTTATATGCATATTTTAATTAACTGCAAAAAAAATAGGTTTCACTAAAGTAGTTTTCATCCTATAGCTATCATTGAAATGTTGATGATATGAGGCAAAACTACAATGGTTTGGAACATACTGAGCAAATAGATGAACAGTGGGAAAGTCTATTGTGCTGCAGGATTGGTTAGAGACGTTTCTATACATTTAAGATGAACACAGTCATGTTTCTTTATAAAGGAGAAAACAACAAACTTATTGCAGCCACTCCTTAAGCCTGCAGGTGTGAGTGTTTGATATTGAATGATACTGGATTTTTGGAGGTAATACCAATATTGATATTTCAGAGTATAAAAATCTGATAGTGATGTATCAGCTGATATTTGGTTGTAGCGACAAACTGAGAACTTAATTCACAATCTGTCCAAAGAGTTGTGTCAAATATAAGGGATATTTTACAATTGAACAATGAAGTTAAAGATCCCCTCCAGACATGTTTTAAGATATATATATATATATATATATATATATATATATAAGAAAACCCTGCTTGGAATAATAATTTGTGTCTGATATGGTTTTTCCACCAAAAAAGTTTAATTATCTTGTTAAAAACTAAAATGACATCTTCTTCTTCTCCCTCATTAAAAAGCCCAGAAACCGTGAATATGCAAATACTGTTCATCTAAAAAGTTTTAACTGCTGGACACAAGACACTTCACTGTGAAGTCCACTCTGAGTGTATGTTCACTGTAGGCTTCATATTTTCACATCACACCTTGTTAATTTGCATACTGGACTGTGATTGGCTCCAAACTAGATGCAATGTCACAAATCACGCTCGTAGGTACACGCCTTAAACGTTTCGACTAGCGCAGAGAAACTTCAGCAGATGAGTGTGAAAACAGCCTTCTAGTGTCAAACTCTGCCAAACAAATTATTAAAGATAACTGATGCTGGAATTTCTTTTTGGATATTTCTGGAATATATGAGAATATATCACCAGTAAAATGATGTGTCACAGGTGATAAATGTTAGATATTGACAGATATATTGGTGGTAAGCCAAAGTAAACCTTTTTTCGTGACAGCAAGAAACATGCAGGTGTAATAAATAACATTCATAATAGTTGCATTCCGTTTAGGTGAACATGTTACAGGATCCTGCTGTTGTGCATACTTGCCTTCTGGCACGGTTTTATGGGACACTTAAATAGAACTGAGCCATCATTATTTTAATTAGTTACACCTGTGATAGGCTGCTGAAAGTGTATGAGAAAACTGACTTCTTCTTTTAGTATTTATTCTGGTTTCCATGACGTAGATCCATCATTGTGTCATGGTAGTCTTCCTCTGTTGTTGTCTTCTGCTCTAATGCTTCCTATCACTATAAAGTTCCACAGCTGCCACTCTGGCGTTACAGCCAGGTAAGGTTATATTATACTACTGTACACACAAACACATTAACATGCACCACTTTTCCCTCTTCCTCTCTACACCTCTCTCTCATCTCATTTCATTTGTTTCTGTCTTGCTCTCTCTCTGTCCCCCTCTTCCTCACAATCCCCCTTTTTTCTTCACCCCTTCTCTCTCTTTCCCTCTCCTTCTTCATCTCGTTCTCCCCACACCAAGCTGCTGAGAAGCAGATAAGGAGTTGATTTACCATCCAATTAAATGTCGTCATTTAAGCATTGCTTCAAATAAGCCTGTCGTTTTCACCCAGCGCTAATTGGCCTTCCACTAGCATGTGCATGTGTTAGGATGTGTGTCTGTGCTCGTGTGCGGGTTAGTCTCTTTGTGTATCTAATGCTTTACTTATGACCAGAAGATTCAGATTGTGGTTGTTCCCGCACTATAAAAGAGGGTCATTTTAAGTTCAAAATAAGTTGTACGAGCGAGTCTCTTTCCCCTATTCTGGCACAGTATGGTGCTTTAGTTTTCTCTCTGATGACTCAACCAGCCACCTTATGAATTTTGATTTTAAAAAATTCTCAAAGCTCCACTGATGAATATTTTTTATAATAACATTGAATCAAATGACTACTTGTAATGTGAAAGGGGTCGCCCCATGGATGTATTAAGAAGAACTGGATACCGGGTTCAAAGATGGCGTCCCATTCATTCCTATGAAAGTTGCTCAGTGGCACATGAAGCCAAAAAATCAATCAGCTTTCTGCTTTACCCAGATGTTGCTCACACTTCCTGATTTTTGGGCCAATAGATCATGCACACTAGAGACTTCTGCTGGACTAGCCGGCTAACTTCTGGTTGGCTCTCTGCTCACTTGAATGGGGATAAGATAATTTAATCATGCAGCTCTTCCAGACTTTCCAAATGTTATCGGACCAAATGGATCAAAGTCTGATAATAAAACTTGCAATGTCGAGGGAGTTGTGATGCTCAAAAAAATTTACTATTCACCGTTTTACAGCCACTGCTTTTCCAATGATTGTGTGTGGGAAAAATGCTTTTTGGGCTGGTGTGCATCATGTGCACCTGAAAGTTGTAATTACACGGTTTGGCCACTATGTCAAATTGGCTTCACAGCCCGGCACACTTCCTGGGAGCTTTGATCGCCTGCAGTCACAAACTCACAGAGAACTGTCACCCAATGCTGCAGCTAAAAGCTCTTGCTAAAAGCACATATAATACTCAGTCTTACTCCTACTTCACTCTTACCTCTCACATAAGACTTTGTTTCAAGCAGCAGCAGCTATTTTCAGCCAAAAATCTCTGATTAACTCACTGTACGCTGTTTAGCACCAAATGGCACCCTTTCTTCAGCCTTCCTCACGAGCTAGCAAGACAAACACCTAGCTTAACAGCTTAACAGCCAGATAAAGGCTATTTCCAAGGAGTTAGTGCAGACCAAAATAGACCTAAAAGGAGAGAGAATATTGAACTAACATTTGTCACATGTCTATGAACGCTTTAAGTGAATGCTAATGTTGTTCTGAGACTGCTGAATTTGTAAATCATGGACGTATAAAGAGAACTGGATACCAAGATGCAGGAGTTGTAATTACACGGTTTGACCACTATGTTCAATTGGCTTTAAAGCCTGGCGCTGTTCCTGGGGGCTTGGTGTAAATAGGCAAGTGTTCGTTAGCGCATTAGCAATACAACAGTGAAGTGTCAGGGCTGTGTGCCTTTTTCTGGCGTTCTTCTGACTCCAAGTGGCCGAAAAAAGAAAAAAAAAACTGATGCAGCCAAGTCTATTCACAAATCAGAGTAAATGATATCCACAAACACACACACGCACACACACACACACACAGTATAATACTCCACCTTTCTTTGTCACTTTCCCTCTCTCTAGCACACATGCACACCCACTCAAGAGAGGATTTTTATAGAATTTTAATAAATCCATGGGAAGCGGTCTCAAAACTCATTTATCAAACATTTAACACTGACTTAGCCATTAAAGGGGGGCGAGAGAGGGAGCGAGGAGGATAGATTGAAGAAGAGGAGCTATGATCAATGCCAGTGGACCATATAATTGCACCAGGAGTGGGTTAGCTGAAAACATTAGCCTTGTTTTCTGATGGATCACATCCTGGAGCCAGCTAGCCAAGCTAAACGCTTCAATCTGTATTATGACCCAGAGTCATCCATCTGAAGGAGCTGTGCCACTAAAATTAGTAAGAGTTTTCTACACAATTGATAAGTTGATAGCTAAAATGCAGTGTTCCATTTTAAGAGAGAATGGTTATTATTAACTTTTCAAAGTAGTGAAAAGCTTGTCTTTGCTTTGTTCTTTTGTTAAGTCTTTTCCTGGCTAGATTCCACACATTGCTTGCAGAGAGAGGCTTTTTTTTCCACTTACAGTCTGTACAAAGGCACACATACAGGCACATATGAAAAGAAGTACAGCACATGATCTTCTGAGCAGTAACAATCACTGGCACTGACCTTCCATTGAATCTCTTTTTTCACCTAGTACACCATCAAGCATGCCAAGACGAGAAATTCCTGCTCACTTTCACCCCATGACAGTATCTTTTCTAGTTGCTCTTCAGGTCTGTGACAAGCGAAACTTCCGACTTCAAGAATCATTTCCCTGCGGTTATGTGGCTATTCCACAAAAATGTCATGAAACAACTGGCTGTCTCCAAGTTCAAAATATACCACGTTCAACGTATTGTACTTCACTGTTACACTTAGTCTGTGTTGTGTCTCTATTTATTGGATTCAGTTTGCATTGCATGCTTATCCTTTACTGTTACAAATATTTCTAAGATACAGAGCTGCTGTGTTCATGCAACCTGCGGTTACCCATAACACCCCTCTCTATGTATGTTCGCAGAGATCTTTATGTGTATTTGGGGAGCTATAATTCCAGTTTAAGGTGTTACAAAATTAACAGGAAAGTGGGGGGGAATGTCTGTCAAGAACACACACACAGTCCTAAGAGGTGGTGTAATCAAGCAACAAATTGAAAACACCTGAGTGGGTGGAGAAAAAGAACCAAAGATTTACAAATGTTGACAAACTGTGTCCAAAAAATAATGAAAAGATAGCAGAAATGTCCATGTTTACTGGTTAATTAGCTTATTTTTTGGCTGGACCGGCCACAGACCAGCCTTGTAACCCCGAATGTGTGTCCGGCACTGACTGACTGACTCACTCATTGACTCACTGAGTAATGAAGTTCACTATTGGTGGACTGGCCCAGTGTTGGAGTTTCCCCATTAGCTGTTGCACTTTCAAAATGAATCAACACAGTTTCTATTACGTCTTCAGAGGGTGTTTACAATGGAGCCCCATGAGTGCAGTCCCAAAATAAGTCTTAAAAACACACATTTACCAACCAAAGCTTCTCACACGGAGGCTCCGGCACAGACAGGATAGCATGGCTAGCATCTTTAGCATAGCCAGTGCTGTGCTGTGTGTAGCCCATAGACTGTATACAAATAAGGCATAGCAGTGGTGTTTCTGGTTTAACAGCACTGTGCTGGGCTGGTGACAGATGTGTTAATGGTGTTTGTCTCTGAAAGACGTTACGGCGCGGATATAAAGTCACACAGCTTACGTACTGTTAGCCTAGCATGTTAATCCTACGTAAACATATGGATGAGACCATATGTTTACAGACATCCGCAGATAAAAAAAGATGAAAGAGCAGGAGGAATTAGCAGATAATTAGAATAGTTATAATTAAAATTACAATAAATTCTCTTTTAAATCAAACATCCCAAGATATGAGTGGAAAGTATTGTTCTTACAACTGTGTTTACATCCTTTTTTTTTTTTTTGACTCAAACATTGCTTCATCATGTCATGTGACGTCCTACTTCAGTACACTTTAACA